>NW_028133196.1:0-448371 GCF_964374135.1 Grampus griseus | reverse complement strand
GGCACAAGTTAAATATCCCAGAGAGCAAATAATGGATAAAGAAGTTGCGGTACTTATGTACAACAGAATACCACTCAGCAATGAAATCTATGTCACCAGGCCCATAGCAGCATAATGAGTGGATTGAGACACGATGATTCTAAGTGAAATAAGTCACACAGAAAAAGAAACATCATAAGGTATCACTAATACACGGAATGTGAACTTGGCTACACATGAACTGAATTACAAAACAGAACAGGGTCTCAAGTTTAGAAAACCAACTTATGCCTGCTTAAGAGGGAAGGTGAGTTGGGGTGCTGCATAAAAGCAGAGTTTGAAATTAGCACAGATACCGTTCCATAAGCCAAATATGTAATAGACAAGACCTACCCCTTGCTCAACGAAATGGATTCAACAATGAGGTATCACCTCACACCTGGTAGAATAGGCATCATAGAAAATCTACAAACAGAAAATGCTGGAAAGGGTGTGGAGAAAAGGAACCCTCTTCCACTATTGTTGGGAATATAAATTGATACAGTCATTATGGAGAACAATATGGAATTTCTTAAGAAACTAACAATAGAATTACCATATGATACAGCAATCCCAGTACTGGACATATACCCAGACAAAACCATAAATCAAAAAGAGTCATTCACCGCAATGTTCATTGCATCACTATTTACAATATCGAGGTAATGGAAGCAACATAAATGCCCACAGACAGACGAATGCATAAAGCTGTGGTACATATATAAAATGGAATATTACTAAGCCATGAAAAGGAATGAAATTGGGTCATTTGTAGAGACGTCGATGGATCTAGAGACTGTCATACAGAGTGAAGTAAGTCAGAAAGAGAAAAACAAATCTTGTATATTCATGCATATATGTGGAACCTAGAAAAACTGTACAGATTAACCATTTTGCAAGGCATAAATAGAGCAACAGATGTAGACAACAAACGTATGGACAACAAGGGGGGAAAGCTGTTGAGGGGGTGGTGGTGGGAGGAGTTGAGAGACTGGGATTGGCATGTATACATTTATATGTATAAAATAGATAACCAATAAGAACCTGCTGTATAAAAATATAAAATAAAATTCAAAATTAAAAAGAAATAAAATTTAAAAAATAAAACAGAAAAAACAATTATTCCCTGCACATACATGTATTTATATGAATAAATTATTTCCATGCTTATATCTGTAAATACAAAAAAAGAGGAATAAAGTCTACCTTGAACCAAAAACGAAAAAGAGAAAAAAACACAGAACCCACCAGTTACACAGAGGAAAACCGTATCAGGGCACTTGCTCCAGTTGTAAACAATTCTGAAGTTGGTCAGTGGTGGGGAATCGTCTCCCATTCAGCCAGCAGCCCCCACGCAACAAGCGTCCTCATTGCAAAGCTGGGGCACCGTGCCGAGGCATCTGTGAGTAAACGTGAGCTGAGCCCCAGGCCAGTTGCTGCTGAACTATTCCCACCCGTCCCAGGTAAAACACCTGAATATATACAAGGACTTGAAAGCCTAGAGGAAGGGCCATAGAGCCACACGAGTGACAGCATGCCGGCCGACTTGGTGCCTGCAGGCCAGCCAGGATGGTCCTGGCCCTGGGTGCTCTTCTGGAAGATTTCCATTTCCCTGCCTGAGATACCCGTCCTGTCCCTGCCCCCACTGCTTTTTTCCTTCCTCACCTCTGCCCAGGGAGAAATTCCAGCAACAGGTATGGGTGACACATCCTCTTCTTTAGCAGGTGGCAGCCTGGCAACTGCTGCAGAAAGTCCAGCAGAGCCCCACTCACACTGGGCCACCCACAAAGCCGTGGCCTCTCACTCCCTCCCACCAGCCCAGCCCCGAGACTGCTGACAGGGCAGAGAAAATGGCGTCAGGCACAGCTGCAGGGGCTCTTGCTGCCTGGAGTGGTATTTATATTGATCTCAACCCAGGCACACCTGGGGAGGGCTGGCCGGCACGGTAAGGCTGCCCAGGTCAGCCAATCATCACCCCTCAGGGGCTCACAGTTGCAGAAAATGGAACTTGCTGAACCGGCCAGGTCCGAGGAACAGGTGTGGGCTCCTGAGAGTCAGGATAGACAAGGGGCTGCAGCTTTGGCTTGTTTTCTAATCATTTTATCTGGCCCATGAGTGGGAGACAACTTCAAGAAAACCCTCTCCTAATGAGAGGAACCCAGGAGTCAGGGAGAGGAGGGGTGGGTGGTGGTTGGAGACAGAGGCCTGGTGCCCCGGGTGCAGTGGAAGTCTCTGGAAGACCAGGTGGAGGGAGGCCTCACGGAGTGATGCCCAGGGTCACAGACCTGTCGCAGCTGCTGTTTGTTAGTTCAAGTCCTGCTCTGAGGTACTCTGTGTCAGCTCTGAGTGACAGGTGAGCTGGGGGTGCTCTGCAATGAGGGCTATGTGCACGGTTCCTGTGTGCCCAGCCCTGCCACGGTACCTGCAAGGGTAGCTCTGTATCCTGGGAGGGGCCTGACCACGAGAGCCCCGTGGGCTGGGGTGGGGGTGGGGTACCTGCCCAGGTGAGCTCCATATTCTGGGATTGGTCTGACCACGAGAGCCCCATGGGCTGCTGGGGACCTGGTAAAGGATGTCAGGACAGTCAGTGAAGCCACCGAGGATATACCTCCAGTTGCTCCTAATTCCTACACCCTGCTGGTCATTCTACCAACCACCAGGACATGGTATTCTGTATTAGTCTTCAATGATGCTTTCTTTTGCATTCCATTAGTCCCAGAGTCACAAGAAATTTTGGCTTGTGAGTGGCAGGACTCAACATACAACTAAAACAATACTTCCGGGCCGTCTGGCCCCAAGGGTGCAAAAGTTCCCACACCATCTTTGGGGAAAGCTTAGCTAAAGACCTAAAAGTTCTACCTCTGGAAAAGGAAACCCTCCTTCAATATGCAGACGACATTCTGATCGCCAGCCCTACTAAGGAGGCCTCTGAACTACCAAGCCAATAAAGGATAGAAGTTGTCCAAGAAAAAGCTCAAATATCACAGACTGCAGTGACCTGCCTGGGCTTCATTCTCACAGAAGGTCAGAGAAGCCCATCCCAGGAAAGGGAAGAAACCATTTTCAGCCTTACCCCTTTCTAAAACTAGAAGACAGCTTAGGGGTTCCTGGGGAGGCCAGGGTTTGCTGCTTCTGGATCCCTAACTACAGTCTACTAGCTGGGCCTCTATATGAAACACTGAAAGGAAAAGATGATGATCCTTTTGAATAGAATCCAGAAGTGGCCTTTCAAGAATGGAAAGAGCAGTCAATTCAGACCCTTGCCCTGGAACTCCCTAATTTAGCTAAACCCTTTGACCTTTACATTCCCGGTGAAAGGTGAATCGCCATTGGAGAATTAGTGCAAAAACTGGGACCACTTGAAATGGAACAATGCAAGAATGCCATCCAGGTAGGATAAACTACGGTCACCAAGGGGCTTGGCCCACTGCCACATCTGGCCAAGATACTGGCGGTATCTAAAAACCTGGAAATCAGCAGCCCAAAAGGCCACCTCCCTCCTAAGGGAAAAGGACCCCACGTGGTGATCCTAACCACCAACCATGCCCTGAAGTTGCAGGGTTCGCTCCGTGGGCACACCGACCTCGAGTGAGGAGGCCCTCCAACTCCAACATCCAGAGAGATAACCGGGGGCAACAGGGCACCATGACGACTCGTGTGAACATCACTTGACCTGGAGTTTCTCTCATAAAACAACAAGGGTGTGTCCCAAAAGAGTAGACTACTGCTTGCAGGACTTACTGCACCCAGAGGGGAGCTAATAATCTTGGCGGGGGAACCGTATATCACACTGTCACCATAGAAAAGCCTACAGACACCGTGATGATGGTGGCCAATAAGACCGGCTGGACTCCTGTTTACTTCAAAAGGCTGTTGACTCAGTAGCCATCATGGTCCTTATCACCACTGACCCTGGACTGTCTGGGAGTTGAGCAGGCAGGGCTCTGACACATGGTGCTGTTTGTACGTTAATTCAGGGGCCTAATTGAAGAAAGCGCAGACTACTGGTCAGAGCATCTAGGCTGGCAGAAACGGTCAGCCTAAGGTGGCCGAACAAATGTGGGGCGGGGTGAAACCGGCCCCCACAGCGTCTCTGCACATCTCTTTCCTGGACCCTTAAAGGTCATTAGAATCTATAACACTTCCAATGCTGGTGCTCAGGTGGACGAGCAGGGAGGCAGGGGTCCTGGGGACAATCAACGTCACCGGGAGGCTGCTGGGGAGAAGCTCTGACCCTCGCCCCAGGGTATGAGGGCTCCCAACTCAGCACTCAGCAGTTACAGAAGAAGGGTCTGCACCCTCAGCACTCCAAGAATGAGGAACGGGACAAAAGGCAGAGGAGGGGTTTGTCCCCAGCAAAGCCCATTAAAAATCCCTGGGAGATAAAAATAGAATCTGGGCAATAAAGTCAAGTCTAACCTTTTTTATCCTTTGTGCTTTGTCTAATTTCACATGCTCCTAGGGTCCCGCATGCAGAGGTTCCACACCCGGCACTTCAGACCAGATTTCCTAGTGCAGAATGGCTGGGTCGACACCTCAGCTCCTGGGGCCCAGTGCAGACTCCACGATATAGAGCCTGAGCTACAGCCAACCCGGCCCTCGAGAGCTCCGCCGCCTCCCTCCCTCCCACTGACTCTGACAGGATCTCTACACAGCAGCCCAGCCCACAGCCCACGGGGTAGTGCATGCTCTCACCTCTCCATTCTCTGATCAAAATATAAAGTTTCCTTTGCTTGTGAACCAAACTCAGTCTCGATCTGTTGGCCCCAATGACACTGGGCAGGGGGACACTTGTTGGGGTCCACTCTGGAGGATCAGTAACAGAAATTGAGACTATTGTAACCTCAATGAACAGATGTGTGAGCCAAACTGTAGTTAACATAGAACAGTGTATAAGGCTCGGGTAAAATAAGATGTTTCTAACACTTCCATTTGATATTTCCATCACTTTTTATAAGCAAGTTCAGTGAAAAGGTTTGTCTTATTTGTCAGGTCAATATTAGAGAAACGAAGTGATTTCTTTCCAAGGATGTACATCTAATAATCTTGGTTAAACCTTCAATCTTGTTTTAAATGCTTTTCCATTGAAAATGATACCTCTCTTTCAGCTCCCCCATTTCTGAGAAGTATAAAATCTTATAATTTATTATTACCAAAGGGGAAAGGTGGGAGGAGGGATAAATTAACAGTTTGGAATTAACACATACACACTGCTATGTATAAAATAGATCATCAACAAGGAACTACTGTATAGCACAGGGAACTACACTCAACATTTTGCAATAACCTATAAGGGGAAATAATCTGAAAAAGAATAGATATTTTTATTGACATCATCTATCAATGATAGTTAAAGTGTAGCCTAAGGGAAGCTGGTGGTGAGTGCTTCTGACCCTGAAGACTTCAATCATCTAAAGTTTGGACTCTGCCTACTTCCCAAGGCCCTTAATGAACATATGTGTAGCCGTAGCTTAAAAACTTCCCCAGTTTGGGTTTCGGGGAGACACTGATTTTGAAAAAGCCCTGGTGTTCTCCTTACATGAATGGGACTCTTCCTACTGCTAAAACATGTCTGTCACACCCAGAGGATGGTATACCGTCTGATCGGGAAGAGTTTGGAAAAGGCATCTCATCTCCTCATCTCCTGGTGCTCGGGTTCACCCCTCCAGCGTCTTTACTAACAGTCTCCCCACTTGGAGATGTCAGCACTGTCAACATCCTGTTGCGTACAGTTTGGAATTTGTCCAGAGGATGAAGCGGAAGGATGAGGAACAATGAGAGACAAGTCCTAGGTGTTCAGACAGGCACATGTCACTCTAATTTCCAATCAGGAAGACGAATTGACCAAAGGCTAGGGTTGCCCATGGAAACAGTATAGGGCTTGAGGAAATCCCGCTGCTTTGTGGCCAGTTCCCATAAACACAAGTTGAACAATGGAACTCAGGGGCAGTAAAATTCACAAAACTGCAGAGTTGAAAATATCCATCACTGAAAAATGTCTTGAGGAAAGTCAGAGAAAAGGACTTGTAAGCAAGGGAGAATGGCAGGAAAGGGATTTGAGGAGGTAGAAAGGACTCGCCATTAAGCACAAGAAAAGGAGCTGAACATTGCCAACATTGCAGTTGACCAAAAAGGGTGTATGCGTTTTTTTCTGTATATATTCAAGAAAAGGGCATACACTTTTTTAGCCAACCAAACAGGTGGGCACTGGAAGTCAATACTACAAAAGATATCACTTCGCATCAGTCAGAAGAGCCATCCTCATAAAGCGTAAACAACAGAAATGCAGGACAGGGCAATGAGAAGAGGGAGCCCTGTGAGACTTATAGTGGAAATGTATATTGCCAACGGCCATTCTGGAGAAGTGTATTGTGTTTACTAAAGCATCTAAAAAATGAGTTACAGAGCATAGGGCACTTGCACTCATGGGCGTATATCTTGGGAAAAACAAAAATCGAGAGGACACAGGCACCCCAATGTTTACCCCCTCTCTGTTTAAAAGATCCTCGACTAGGATATAACTTAAATGTCTCTGGAGGGAAAAAATGGATAGAGATGTGGTACTTAGGTAGAGTGGAATATTATTCAGCCTGGAAATCAATGAAATATGGCCAGTTGTAACAACTCCGGAGGAGTTACGTATGATCATTCTAAGTGACAGAATTCAAAAAGAAAAAGACACATATCATAAGATATCACTTAAAGGTGGAATCCAAAATGGCTACACATGAAATAAATTACAAAACAAAAACATAGTCAAATATGTAGAAAACACGCATAAGGCTGCTAAACGGGAAAGGTGGGGAGGGGTGAGGCATCATCCAGGAGGTTGAAATTAGCAAAGATACCATTCCAAATACCAAACTGATAATCAACAAGGCCTACACGGTAGCTAAAAGAACTGCACTCAGCACACTCAAGTCACCGGAAAAGAATATATACGACTGGTAAGAATCTGAAAAAGAATTTATTGATGTCTCTCTGTACGTGAATCAAGTGGATGTACAGCAGCAAGAAACAGAGCTTTGAAAATCAGCTGTAACCAATATAGTAATAAATTGAAAAAAATAAACGACAGAGAGACAGAGAAAACCTCTTACAACTTTTCCTCAGGGACGGTGATGCAACATGGATTGAACACATCTAGACCCACAGCAGGATGAGACATAAGGCTGGAAACTGTTTGCGCTAAGAGAAATGTGAGGTTGGGTGAGGAAATGCACACCCTTTAAAGTAATACTACCTGGTACCCATTCAATGGGTCCCAAATCTGCAGGTTCAAGGGATCTTCCTACAGCTAAAACATGCATGGAAAACCCAGAGGACTGTACACCATGTGATCGGGAGATGTGTCTAAAATGCACCTCATTTATCCTCTCCTGGTGCTCCTGTTCACCATTCCAGCCACGTTACTTAGAATCTCCCCACTTGGAGAATCAGCACATTTAAACTTCTGTTTCACACATTTTGCAAATTGTGAGGAGGATGAACGAGAAGAGGGGGAACCAATGAGAGAATAGTTGTAGGGGTTTGGACGGGCACATATCACTCTAATTTCCCATTAAGAATAAGAATTAAAGAAAGGCTCAGCCTGCCTCGCCGGAGCCAAAATAGGGCCTGAAGCAATCCTGCGGGTTTGAGGCCAGCTCACAAAAGAGCAACTTAAAAAATGGAGCTCAGGGTCACTGCAATTCACAAACCTGCAGAGTTATAAATGAAAACTAACGTCCAAAAATATGTTGAGGTAAGGCAAAGAAGAGGATCTGAATGCAAGACAGAATTGCAAGAAACAGATTTCAAGAGATAGATTGGACTCGTCTTTAACGCACATGAAAAGCGGCAGAATTTCGACAATGATGCAGTTGGCCCAAAAGGGCGTATGTGTTTTTTCCTGATTATATCCAGGAAAAAACGCATACGCACTTTATGGGCAACGAAGCAAGCAACCAATGCAAATGTGCACAACAAAGAAGTCTCACTTCCCACCAGTCAAAAGGGCCATCCTAAAAAATTGTAAAAACCAGAAATGCAGGACAGGCCATGGAGAACAGGGAGCCTTTATACGCTGATGGGCAGTGTGTGAACTGCCGAGAGCCACTCTGGAGAAGTGTATGGTGGTTCCTAAATCATCTAAAAAACAGAGCTACAGAGCATAGGACACTTCCAATCATGGGAGTATATCTAGGGAAGTCTAAAAATCAACAAGACACAAGCACACCACAGTTTAGGGCTACTCTGTTTACAAGAACCTCAACTTCAGTACACCTTAAATATCCCAGGAAAGAGAACAATGGATAAAGAAGATGTGGTACTTATGTACAATGGAATATCTCTTCACCATGAAATCAATGTAATAAGGCTAGTAGAAGGATAAAGAGTGGATTTAGGTCCGATAATACTACTTGAAATAAGTCAAACAGAAAAAGAAACATATCATAAGATATCACTTATAGAGGGAGGGTAAATATGGCTGCACAAGAAATGAATTACAGAACAGAACAGTGTCTCACATTTAGAAAACACACTTATGTCAGCTTAAGGGGAAAGGAGAGGTGGGGTGATGCATAAAACCAGAGTTTGAAATTAGCACAGATACCGTTCAATAAACCAAATAGGTATTAGACAAGATCTACACCTTGCTCAATGAACTGGCCTCAACACACCCTATACACCGCAGAGAAATATATCTGAGTAATAAGAATCTTAAAACCCATGTATTGATATATCTCCATAAGGGAATCAAGTGTGTGCAGAGCGGCACAAACACAGCAGTGAAAATGAGCTAAACCCCATTATAGAAATAAATTTTAAAAACAAAACGCTGAAACAATGAAAGAGAGAAAAATTCTTACAAAATTCGCTCAGGGGATGTGATGCAACCTGGATTGACCACATATAAACCCACAGCTGGATAAGACATAAGGCTGAACACTTGGGGCTGAGAGGATTGGTGAGCTTTGGTGAGCAACTGCCGAAAGTTTAATGCAATACTTCATGCTACTCAGTCCAAGGGTCCCAACACTCCAGGTTGAAGGGAATCTTCCTACAGCTAAACCATGCTTGGGAAACCCAGTGACTGGTATACCATATGATCGGGAAAGGTTTCTAAAACGCACCTCATTTTTCCTCTCCTGGGGCTCCGGATCGACATTCCAGCCGCTTTACTAACAACATCCCCACATGGAGTCAATGCCTTTAAGTTCTGGTATCGCACAGTCTGCAGTTAGTGCAGAGGATGAATGGGAATAGGGGGAACCAGTGAGAAAATAGCTGTAGCGGTTTCAATGGGCACATGTCACTCTAATGTCACATCAGTAAGAAGAATTAACCAAAGGCACAGCAAGGTGCCCCAGAAGAAAAATAGGGCTTCAAGGAATCCTGTGGTTATGGGGTAAGACCACAAAAATAAGAGCTGAAAAATGGAACTAAGGGCCACTGCAATTCAAAAACCTGCAGAGTTATAACGGCCAACTATTTTCAAAAAATATATTGAGGTAAGGCTATGAAGAGGCAATGAAAGCAAGGCAGAATTGCAGGAAACCAATTTCAGGAGGTAGACTGGAATTGCATTGAAAACATATGAAGAGAGTCAGAACCTCGACAATGATGTACTTGGCCAAAAAGGGCGTATGCGTTTTTTCCTGAATATATTCAGGAAAAAACGTATACGCCCTTTTTGGCCAACCAAGCAAGCTTGCAAAGGAAATCTGCACTACAATGAAGTCTCACTTCCCCCCGGTCAAAAGGGCCATCTGAAAAAAGTGTAAAATCCAGAAAGGCAGGACAGGCCATGGAGAACTGGGAGCCTTGTTATGCTGATGGGCGGGATGTAAATTGCCAACAGACACTCGGGAGAAGTGTATGGTGTTTCCTGAAACATCTAAAAAACAAAGCAACAGAGCCTAGGGCACTTCCACTTATGGTCCTATAGCTTAGGGAAATTAAAATCAAAAAGACACAGCCACCCCAAAGTTTGGGACGCCTCTGTTTACAAGAACCTCGTTTACCGTACAAGTTCAATATCACAGAAAGTGAAAAATGGATAAAGAACTTGTGGTACTTACGTACAATGCAGTATCACTCAGCAATGAAATCTATGTCATCAGGCCCGTAGCAGCATAATGAGTGGATTCAGGTACGATGATTCTAACTGAAATAAGTCACACAGAAAAAGAAACATCATAAGATATCACTAATACACGGAATGTAAACTTGGCTACACAGGAACTGAATTCCAAAACAGAACAGGGTCTCAAATTTAGAAAACCAACTTATGCTTGCTTAAGGGGAAAGGTGAGTTGGGGTGCTGCATAAAACCAGAGATTGAAATGAACACAGATAAAGTTCCTTAAGCCAAATATGGAATAGACAAGAGTTACTCCTTGCTCAACGAAATGGACTCAACACCCCATATTAAACGACTAAGAATGTACCTTACTAGTAAGTATCTTAAAACCTATGGATTGCTATGTCTCCGAAAGAGAATCAAGCATGTGTACAGGGGCATAAACGCAGCAGTGATAGGATTGGAGAGGTTCGGTGAGCAAATGAAGACCCTTTGAAGTCATATTGCATGGTACCCATTCCACGGGTTTCAAGTACCCAGGTTTAAGGTATTCTTCCTTCAGCTAAAACATGCATGTGGAACCTAGAGTATGATCAACCATGTGATCGGGAGACGTGTTCAAATATGTCTCAGTTTTCGTACCCTGGTACTCGGGTGCAACATTCCAGACGCTTTACTAACACTCTCCCGACTTGGAGAGTCAGTCCCTTTAACCTCCTGTTTGGCCCAGTTTGCAATTTCTGCGGAAGATGAACAGGAATAGCGAGAACCAATGAGAGACTAGCTGGAGGTGTCTGGACGGGCAAATTTAACTCTCATTTCCCACCAGGAAGAGGAATTAACCAAAGGCTCAGCGTGCCGTGCCGGAACCAGATTAGGGCCTGAAGCCATTCTGCGGTGTTGCGGCCAGCTCAAGAGATAGCGAGTTGAAGAAAGGAGCTCAGGGGCACTGTAATTCACAAAACTGCAGAGTTATAAATGACAGCTATCGTCCAAAAATATACTGAAGTAAGGCTGCCAAGAGGACTTGAAAGCGGGGCAGAATTGCAGGAAACCGATTTCAGGAGGTAGACTGGAATTGCATTGAAAGCATAGAAAAAGAGGCAGAACGTCCACAATGATGCACTTGGCCAAAAAGGGCGTATGCGTTTTTTCCTGAATATATTCAGGAAAAAACGCATACGCCCTTTTTGGCCAACCAAGCAAGCTTGCAAAGGAAATCTGCACTACAATGAAGTCTCACTTCCCCCCGGTCAAAAGGGCCATCTGAAAAAAGTGTAAAATCCAGAAAGGCAGGACAGGCCATGGAGAACTGGGAGCCTTGTTATGCTGATGGGCGGGATGTAAATTGCCAACAGACACTCGGGAGAAGTGTATGGTGTTTCCTGAAACATCTAAACAACAAAGCAACAGAGCCTAGGGCACTTCCACTTATGGTCCTATAGCTTAGGGAAATTAAAATCAAAAAGACACAGCCACCCCAAAGTTTGGGACGCCTCTGTTTACAAGAACCTCGTTTACCGTACAAGTTCAATATCACAGAAAGTGAAAAATGGATAAAGAACTTGTGGTACTTACTTACAATGCAGTATCACTCAGCAATGAAATCTATGTCATCAGGCCCGTAGCAGCATAATGAGTGGATTCAGGTACGATGATTCTAACTGAAATAAGTCACACAGAAAAAGAAACATCATAAGATATCCCTAATACACGGAATGTAAACTTGGCTACACAGGAACTGAATTCCAAAACAGAACAGGGTCTCAAATTTAGAAAACCAACTTATGCTTGCTTAAGGAGAAAGGTGAGTTGGGGTGCTGCATAAAACCAGAGATTGAAATGACCACAGATAAAGTTCCTTAAGCCAAATATGGAATAGACAAGAGCTACTCCTTGCTCAACGAAATGGACTCAACACCGCATATTAAACGCCTAAGAATGTACCTGACTAGTAAGTATCTTAAAACCTATGGATTGCTATGTCTCCAAAAGAGAATCAAGCGTGTGTACAGGGGTATAAATGCAGCAGTGATAGGATTGGAGAGGTTCGGTGAGCAAATGAAGACCCTTTGAAGTCATATTGCACGGTACCCATTACACGGGTCTCAACTCTCCAATTTAAGGTATTCTTCCTTCAGCTAAAACATGCATGTGGAACCCAGAGTATGATCAACCATGTGAGCGGGAGACGTGTTCAAATATGTCTCAGTTTTCGTACCCTGGTACTTCAGTGCAACATTCCAGACGCTTTACTAACACTCTCCCGACTTGGAGCGTCAGTCCGTTTAACCTCCTGTTTGGCCCAGTTTGCAATTTCTGCGGAAGATGAACAGGAATAGCGAGAACCAATGAGAGACTAGCTGGAGGTGTCTGGACGGGCAAATTTAACTCTCATTTCCCACCAGGAAGAGGAATTAACCAAAGGCTCAGCGTGCCGTGCCGGAACCAGATTAGGGCCTGAAGCCATCCTGCGGTGTTGCGGCCAGCTCAAAAGAAAGCGAGTTGAAGAAAGGAGCTCAGGGGCACTGTAATTCACAAGCCTGCAGAGTTATAAATGACAGCTATCGTACAAAAATATACTGAAGTAAGGCTGCCAAGAGGACTTGAAAGCAGGGCAGAATTGCAGGAAACCGATTTCAGGAGGTAGACTGGAATTGCATTGAAAGCATAGGAAAAGAGGCAGAACGTCCACAATGATGCACTTGGCCAAAAAGGGCGTATGCGTTTTTTCCTGAATATGTTCAGGAAAAAATGCATACGCCCTTTTTGGCCAACCAAGCAAGCTTGCAAAGGAAATCTGCACTACAATGAAGTCTCACTTCCCCCCGGTCAAAAGGGCCATCTGAAAAAAGTGTAAAATCCAGAAAGGCAGGACAGGCCATGGAGAACTGGGAGCCTTGTTATGCTGATGGGCGGGATGTGAATTGCCAACAGACACTCGGGAGAAGTGTATGGTGTTTCCTGAAACATCTAAAAAACAAAGCAACAGAGCCTAGGGCACTTCCACTTATGGTCCTATAGCTTAGGGAAATTAAAATCAAAAAGACACAGCCACCCCAAAGTTTGGGACGCCTCTGTTTACAAGAACCTCGTTTACCGTACAAGTTCAATATCACAGAAAGTGAAAAATGTATAAAGAACTTGTGGTACTTACGTACAATGCAGTATCACTCAGCAATGAAATCTATGTCATCAGGCCCGTAGCAGCACAATGAGTGGATTCAGGTACGATGATTCTAACTGAAATAAGTCACACAGGAAAAGAAACATCATAAGATATCACTAATACACGGAATGTAAACTTGGCTGCACAGGAACTGAATTCCAAAACAGAACAGGGTCTCAAATTTAGAAAACCAACTTATGCTTGCTTAAGGGGAAAGGTGAGTTGGGGTGATGCATAAAACCAGAGATTGAAATGAGCACAGATAAAGTTCCTTAAGCCAAATATGGAATAGACAAGAGCTACTCCTTGCTCAAAGAAATGGACTCAACACCCCATATTAAACGCCTAAGAATGTACCTGACTAGTAAGTATCTTAAAACCTATGGATTGCAACGTCTCCAAAAGAGAATCAAGCGTGTGTTCAGGGGCATAAACGCAGCAGTGATAGGATTGGAGAGGTTCAGTGAGCAAATGAAGACCCTTTGAAGTCATATTTCATACCCATTCCACGGGTCTCAACTCTCAAGGTTTAAGGTAATCTACATTCAGCTAAAACATGCATGCGGAACCCAGAGTATGATAAACTGTGTGATCGGGAGACGTGTTCAGATATGTCTCAGTTTTCGTCCCCTGGTACTTCAGTGCAACATTCCAGACGCTTTAGTAACACTCTCCCCACTTGGAGAGTCAGCGCCTTTAACCTCCTGTTTGGCCCAGTTTGCAATTTCTGCGGAAGATGAACAGGAATAGCGAGAACCAATGAGAGACTAGCTGGAGGTGTCTGGACGGGCAAATTTAACTCTCATTTCCCACCAGGAAGAGGAAATAACCAAAGGCTCAGCGTGCCGTGCCGGAACCAGATTAGGGCCTGAAGCCATCCAGCGGTGTTGCGGCCAGCTCAAAAGAAAGCGAGTTGAAGAAAGGATCTCAGGGGCACTGTAATTCACAAATCTGCAGAGTTATAAATGACAACTATCGTCCAACAATATACTGAAGTAAGGCTGCCAAGAGGACTTGAAAGCGGGGCAGAATTGCAGGAAACCGATTTCAGGAGGTAGACTGGAATTGCATTGAAAGCATAGGAAAAGAGGCAGAACGTCCACAATGATGCACTTGGCCAAACAGGGCGTATGCGTTTTTTCCTGAATATATTCAGGAAAAAACGCATACGCCCTGTTTGGCCAACCAAGCAAACTTGCAAAGGAAATCTGCACTACAATGAAGTCTCACTTCCCCCCGGTCAAAAGGGCCATCTGAAAAAAGTGTAAAATCCAGAAAGGCAGGACAGGCCATGGAGAACTGGGAGCCTTGTTATGCTGATGGGCGGGATGTAAATTGCCAACAGACACTCGGGAGAAGTGTATGGTGTTTCCTGAAACATCTAAAAAACAAAGCAACAGAGCCTAGGGCACTTCCACTTATGGTCCTATAGCTTAGGGAAATTAAAATCAAAAAGACACAGCCACCCCAAAGTTTGGGACGCCTCTGTTTACAAGAACCTCGTTTACCGTACAAGTTCAATATCACAGAAAGTGAAAAATGGATAAAGAACTTGTGGTACTTACGTACAATGCAGTATCACTCAGCAATGAAATCTATGTCATCAGGCCCGTAGCAGCATAATGAGTGGATTCAGGTACGATGATTCTAACTGAAATAATTCACACAGCAAAAGAAACATCATAAGATATCACTAATACACGGAATGTAAACTTGGCTACACAGGAACTGAATTCCAAAACAGAACAGGGTCTCAAATTTAGAAAACCAACTTATGCTTGCTTAAGGGGAAAGGTGAGCTGGGGTGCTGCATAAAACCAGAGATCGAAATGAGCACAGATAATGTTTCTTAAGCCAAATATGGAATAGACAAGAGCTACTCCTTGCTCAACGAAATGGACTCAACACCGCATATTAAACGCCTAAGAATGTACCTGACTAGTAAGTATCTTAAAACCTATGGATTGCTATGTCTCCGAAAGAGAATCAAGCATGTGTACAGGGGCATAAACGCAGCAGTGATAGGATTGGAGAGGTTCGGTGAGCAAATGAAGACCCTTTGAAGTCATATTGCATGGTACCCATTCCACGGGTTTCAACTACCCAGGTTTAAGGTATTCTTCCTTCAGCTAAAACATGCATGTGGAATCTAGAGTATGATCAACCATGTGATCGGCACACGTGTTCAAATATGTCTCAGTTTTCGTACCCTGGTACTCGGGTGCAACATTCCAGATGCTTTACTAACACTCTCCCCACTTGGAGAGTCAGCGCCTTTAACCTCCTGTTTGGCCCAGTTTGCAATTTCTGCAGAAGATGAACAGGAATAGGGAGAACCAATGAGAGACTAGCTGGAGGTGTCTCGACGGGCAAATTTAACTCTCATTTCCCACCAGGAAGAGGAATTAACCAAAGGCTCAGCTGCCGTGCCGGAACCAGATTAGGGCCTGAAGCCATCCTGCGGTGTTGCGGCCAGGTCACAAGAAAGCGAGTTGAAGAAAGGAGCTCAGGGGCACTGTAATTCACAAACCTGCAGAGTTATAAATGACAGCTATCGTCCAAAAATATACTGAAGTAAGGCTGCCAAGAGGACTTGAAAGCGGGGCAGAATTGCAGGAAACCGATTTCAGGAGGTAGACTGGAATTGCATTGAAAGCATAGGAAAAGAGGCAGAACGTCCACAATGATGCACTTGGCCAAAAAGGGCGTATGCGTTTTTTCCTGAATATATTCAGGAAAAAACGCATATGCCCTTTTTGGCCAACCAAGCAAGCTTGCAAAGGAAATCTGCACTACAATGAAGTGTCACTTCCCCCCGGTAAAAAGGGCCATCTGAAAAAAGTGTAAAATCCAGAAAGGCAGGACAGGCCATGGAGAAATGGGACCCTTGTTATGCTGATGGGCGGGATGTAAATTGCCAACAGACACTCGGGAGAAGTGTATGGTGTTTCCTGAAACATCTAAAAAACAAAGCAACAGAGCCTAGGGCACTTCCACTTATGGTCCTATAGCTTAGGGAAATTAAAATCAAAAAGACACAGCCACCCCAAAGTTTGGGACGCCTCTGTTTACAAGAACCTCGTTTACCGTACAAGTTCAATATCACAGAAAGTGAAAAATGGATAAAGAACTTGTGGTACTTACGTACAATGCAGTATCACTCAGCAATGAAATCTATGTCATCAGGCCCTTAGCAGCACAATGAGTGGATTCAGGTATGATGATTCTAACTGAAATAAGTCACACAGAAAAAGAAACATCATAAGATATCAGTAATACACGGAATGTAAACTTGGCTACACAGGAACTTAATTACAGAACAGAACAGGGTCTCAAATTTAGAAAACCAACTTATGCTTGCTTAAGGGGAAAGGTGAGTTGGGGTGCTGCATAAAACCAGAGATTGAAATGAGCACAGATAAAGTTCCTTAAGCCAAATATGGAATAGACAAGAGCTACTCCTTGCTCAACGAAATGGACTCAACACCGCATATTAAAAGCTTAAGAATGTACCTGACTAGTAAGTATCTTAAAACCTATGGATTGCTATGTCTCCAAAAGAGAATCAAGCATGTGTACAGGGGCATAAACGCAGCAGTGATAGGATTGGAGAGGTTCGGTGAGCAAATGAAGACCCTTTGAAGTCATATTGCATGGTACCCATTCCACGGGTTTCAACTACCCAGGTTTAAGGTATTCTTCCTTCAGCTAAAACATGCATGTGGAACCTAGAGTATGATCAACCATGTGATCGGGAGACGTGTTCAAATATGTCTCAATTTTCATACTCTGATACCTGGGTGTAACATTCCAGACGCTTTACTAACACTCTCCCGACTTGGAGAGTCAGTCCCTTTAACCTCCTGTTTGCCCCAGTTTGCAATTTCTGCGGAAGATGAACAGGAATAGCGAGAACCAATGAGAGACTAGCTGGAGGTGTCTGGACGGGCAAATTTAACTCTCATTTCCCACCAGGAAGAGGAATTAACCAAAGGCTCAGTGTGCCGTGCCGGAACCAGATTAGGGCCTGAAGCCATCTTGGGGTGTTGCGGCCAGGTCACAAGAAAGCGAGTTGAAGAAAGGAGCTCAGGGGCACTGTAATTCACAAACCTGCAGAGTTATAAATGACAGCTATCGTCCAAAAATATACTGAAGTAAGGCTGCCAAGAGGACTTGAAAGCGGGGCAGAATTGCAGGAAACCGATTTCAGGAGGTAGACTGGAATTGCATTGAAAGCATAGGAAAAGAGGCAGAACGTCCACAATGATGCACTTGGCCAAAAAGGGCGTATGCGTTTTTTCCTGAATATATTCAGGAAAAAACGCATACGCCCTTTTTGGCCAACCAAGCAAGCTTGCAAAGGAAATCTGCACTACAATGAAGTGTCACTTCCCCCCGGTCAAAAGGGCCATCTGAAAAAAGTGTAAAATCCAGAAAGGCAGGACAGGCCATGGAGAACTGGGAGCCTTGTTATGCTGATGAGCGGGATGTAAATTGCCAACAGACACTCGGGAGAAGTGTATGGTGTTTCCTGAAACATCTAAAAAACAGAGCAACAGAGCCTAGGGCACTTCCACTTATGGTCCTATAGCTTAGGGAAATTAAAATCAAAAAGACACAGCCACCCCAAAGTTTGGGACGCCTCTGTGTACAGAAATCTCTTCTATGGCACAAGTTAAATATCCCAGAGAGCAAATAATGGATAAAGAAGTTGCGGTACTTATGTACAACAGAATACCACTCAGCAATGAAATCTATGTCACCAGGCCCATAGCAGCATAATGAGTGGATTGAGACACGATGATTCTAAGTGAAATAAGTCACACAGAAAAAGAAACATCATAAGGTATCACTAATACACGGAATGTGAACTTGGCTACACATGAACTGAATTACAAAACAGAACAGGGTCTCAAGTTTAGAAAACCAACTTATGCCTGCTTAAGAGGGAAGGTGAGTTGGGGTGCTGCATAAAAGCAGAGTTTGAAATTAGCACAGATACCGTTCCATAAGCCAAATATGTAATAGACAAGACCTACCCCTTGCTCAATGAAATGGATTCAACAATGAGGTATCACCTCACACCTGGTAGAATAGGCATCATAGAAAATCTACAAACAGAAAATGCTGGAAAGGGTGTGGAGAAAAGGAACCCTCTTCCACTATTGTTGGGAATATAAATTGATACAGTCATTATGGAGAACAATATGGAATTTCTTAAGAAACTAACAATAGAATTACCATATGATACAGCAATCCCAGTACTGGACATATACCCAGACAAAACCATAAATCAAAAAGAGTCATTCACCGCAATGTTCATTGCATCACTATTTACAATATCGAGGTAATGGAAGCAACATAAATGCCCACAGACAGACGAATGCATAAAGCTGTGGTACATATATAAAATGGAATATTACTAAGCCATGAAAAGGAATGAAATTGGGTCATTTGTAGAGACGTCGATGGATCTAGAGACTGTCATACAGAGTGAAGTAAGTCAGAAAGAGAAAAACAAATCTTGTATATTCATGCATATATGTGGAACCTAGAAAAACTGTACAGATTAACCATTTTGCAAGGCATAAATAGAGCAACAGATGTAGACAACAAACGTATGGACAACAAGGGGGGAAAGCTGTTGTGGGGGTGGTGGTGGGAGGAGTTGAGAGACTGGGATTGGCATGTATACATTTATATGTATAAAATAGATAACCAATAAGAACCTGCTGTATAAAAATATAAAATAAAATTCAAAATTAAAAAGAAATAAAATTTAAAAAATAAAACAGAAAAAACAATTATTCCCTGCACATACATGTATTTATATGAATAAATTATTTCCATGCTTATATCTGTAAATACAAAAAAAGAGGAATAAAGTCTACCTTGAACCAAAAACGAAAAAGAGAAAAAAACACAGAACCCACCAGTTACACAGAGGAAAACCGTATCAGGGCACTTGCTCCAGTTGTAAACAATTCTGAAGTTGGTCAGTGGTGGGGAATCGTCTCCCATTCAGCCAGCAGCCCCCACGCAACAAGCGTCCTCATTGCAAAGCTGGGGCACCGTGCCGAGGCATCTGTGAGTAAACGTGAGCTGAGCCCCAGGCCAGTTGCTGCTGAACTATTCCCACCCGTCCCAGGTAAAACACCTGAATATATACAAGGACTTGAAAGCCTAGAGGAAGGGCCATAGAGCCACACGAGTGACAGCATGCCGGCCGACTTGGTGCCTGCAGGCCAGCCAGGATGGTCCTGGCCCTGGGTGCTCTTCTGGAAGATTTCCATTTCCCTGCCTGAGATACCCGTCCTGTCCCTGCCCCCACTGCTTTTTTCCTTCCTCACCTCTGCCCAGGGAGAAATTCCAGCAGCAGGTATGGGTGACACATCCTCTTCTTTAGCAGGTGGCAGCCTGGCAACTGCTGCAGAAAGTCCAGCAGAGCCCCACTCACACTGGGCCACCCACAAAGCCGTGGCCTCTCACTCCCTCCCACCAGCCCAGCCCCGAGACTGCTGACAGGGCAGAGAAAATGGCGTCAGGCACAGCTGCAGGGGCTCTTGCTGCCTGGAGTGGTATTTATATTGATCTCAACCCAGGCACACCTGGGGAGGGCTGGCCGGCACGGTAAGGCTGCCCAGGTCAGCCAATCATCACCCCTCAGGGGCTCACAGTTGCAGAAAATGGAACTTGCTGAACCGGCCAGGTCCGAGGAACAGGTGTGGGCTCCTGAGAGTCAGGATAGACAAGGGGCTGCAGCTTTGGCTTGTTTTCTAATCATTTTATCTGGCCCATGAGTGGGAGACAACTTCAAGAAAACCCTCTCCTAATGAGAGGAACCCAGGAGTCAGGGAGAGGAGGGGTGGGTGGTGGTTGGAGACAGAGGCCTGGTGCCCCGGGTGCAGTGGAAGTCTCTGGAAGACCAGGTGGAGGGAGGCCTCACGGAGTGATGCCCAGGGTCACAGACCTGTCGCAGCTGCTGTTTGTTAGTTCAAGTCCTGCTCTGAGGTACTCTGTGTCAGCTCTGAGTGACAGGTGAGCTGGGGGTGCTCTGCAATGAGGGCTATGTGCACGGTTCCTGTGTGCCCAGCCCTGCCACGGTACCTGCAAGAGTAGCTCTGTATCCTGGGAGGGGCCTGACCACGAGAGCCCCGTGGGCTGGGGTGGGGGTGGGGTACCTGCCCAGGTGAGCTCCATATTCTGGGATTGGTCTGACCACGAGAGCCCCATGGGCTGCTGGGGACCTGGTAAAGGATGTCAGGACAGTCAGTGAAGTCACCGAGGATATACCTCCAGTTGCTCCTAATTCCTACACCCTGCTGGTCATTCTACCAACCACCAGGACATGGTATTCTGTATTAGTCTTCAATGATGCTTTCTTTTGCATTCCATTAGTCCCAGAGTCACAAGAAATTTTGGCTTGTGAGTGGCAGGACTCAACATACAACTAAAACAATACTTCCGGGCCGTCTGGCCCCAAGGGTGCAAAAGTTCCCACACCATCTTTGGGGAAAGCTTAGCTAAAGACCTAAAAGTTCTACCTCTGGAAAAGGAAACCCTCCTTCAATATGCAGACGACATTCTGATCGCCAACCCTACTAAGGAGGCCTCTGAACTACCAAGCCAATAAAGGATAGAAGTTGTCCAAGAAAAAGCTCAAATATCACAGACTGCAGTGACCTGCCTGGGCTTCATTCTCACAGAAGGTCAGAGAAGCCCATCCCAGGAAAGGGAAGAAACCATTTTCAGCCTTACCCCTTTCTAAAACTAGAAGACAGCTTAGGGGTTCCTGGGGAGGCCAGGGTTTGCTGCTTCTGGATCCCTAACTACAGTCTACTAGCTGGGCCTCTATATGAAACACTGAAAGGAAAAGATGATGATCCTTTTGAATAGAATCCAGAAGTGGCCTTTCAAGAATGGAAAGAGCAGTCAATTCAGACCCTTGCCCTGGAACTCCCTAATTTAGCTAAACCCTTTGACCTTTACATTCCCGGTGAAAGGTGAATCGCCATTGGAGAATTAGTGCAAAAACTGGGACCACTTGAAATGGAACAATGCAAGAATGCCATCCAGGTAGGATAAACTACGGTCACCAAGGGGCTTGGCCCACTGCCACATCTGGCCAAGATACTGGCGGTATCTAAAAACCTGGAAATCAGCAGCCCAAAAGGCCACCTCCCTCCTAAGGGAAAAGGACCCCACGTGGTGATCCTAACCACCAACCATGCCCTGAAGTTGCAGGGTTCGCTCCGTGGGCACACCGACCTCGAGTGAGGAGGCCCTCCAACTCCAACATCCAGAGAGATAACCGGGGGCAACAGGGCACCATGACGACTCGTGTGAACATCACTTGACCTGGAGTTTCTCTCATAAAACAACAAGGGTGTGTCCCAAAAGAGTAGACTACTGCTTGCAGGACTTACTGCACCCAGAGGGGAGCTAATAATCTTGGCGGGGGAACCGTATATCACACTGTCACCATAGAAAAGCCTACAGACACCGTGATGATGGTGGCCAATAAGACCGGCTGGACTCCTGTTTACTTCAAAAGGCTGTTGACTCAGTAGCCATCATGGTCCTTATCACCACTGACCCTGGACTGTCTGGGAGTTGAGCAGGCAGGGCTCTGACACATGGTGCTGTTTGTACGTTAATTCAGGGGCCTAATTGAAGAAAGCGCAGACTACTGGTCAGAGCATCTAGGCTGGCAGAAACGGTCAGCCTAAGGTGGCCGAACAAATGTGGGGCGGGGTGAAACCGGCCCCCACAGCGTCTCTGCACATCTCTTTCCTGGACCCTTAAAGGTCATTAGAATCTATAACACTTCCAATGCTGGTGCTCAGGTGGACGAGCAGGGAGGCAGGGGTCCTGGGGACAATCAACGTCACCGGGAGGCTGCTGGGGAGAAGCTCTGACCCTCGCCCCAGGGTATGAGGGCTCCCAACTCAGCACTCAGCAGTTACAGAAGAAGGGTCTGCACCCTCAGCACTCCAAGAATGAGGAACGGGACAAAAGGCAGAGGAGGGGTTTGTCCCCAGCAAAGCCCATTAAAAATCCCTGGGAGATAAAAATAGAATCTGGGCAATAAAGTCAAGTCTAACCTTTTTTATCCTTTGTGCTTTGTCTAATTTCACATGCTCCTAGGGTCCCGCATGCAGAGGTTCCACACCCGGCACTTCAGACCAGATTTCCTAGTGCAGAATGGCTGGGTCGACACCTCAGCTCCTGGGGCCCAGTGCAGACTCCACGATATAGAGCCTGAGCTACAGCCAACCCGGCCCTCGAGAGCTCCGCCGCCTCCCTCCCTCCCACTGACTCTGACAGGATCTCTACACAGCAGCCCAGCCCACAGCCCACGGGGTAGTGCATGCTCTCACCTCTCCATTCTCTGATCAAAATATAAAGTTTCCTTTGCTTGTGAACCAAACTCAGTCTCGATCTGTTGGCCCCAATGACACTGGGCAGGGGGACACTTGTTGGGGTCCACTCTGGAGGATCAGTAACAGAAATTGAGACTATTGTAACCTCAATGAACAGATGTGTGAGCCAAACTGTAGTTAACATAGAACAGTGTATAAGGCTCGGGTAAAATAAGATGTTTCTAACACTTCCATTTGATATTTCCATCACTTTTTATAAGCAAGTTCAGTGAAAAGGTTTGTCTTATTTGTCAGGTCAATATTAGAGAAACGAAGTGATTTCTTTCCAAGGATGTACATCTAATAATC
Source organism: Grampus griseus (assembly GCF_964374135.1). NCBI lineage: Eukaryota > Metazoa > Chordata > Mammalia > Artiodactyla > Delphinidae > Grampus > Grampus griseus. The sequence continues at coordinate 425,387 of NW_028133196.1, read as the reverse complement.
TTGGTTAAACCTTCAATCTTGTTTTAAATGCTTTTCCATTGAAAATGATACCTCTCTTTCAGCTCCCCCATTTCTGAGAAGTATAAAATCTTATAATTTATTATTACCAAAGGGGAAAGGTGGGAGGAGGGATAAATTAACAGTTTGGAATTAACACATACACACTGCTATGTATAAAATAGATCATCAACAAGGAACTACTGTATAGCACAGGGAACTACACTCAACATTTTGCAATAACCTATAAGGGGAAATAATCTGAAAAAGAATAGATATTTTTATTGACATCATCTATCAATGATAGTTAAAGTGTAGCCTAAGGGAAGCTGGTGGTGAGTGCTTCTGACCCTGAAGACTTCAATCATCTAAAGTTTGGACTCTGCCTACTTCCCAAGGCCCTTAATGAACATATGTGTAGCCGTAGCTTAAAAACTTCCCCAGTTTGGGTTTCGGGGAGACACTGATTTTGAAAAAGCCCTGGTGTTCTCCTTACATGAATGGGACTCTTCCTACTGCTAAAACATGTCTGTCACACCCAGAGGATGGTATACCGTCTGATCGGGAAGAGTTTGGAAAAGGCATCTCATCTCCTCATCTCCTGGTGCTCGGGTTCACCCCTCCAGCGTCTTTACTAACAGTCTCCCCACTTGGAGATGTCAGCACTGTCAACATCCTGTTGCGTACAGTTTGGAATTTGTCCAGAGGATGAAGCGGAAGGATGAGGAACAATGAGAGACAAGTCCTAGGTGTTCAGACAGGCACATGTCACTCTAATTTCCAATCAGGAAGACGAATTGACCAAAGGCTAGGGTTGCCCATGGAAACAGTATAGGGCTTGAGGAAATCCCGCTGCTTTGTGGCCAGTTCCCATAAACACAAGTTGAACAATGGAACTCAGGGGCAGTAAAATTCACAAAACTGCAGAGTTGAAAATATCCATCACTGAAAAATGTCTTGAGGAAAGTCAGAGAAAAGGACTTGTAAGCAAGGGAGAATGGCAGGAAAGGGATTTGAGGAGGTAGAAAGGACTCGCCATTAAGCACAAGAAAAGGAGCTGAACATTGCCAACATTGCAGTTGGCCAAAAAGGGTGTATGCGTTTTTTTCTGTATATATTCAAGAAAAGGGCATACACTTTTTTAGCCAACCAAACAGGTGGGCACTGGAAGTCAATACTACAAAAGATATCACTTCGCATCAGTCAGAAGAGCCATCCTCATAAAGCGTAAACAACAGAAATGCAGGACAGGGCAACGAGAAGAGGGAGCCCTGCGAGACTTATAGTGGAAATGTATATTGCCAACGGCCATTCTGGAGAAATGTATTGTGTTTACTAAAGCATCTAAAAAATGAGCTACAGAGCGTAGGGCACTTGCACTCATGGGCGTATATCTTGGGAAAAACAAAAATCGAGAGGACACAGGCACCCCAATGTTTACCCCCTCTCTGTTTAAAAGATCCTCGACTAGGATATAACTTAAATGTCTCTGGAGGGAAAAAATGGATAGAGATGTGGTACTTAGGTAGAGTGGAATATTATTCAGCCTGGAAATCAATGAAATATGGCCAGTTGTAACAACTCCGGAGGAGTTACGTATGATCATTCTAAGTGACAGAATTCAAAAAGAAAAAGACACATATCATAAGATATCACTTAAAGGTGGAATCCAAAATGGCTACACATGAAATAAATTACAAAACAAAAACATAGTCAAATATGTAGAAAACACGCATAAGGCTGCTAAACGGGAAAGGTGGGGAGGGGTGAGGCATCATCCAGGAGGTTGAAATTAGCAAAGATACCATTCCAAATACCAAACTGATAATCAACAAGGCCTACACGGTAGCTAAAAGAACTGCACTCAGCACACTCAAGTCACCGGAAAAGAATATATACGACTGGTAAGAATCTGAAAAAGAATTTATTGATGTCTCTCTGTACGTGAATCAAGTGGATGTACAGCAGCAAGAAACAGAGCTTTGAAAATCAGCTGTAACCAATATAGTAATAAATTGAAAAAAATAAACGACAGAGAGACAGAGAAAACCTCTTACAACTTTTCCTCAGGGACGGTGATGCAACATGGATTGAACACATCTAGACCCACAGCAGGATGAGACATAAGGCTGGAAACTGTTTGCGCTAAGAGAAATGTGAGGTTGGGTGAGGAAATGCACACCCTTTAAAGTAATACTACCTGGTACCCATTCAATGGGTCCCAAATCTGCAGGTTCAAGGGATCTTCCTACAGCTAAAACATGCATGGAAAACCCAGAGGACTGTACACCATGTGATCGGGAGATGTGTCTAAAATGCACCTCATTTATCCTCTCCTGGTGCTCCTGTTCACCATTCCAGCCACGTTACTTAGAATCTCCCCACTTGGAGAATCAGCACATTTAAACTTCTGTTTCACACATTTTGCAAATTGTGAGGAGGATGAACGAGAAGAGGGGGAACCAATGAGAGAATAGTTGTAGGGGTTTGGACGGGCACATATCACTCTAATTTCCCATTAAGAATAAGAATTAAAGAAAGGCTCAGCCTGCCTCGCCGGAGCCAAAATAGGGCCTGAAGCAATCCTGCGGGTTTGAGGCCAGCTCACAAAAGAGCAACTTAAAAAATGGAGCTCAGGGTCACTGCAATTCACAAACCTGCAGAGTTATAAATGAAAACTAACGTCCAAAAATATGTTGAGGTAAGGCAAAGAAGAGGATCTGAATGCAAGACAGAATTGCAAGAAACAGATTTCAAGAGATAGATTGGACTCGTCTTTAACGCACATGAAAAGCGGCAGAATTTCGACAATGATGCAGTTGGCCCAAAAGGGCGTATGTGTTTTTTCCTGATTATATCCAGGAAAAAACGCATACGCACTTTATGGGCAACGAAGCAAGCAACCAATGCAAATGTGCACAACAAAGAAGTCTCACTTCCCACCGGTCAAAAGGGCCATCCTAAAAAATTGTAAAAACCAGAAATGCAGGACAGGCCATGGAGAACAGGGAGCCTTTATACGCTGATGGGCAGTGTGTGAACTGCCGAGAGCCACTCTGGAGAAGTGTATGGTGGTTCCTAAATCATCTAAAAAACAGAGCTACAGAGCATAGGACACTTCCAATCATGGGAGTATATCTAGGGAAGTCTAAAAATCAACAAGACACAAGCACACCACAGTTTAGGGCTACTCTGTTTACAAGAACCTCAACTTCAGTACACCTTAAATATCCCAGGAAAGAGAACAATGGATAAAGAAGATGTGGTACTTATGTACAATGGAATATCTCTTCACCATGAAATCAATGTAATAAGGCTAGTAGAAGGATAAAGAGTGGATTTAGGTCCGATAATACTACTTGAAATAAGTCAAACAGAAAAAGAAACATATCATAAGATATCACTTATAGAGGGAGGGTAAATATGGCTGCACAAGAAATGAATTACAGAACAGAACAGTGTCTCACATTTAGAAAACACACTTATGTCAGCTTAAGGGGAAAGGAGAGGTGGGGTGATGCATAAAACCAGAGTTTGAAATTAGCACAGATACCGTTCAATAAACCAAATAGGTATTAGACAAGATCTACACCTTGCTCAATGAACTGGCCTCAACACACCCTATACACCGCAGAGAAATATATCTGAGTAATAAGAATCTTAAAACCCATGTATTGATATATCTCCATAAGGGAATCAAGCGTGTGCAGAGCGGCACAAACACAGCAGTGAAAATGAGCTAAACCCCATTATAGAAATAAATTTTAAAAACAAAACGCTGAAACAATGAAAGAGAGAAAAATTCTTACAAAATTCGCTCAGGGGATGTGATGCAACCTGGATTGACCACATATAAACCCACAGCTGGATAAGACATAAGGCTGAACACTTGGGGCTGAGAGGATTGGTGAGCTTTGGTGAGCAACTGCCGAAAGTTTAATGCAATACTTCATGCTACTCAGTCCAAGGGTCCCAACACTCCAGGTTGAAGGGAATCTTCCTACAGCTAAACCATGCTTGGGAAACCCAGTGACTGGTATACCATATGATCGGGAAAGGTTTCTAAAACGCACCTCATTTTTCCTCTCCTGGGGCTCCGGATCGACATTCCAGCCGCTTTACTAACAACATCCCCACATGGAGTCAATGCCTTTAAGTTCTGGTATCGCACAGTCTGCAGTTAGTGCAGAGGATGAATGGGAATAGGGGGAACCAGTGAGAAACTAGCTGTAGCGGTTTCAATGGGCACATGTCACTCTAATGTCACATCAGTAAGAAGAATTAACCAAAGGCACAGCAAGGTGCCCCAGAAGAAAAATAGGGCTTCAAGGAATCCTGTGGTTATGGGGCAAGACCACAAAAATAAGAGCTGAAAAATGGAACTAAGGGCCACTGCAATTCAAAAACCTGCAGAGTTATAACGGCCAACTATTTTCAAAAAATATATTGAGGTAAGGCTATGAAGAGGCAATGAAAGCAAGGCAGAATTGCAGGAAACCAATTTCAGGAGGTAGACTGGAATTGCATTGAAAACATATGAAGAGAGTCAGAACCTCGACAATGATGTACTTGGCCAAAAAGGGCGTATACGTTTTTTCCTGAATATATTCAGGAAAAAACGCATACGCCCTTTTTGGCCAACCAAGCAAGCTTGCAAAGGAAATCTGCACTACAATGAAGTCTCACTTCCCCCCGGTCAAAAGGGCCATCTGAAAAAAGTGTAAAATCCAGAAAGGCAGGACAGGCCATGGAGAACTGGGAGCCTTGTTATGCTGATGGGCGGGATGTAAATTGCCAACAGACACTCGGGAGAAGTGTATGGTGTTTCCTGAAACATCTAAAAAACAAAGCAACAGAGCCTAGGGCACTTCACTTATGGTCCTATAGCTTAGGGAAATTAAAATCAAAAAGACACAGCCACCCCAAAGTTTGGGACGCCTCTGTTTACAACAACCTCGTTTACAGTACAAGTTCAATATCACAGAAAGTGAAAAATGGATAAAGAAGTTGTGGTACTAAAGTACAATGCAATATCACTCAGCAATGAAATCTATGTCACCAGGCCCGTAGCAGCACAATGAGTGGATTCAGGTATGATGATTCTAACTGAAATAAGTCACACAGAAAAAGAAACATCATAAGATATCAGTAATACACGGAATGTAAACTTGGCTACAGAGGAACTGAATTACAAAACAGAACAGGGTCTCAAATTTAGAAAACCAACTTATGCTTGCTTAAGGGTAAAGGTGAGTTGGGGTGCTGCATAAAACCAGAGATTGAAATGAGCACAGATAAATTTCCTTAAGCCAAATATGGAATAGACAAGAGCTACTCCTTGCTCAACGAAATGGACTCAACACCCCATATTAAACGCCTAAGAATGTACCTGACTAGTAAGTATCTTAAAACCGATGGATTGCTAAGTCTCCAAAAGAGAATCAAGCATGTGTACAGGGGCATAAACGCAGCAGTGATAGGATTGGAGAGGTTCGGTGAGCAAATGAAGACCCTTTGAAGTCATATTGCGTGGTACCCATTCCACGGGTCTCAACTCTCCAGGTTTAAGGTATTCTTCCTTCAGCTAAAACATGCATGTGGAACCCAGAGTATGATGAACCGTGTGAACGGGATACGTGTTCAAATATGTCTCAGTTTTCCTCCCCTGGTACTCGGGTGCAACATTCCAAACGCTTTACTAACACTCTCCCCACTTGGAGAGTCAGCGCCTTTAACCTCCTGTTTGGCCCAGTTTGCAATTTCTGCGGAAGATGAACAGGAATAGGGAGAACCAATGAGAGACTAGCTGGAGGTGTCTGGACGGGCAAATTTAACTCTCATTTCCCACCAGGAAGAGGAAATAACCAAAGGCTCAGCGTGCCGTGCCGGAACCAGATTAGGGCCTGAAGCCATCCTGCGGTGTTGCTGCCAGCTCACAAGAAAGCGAGTTGAAGAAAGGAGCTCAGGGGCACTGTAATTCACAAACCTGCAGAGTTATAAATGACAGCTATCGTCCAAAAATATACTGAAGTAAGGCTGCCAAGAGGACTTGAAAGCGGGGCAGAATTGCAGGAAGCCGATTTCAGGAGGTAGACTGGAATTGCATTGAAAGCATAGGAAAAGAGGCAGAACGTCCACAATGATGCACTTGGCCAAAAAGGGCGTATGCGTTTTTTCCTGAATATATTCAGGAAAAAACGCATACGCACTTTTTGGCCAACCAAGCAAGCTTGCAAAGGAAATCTGCACTACAATGAAGTCTCACTTCCCCCCGGTCAAAAGGGCCATCTGAAAAAAGTGTAAAATCCAGAAAGGCAGGACAGGCCATGGAGAACTGGGAGCCTTGTTATGCTGATGGGCGGGATGTAAATTGCCAACAGACACTCGGGAGAAGTGTATGGTGTTTCCTGAAACATCTAAAAAACAAAGCAACAAAGCCTAGGGCACTTCCACTTATGGTCCTATTTCTTAGGGAAATTAAAATCAAAAAGACACAGCCACCCCAAAGTTTGGGACGCCTCTGTTTACAAGAACCTCATTTACCGTACAAGTTCAATATCACAGAAAGTGAAAAATGGATAAAGAACTTGTGGTACTTACGTACAATGCAGTATCACTCAGCAATGAAATCTATGTCATCAGGCCCGTAGCAGCATAATGAGTGGATTCAGGTACGATGATTCTAACTGAAATAAGTCACACAGAAAAAGAAACATCATAAGATATCACTAATACACGGAATGTAAACTTGGCTACACAGGAACTGAATTCCAAAACAGAACAGGGTCTCAGATTTAGAAAACCAACTTATGCTTGCTGAAGGGGAAAGGTGAGTTGGGGTGCTGCATAAAACCAGAGATTGAAATGAACACAGATAAAGTTCCTTAAGCCAAATATGGAATAGACAAGAGCTACTCCTTGCTCAACGAAATGGACTCAACACCCCATATTAAACGACTAAGAATGTACCTTACTAGTAAGTATCTTAAAACCTATGGATTGCTATGTCTCCGAAAGAGAATCAAGCATGTGTACAGGGGCATAAACGCAGCAGTGATAGGATTGGAGAGGTTCGGTGAGCAAATGAAGACCCTTTGAAGTCATATTGCATGGTACCCATTCCACGGGTTTCAACTACCCAAGTTTAAGGTATTCTTCCTTCAGCTAAAACATGCATGTGGAACCTAGAGTATGATCAACCATGTGATCGGGAGACGTGTTCAAATATGTCTCAGTTTTCGTACCCTGGTACTCGGGTGCAACATTCCAGACGCTTTACTAACACTCTCCCGACTTGGAGAGTCAGTCCCTTTAACCTCCTGTTTGGCCCAGTTTGCAATTTCTGCGGAAGATGAACAGGAATAGCGAGAACCAATGAGAGACTAGCTGGAGGTGTCTGGACGGGCAAATTTAACTCTCATTTCCCACCAGGAAGAGGAATTAACCAAAGGCTCAGCGTGCCGTGCCGGAACCGGATTAGGGCCTGAAGCCATCCTGCGGTGTTGCGGCCAGCTCAAGAGATAGCGAGTTGAAGAAAGGAGCTCAGGGGCACTGTAATTCACAAAACTGCAGAGTTATAAATGACAGCTATCGTCCAAAAATATACTGAAGTAAGGCTGCCAAGAGGACTTGAAAGCGGGGCAGAATTGCAGGAAACCGATTTCAGGAGGTAGACTGGAATTGCATTGAAAGCATAGGAAAAGAGGCAGAACGTCCACAATGATGCACTTGGCCAAAAAGGGCGTATGCGTTTTTTCCTGAATATATTCAGGAAAAAACGCATACGCCCTTTTTGGCCAACCAAGCAAGCTTGCAAAGGAAATCTGCACTACAATGAAGTCTCACTTCCCCCCGGTCAAAAGGGCCATCTGAAAAAAGTGTAAAATCCAGAAAGGCAGGACAGGCCATGGAGAACTGGGAGCCTTGTTATGCTGATGGGCGGGATGGAAATTGCCAACAGACACTCGGGAGAAGTGTATGGTGTTTCCTGAAACATCTAAACAACAAAGCAACAGAGCCTAGGGCACTTCCACTTATGGTCCTATAGCTTAGGGAAATTAAAATGAAAAAGACACAGCCACCCCAAAGTTTGGGACACCTCTGTTTACAAGAACCTCGTTTACCGTACAAGTTCAATATCACAGAAAGTGAAAAATGGATAAAGAACTTGTGGTACTTACTTACAATGCAGTATCACTCAGCAATGAAATCTATGTCATCAGGCCCGTAGCAGCATAATGAGTGGATTCAGGTACGATGATTCTAACTGAAATAAGTCACACAGAAAAAGAAACATCATAAGATATCCCTAATACACGGAATGTAAACTTGGCTACACAGGAACTGAATTCCAAAACAGAACAGGGTCTCAAATTTAGAAAACCAACTTATGCTTGCTTAAGGAGAAAGGTGAGTTGGGGTGCTGCATAAAACCAGAGATTGAAATGAGCACAGATAAAGTTCCTTAAGCCAAATATGGAATAGACAAGAGCTACTCCTTGCTCAACGAAATGGACTCAACACCGCATATTAAACGCCTAAGAATGTACCTGACTAGTAAGTATCTTAAAACCTATGGATTGCTATGTCTCCAAAAGAGAATCAAGCGTGTGTACAGGGGTATAAACGCAGCAGTGATAGGATTGGAGAGGTTCGGTGAGCACATGAAGACCCTTTGAAGTCATATTGCACGGTACCCATTACACGGGTCTCAACTCTCCAATTTAAGGTATTCTTCCTTCAGCTAAAACATGCATGTGGAACCCAGAGTATGATCAACCATGTGAGCGGGAGACGTGTTCAAATATGTCTCAGTTTTCGTACCCTGGTACTTCAGTGCAACATTCCAGACGCTTTACTAACACTCTCCCGACTTGGAGCGTCAGTCCGTTTAACCTCCTGTTTGGCCTAGTTTGCAATTTCTGCGGAAGATGAACAGGAATAGCGAGAACCAATGAGAGACTAGCTGGAGGTGTCTGGACGGGCAAATTTAACTCTCATTTCCCACCAGGAAGAGGAATTATCCAAAGGCTCAGCGTGCCGTGCCGGAACCAGATTAGGGCCTGAAGCCATCCTGCGGTGTTGCGGCCAGCTCAAAAGAAAGCGAGTTGAAGAAAGGAGCTCAGGGGCACTGTAATTCACAAGTCTGCAGAGTTATAAATGACAGCTATCGTACAAAAATATACTGAAGTAAGGCTGCCAAGAGGATTTGAAAGCAGGGCAGAATTGCAGGAAACCGATTTCAGGAGGTAGACTGGAATTGCATTGAAAGCATAGGAAAAGAGGCAGAACGTCCACAATGATGCACTTGGCCAAAAAGGGCATATGCGTTTTTTCCTGAATATGTTCAGGAAAAAACGCATACGCCCTTTTTGGCCAACCAAGCAAGCTTGCAAAGGAAATCTGCACTACAATGAAGTCTCACTTCCCCCCGGTCAAAAGGGCCATCTGAAAAAAGTGTAAAATCCAGAAAGGCAGGACAGGCCATGGAGAACTGGGAGCCTTGTTATGCTGATGGGCGGGATGGAAATTGCCAACAGACACTCGGGAGAAGTGTATGGTGTTTCCTGAAACATCTAAACAACAAAGCAACAGAGCCTAGGGCACTTCCACTTATGGTCCTATAGCTTAGGGAAATTAAAATCAAAAAGACACAGCCACCCCAAAGTTTGGGACACCTCTGTTTACAAGAACCTCGTTTACCGTACAAGTTCAATATCACAGAAAGTGAAAAATGGATAAAGAACTTGTGGTACTTACTTACAATGCAGTATCACTCAGCAATGAAATCTATGTCATCAGGCCCGTAGCAGCATAATGAGTGGATTCAGGTACGATGATTCTAACTGAAATAAGTCACACAGAAAAAGAAACATCATAAGATATCCCTAATACACGGAATGTAAACTTGGCTACACAGGAACTGAATTCCAAAACAGAACAGGGTCTCAAATTTAGAAAACCAACTTATGCTTGCTTAAGGAGAAAGGTGAGTTGGGGTGCTGCATAAAACCAGAGATTGAAATGAGCACAGATAAAGTTCCTTAAGCCAAATATGGAATAGACAAGAGCTACTCCTTGCTCAACGAAATGGACTCAACACCGCATATTAAACGCCTAAGAATGTACCTGACTAGTAAGTATCTTAAAACCTATGGATTGCTATGTCTCCAAAAGAGAATCAAGCGTGTGTACAGGGGTATAAACGCAGCAGTGATAGGATTGGAGAGGTTCGGTGAGCACATGAAGACCCTTTGAAGTCATATTGCACGGTACCCATTACACGGGTCTCAACTCTCCAATTTAAGGTATTCTTCCTTCAGCTAAAACATGCATGTGGAACCCAGAGTATGATCAACCATGTGAGCGGGAGACGTGTTCAAATATGTCTCAGTTTTCGTACCCTGGTACTTCAGTGCAACATTCCAGACGCTTTACTAACACTCTCCCGACTTGGAGCGTCAGTCCGTTTAACCTCCTGTTTGGCCCAGTTTGCAATTTCTGCGGAAGATGAACAGGAATAGCGAGAACCAATGAGAGACTAGCTGGAGGTGTCTGGACGGGCAAATTTAACTCTCATTTCCCACCAGGAAGAGGAATTATCCAAAGGCTCAGCGTGCCGTGCCGGAACCAGATTAGGGCCTGAAGCCATCCTGCGGTGTTGCGGCCAGCTGAAAAGAAAGCGAGTTGAAGAAAGGAGCTCAGGGGCACTGTAATTCACAAGCCTGCAGAGTTATAAATGACAGCTATCGTACAAAAATATACTGAAGTAAGGCTGCCAAGAGGACTTGAAAGCAGGGCAGAATTGCAGGAAACCGATTTCAGGAGGTAGACTGGAATTGCATTGAAAGCATAGGAAAAGAGGCAGAACGTCCACAATGATGCACTTGGCCAAAAAGGGCGTATGCGTTTTTTCCTGAATATGTTCAGGAAAAAACGCATACGCCCTTTTTGGCCAACCAAGCAAGCTTGCAAAGGAAATCTGCACTACAATGAAGTCTCACTTCCCCCCGGTCAAAAGGGCCATCTGAAAAAAGTGTAAAATCCAGAAAGGCAGGACAGGCCATGGAGAACTGGGAGCCTTGTTATGCTGATGGGCGGGATGTAAATTGCCAACAGACACTCGGGAGAAGTGTATGGTGTTTCCTGAAACATGTAAAAAACAAAGCAACAGAGCCTAGGGCACTTCCACTTATGGTCCTATAGCTTAGGGAAATTAAAATCAAAAAGACACAGCCACCCCAAAGTTTGGGACGCCTCTGTTTACAAGAACCTCGTTTACCGTACAAGTTCAATATCACAGAAAGTGAAAAATGTATAACGAACTTGTGGTACTTACGTACAATGCAGTATCACTCAGCAATGAAATCTATGTCATCAGGCCCGTAGCAGCACAATGAGTGGATTCAGGTACGATGATTCTAACTGAAATAAGTCACACAGGAAAAGAAACATCATAAGATATCACTAATACACGGAATGTAAACTTGGCTGCACAGGAACTGAATTCCAAAACAGAACAGGGTCTCAAATTTAGAAAAGCAACTTATGCTTGCTTAAGGGGAAAGGTGAGTTGGGGTGATGCATAAAACGAGAGATTGAAATGAGCACAGTTAAAGTTCCTTAAGCCAAATATGGAATAGACAAGAGCTACTCCTTGCTCAAAGAAATGGACTCAACACCCCATATTAAACGCCTAAGAATGTACCTGACTAGTAAGTATCTTAAAACCTATGGATTGCTACGTCTCCAAAAGAGAATCAAGCGTGTTTTCAGGGGTATAAACGCAGCAGTGATAGGATTGGAGAGGTTCGGTGTGCAAATGAAGACCCTTTGAAGTCATATTGCATGGTACCCATTACACGGATCTCAACTCTCCAGGTTTAAGGTATTCTTCCTTCAGCTAAAACATGCATGTGGAACCCAGAGTATGATCAACCATGTGAGCGGGAGACGTGTTCAAATATGTGTCAGTTTTCGTACCCTAGTACTCGGGTGCAACATTCCAGACGCTTTACTAACACTCTCCCGACTTGGAGAGTCAGTCCCTTTAACCTCCTGTTTGGCCCAGTTTGCAATTTCTGCGGAAGATGAACAGGAATAGCGAGAACAAATGAGAGACTAGCTGGAGGTGTCTGAACGGGCAAATTTAACTCTCATTTCCCACGAGGAAGAGGAATTAACCAAAGGTTCAGCGTGCCGTGCCGGAACCAGATTAGGGCCTGAAGCCATCCAGCGGTGTTGCGGCCAGCTCAAAAGAAAGCGAGTTGAAGAAAGGAGCTCAGGTGCACTGTAATTCACAAACCTGCAGAGTTATAAATGACAGCTATCGTCCAAAAATATACTGAAGTAAGGCTGCCAAGAGGACTTGAAAGCGGGGCAGAATTGCAGGAAACCGATTTCAGGAGGTAGACTGGAATTGCATTGAAAGCATAGGAAAAGAGGCAGAACGTCCACAATGATGCACTTGGCCAAAAAGGGCGTATGCGTTTTTTCCTGAATATATTCAGGAAAAAACGCAAACGCCCTTTTTGGCCAACCAAGCAAGCTTGCAAAGGAAATCTGCACTACAAGGAAGTCTCACTTCCCCCCGGTCAAAAGGGCCATCTGAAAAAAGTATAAAATCCAGAAAGGCAGGACAGGCCATGGAGAACTGGGAGCCTTGTTATGCTGATGGGCGGGATGAAAATTGCCAACAGACACTCGGGAGAAGTGTATGGTGTTTCCTGAAACATCTAAAAAACAAAGCAACAGAGCCTAGGGCACTTCCACTTATGGTCCTATAGCTTAGGGAAATTAAAATCAAAAAGACACAGCCACCCCAAAGTTTGGGACGCCTCTGTTTACAAGAACCTCGTTTACAGTACAAGTTCAACATCGCAGAAAGTGAAAAATGGATAAAGAAGTTGTGGTATTTACTTACAAAGCAATATCACTCAGCAATGAAATCTATGTCATCAGGCCCTTAGCAGCACAATGAGTGGATTCAGGTATGATGATTCTAACTGAAATAAGTCACACAGAAAAAGAAACATCATAAGATATCAGTAATACACAGAATGTAAACTTGGCTACACTGGAACTGAATTACAGAACAGAACAGGGTCTCAAATTTAGAAAACCAACTTATGCTTGCTTAAGGGTAAAGGTGAGTTGGGGTGCTGAATAAAACCAGAGATTGAAATGAGCACAGATAAAGTTCCTTAAGCCAAATATGGAATAGACAAGAGCTACTCCTTGCTAAACGAAATGGACTCAACACCGCATATTAAACGCCTAAGAATGTACCTGACTAGTAAGTATCTTAAAACCTATGGATTGCTATGTCTCCGAAAGAGAATCAAGCATGTTTACAGGGGCATAAACGCAGCAGTGATAGGATTGGAGAGGTTCGGTGAGCAGATGAAGACCCTTTGAAGTCATATTGCATGGTACCCATTCCACGGGTTTCAACTACCCAGGTTTAAGGTATTCTTCCTACAGCTAAAATATGCATGTGGAACCCAGAGTATGATCAACTGTGTGAACGGGAGACGTGTTCAAATATGTCTCAGTTTTCGTACACTGGTACTCGGATGCAACATTCCAGACACTTTACTAACACTCTCCCGACTTGGAGAGTCAGTCCCTTTAACCTCCTGTTTGACCCTGTTTGCAATTTCTGCGGAAGATGAACAGGAATAGCAAGAACCAATGAGAGACTAGCTGGAGGTGTCTGGACGGGCAAATTTAACTCTCATTTCCCACCAGGAAGAGGAAATAACCAAAGGCTCACCGTGCCGTGCCTGAACCAGATTAGGGCCTAAAGCCATCCTGCGGTGTTGCGGCCTGCCCAAAAGAAAGCGAGTTGAAGAAAGGAGCTCAGGGGCACTGTAATTCACAAACCTGCAGAGTTATAAATGACAGCTATCGTCCAAAAATATACTGAGTAAGGCTGCCAAGAGGACTTGAAAGCGGGGCAGAATTGCAGGAAACCGATTTCAGGAGGTAGACTGGAATTGCATTGAAAGCATAGGAAAAGAGGCAGAACGTCCACAATGATGCACTTGGCCAAAAAGGGCGTATGCGTTTTTTCCTGAATATATTCAGGAAAAAACGCATACGCCCTTTTTGGCCAACCAAGCAAGCTTGCAAAGGAAATCTGCACTACAATGAAGTCTCACTTCCCCCCGGTCAAAAGGGCCATCTGAAAAAAGTGTAAAATCCAGAAAGGCAGGACAGGCCATGGAGAACTGGGAGCCTTGTTATGCTGATGGGCGGGATGTAAATTGCCAACAGACACTCGGGAGAAGTGTATGGTGTTTCCTGAAACATCTAAGAAACAAAGCAACAGAGCCTAGGTCACTTCCACTTATGGTCCTATAGCTTAGGGAAATTAGAATCAAAAAGACACAGCCACCCCAAAGTTTGGAACGGCTCTGTTTACAAGAACCTCATTTACGGTACAAGTTCAACATCGCAGAAAGTGAAAAATGGATAAAGAAGTTGTGGTATTTACTTACAAAGCAATATCACTCAGCAATGAAATCTATGTCATCAGGCCCTTAGCAGCACAATGAGTGGATTCAGGTATGATGATTCTAACTGAAATAAGTCACACAGAAAAAGAAACATCATAAGATATCACTAATACACGGAATGTAAACTTGGCTACACAGGAACTGAATTACAGAACAGAAGAGAGTCTCAAATTTAGAAAACCGACTTATGCTTGCTTAAGGGTAAAGGTGAGTTGGGGTGCTGCATAAAACCAGAGATTGAAATGAGCACAGATAAAGTTCCTTAAGCCAAATATGGAATAGACAAGAGCTACTCCTTGCTCAACGAAATGGACTCAACACCCCATATTAAACGCCTAAGAATGTACCTGACTAGTAAGTATCTTAAAACCTATGGATTGCTACGTCTCCAAAAGAGAATCAAGCATGTGTTCAGGGGCATAAACGCAGCAGTGATAGGATTGGAGAGGTTCAGTGAGCAAATGAAGACCCTTTGAAGTCATATTTCATACCCATTCCACGGGTCTCAACTCTCAAGGTTTAAGGTATTCTACATTCAGCTAAAACATGCATGTGGAACCCAGAGTATGATCAACTGTGTGATCGGGAGACGTGTTCAGATATGTCTCAGTTTTCGTCCCCTGGTACTTCAGTGCAACATTCCAGACGCTTTAGTAACACTCTCCCCACTTGGAGAGTCAGCGCCTTTAACCTCCTGTTTGGCCCAGTTTGCAATTTCTGCGGAAGATGAACAGGAATAGCGAGAACCAATGAGAGACTAGCTGGAGGTGTCTGGACGGGCAAATTTAACTCTCATTTCCCACCAGGAAGAGGAAATAACCAAAGGCTCAGCGTGCCGTGCCGGAACCAGATTAGGGCCTGAAGCCATCCTGCGGTGTTGCGGCCAGCTCAAAAGAAAGCGAGTTGAAGAAAGGATCTCAGGGGCACTGTAATTCACAAATCTGCAGAGTTATAAATGACAACTATCGTCCAACAATATACTGAAGTAAGGCTGCCAAGAGGACTTGAAAGCGGGGCAGAATTGCAGGAAACCGATTTCAGGAGGTAGACTGGAATTGCATTGAAAGCATAGGAAAAGAGGCAGAACGTCCACAATGATGCACTTGGCCAAACAGGGCGTATGCGTTTTTTCCTGAATATATTCAGGAAAAAACGCATACGCCCTGTTTGGCCAACCAAGCAAACTTGCAAAGGAAATCTGCACTACAATGAAGTCTCACTTCCCCCCGGTCAAAAGGGCCATCTGAAAAAAGTGTAAAATCCAGAAAGGCAGGACAGGCCATGGAGAACTGGGAGCCTTGTTATGCTGATGGGCGGGATGTAAATTGCCAACAGACACTCGGGAGAAGTGTATGGTGTTTCCTGAAACATCTAAAAAACAAAGCAACAGAGCCTAGGGCACTTCCACTTATGGTCCTATAGCTTAGGGAAATTAAAATCAAAAAGACACAGCCACCCCAAAGTTTGGGACGCCTCTGTTTACAAGAACCTCGTTTACCGTACAAGTTCAATATCACAGAAAGTGAAAAATGGATAAAGAACTTGTGGTACTTACGTACAATGCAGTATCACTCAGCAATGAAATCTATGTCATCAGGCCCGTAGCAGCATAATGAGTGGATTCAGGTACGATGATTCAAACTGAAATAATTCACACAGCAAAAGAAACATCATAAGATATCACTAATACACGGAATGTAAACTTGGCTACACAGGAACTGAATTCCAAAACAGAACAGGGTCTCAAATTTAGAAAACCAACTTATGCTTGCTTAAGGGGAAAGGTGAGCTGGGGTGCTGCATAAAACCAGAGATCGAAATGAGCACAGATAATGTTTCTTAAGCCAAATATGGAATAGACAAGAGCTACTCCTTGCTCAACGAAATGGACTCAACACCGCATATTAAACGCCTAAGAATGTACCTGACTAGTAAGTATCTTAAAACCTATGGATTGCTATGTCTCCGAAAGAGAATCAAGCATGTGTACAGGGGCATAAACGCAGCAGTGATAGGATTGGAGAGGTTCGGTGAGCAAATGAAGACCCTTTGAAGTCATATTGCATGGTACCCATTCCACGGGTTTCAACTACCCAGGTTTAAGGTATTCTTCCTTCAGCTAAAACATGCATGTGGAATCTAGAGTATGATCAACCATGTGATCGGCACACGTGTTCAAATATGTCTCAGTTTTCGTACCCTGGTACTCGGGTGCAACATTCCAGATGCTTTACTAACACTCTCCACACTTGGAGAGTCAGCGCCTTTAACCTCCTGTTTGGCCCAGTTTGCAATTTCTGCAGAAGATGAACAGGAATAGGGAGAACCAATGAGAGACTAGCTGGAGGTGTCTGGACGGGCAAATTTAACTCTCATTTCCCACCAGGAAGAGGAATTAACCAAAGGCTCAGCTGCCGTGCCGGAACCAGATTAGGGCCTGAAGCCATCCTGCGGTGTTGCGGCCAGGTCACAAGAAAGCGAGTTGAAGAAAGGAGCTCAGGGGCACTGTAATTCAGAAACCTGCAGAGTTATAAATGACAGCTATCGTCCAAAAATATACTGAAGTAAGGCTGCCAAGAGGACTTGAAAGCGGGGCAGAATTGCAGGAAACCGATTTCAGGAGGTAGACTGGAATTGCATTGAAAGCATAGGAAAAGAGGCAGAACGTCCACAATGATGCACTTGGCCAAAAAGGGCGTATGCGTTTTTTCCTGAATATATTCAGGAAAAAACGCATATGCCCTTTTTGGCCAACCAAGCAAGCTTGCAAAGGAAATCTGCACTACAATGAAGTGTCACTTCCCCCCGGTAAAAAGGGCCATCTGAAAAAAGTGTAAAATCCAGAAAGGCAGGACAGGCCATGGAGAACTGGGACCCTTGTTATGCTGATGGGCGGGATGTAAATTGCCAACAGACACTCGGGAGAAGTGTATGGTGTTTCCTGAAACATCTAAAAAACAAAGCAACAGAGCCTAGGGCACTTCCACTTATGGTCCTATAGCTTAGGGAAATTAAAATCAAAAAGACACAGCCACCCCAAAGTTTGGGATTTCTCTGTTTACAAGAACCTCGTTTACAATACAAGTTCAACATCGCAGAAAGTGAAAAATGGATAAAGAAGTTGTGGTATTTACTTACAAAGCAATATCACTCAGCAATGAAATCTATATCATCAGGCCCTTAGCAGCACAATGAGTGGATTCAGGTATGATGATTCTAACTGAAATAAGTCACACAGAAAAAGAAACATCATAAGATATCAGTAATACACGGAATGTAAACTTGGCTACACAGGAACTGAATTACAGAACAGAAGAGGGTCTCAAATTTAGAAAACCAACTTATGCTTGCTTAAGGGGAAAGGTTAGTTGGGGTGCTGCATAAAACCAGAGATCGAAATGAGCACAGATAAAGTTCCTTAAGCCAAATATGGAATAGACAAGAGCTACTCCTTGCTCAACGAAATGGACTCAACACCGCATATTAAACGCCTAAGAATGTACCTGACTAGTAAGTATCTTAAAACCTATGGATTGCTATGTCTCCGAAAGAGAATCAAGCATGTGTACAGGGGCATAAACGCAGCAGTGATAGGATTGGAGAGGTTCGGTGAGCAAATGAAGACCCTTTGAAGTCATAGTGCATGGTACCCATTCCACGGGTTTCAACTACCCAGGTTTAAGGTATTCTTCCTTCAGCTAAAACATGCATGTGGAACCTAGAGTATGATCAACCATGTGATCGGCACACGTGTTCAAATATGTCTCAGTTTTCGTACCCTGGTACTCGGGTGCAACATTCCAGATGCTTTACTAACACTCTCCCGACTTGGAGAGTCAGTCCCTTTAACCTCCTGTTTGGCCCAGTTTGCAATTTCTGCGGAAGATGAACAGGAATAGCGAGAACCAATGAGAGACTAGCTGGAGGTGTCTGGACGGGCAAATTTAACTCTCATTTCCCACCAGGAAGAGGAATTAACCACAGGCTCAGCGTGCCGTACCGGAACCAGATTAGGGCCTGAAGCCATCCTGCGGTGTTGCGGCCAGGTCACAAGAAAACGAGTTGAAGAAAGGAGCTCAGGGGCACTGTAATTCACAAACCTGCAGAGTTATAAATGACAGCTATCGTCCAAAAATATACTGAAGTAAGGCTGCCAAGAGGACTTGAAAGCGGGGCAGAATTGCAGGAAACCGATTTCAGGAGGTAGACTGGAATTGCATTGAAAGCATAGGAAAAGAGGCAGAACGTCCACAATGATGCACTTGGCCAAAAAGGGCGTATGCGTTTTTTCCTGAATATATTCAGGAAAAAACGCATACGCCCTTTTTGGCCAACCAAGCAAGCTTGCAAAGGAAATCTGCACTAAAATGAAGTCTCACTTCCCCCCGGTCAAAAGGGCCATCTGAAAAAAGTGTAAAATCCAGAAAGGCAGGACAGGCCATGGAGAACTGGGAGCCTTGTTATGCTGATGGGCGGGATGTAAATTGCCAACAGACACTCGGGAGAAGTGTATGGTGTTTCCTGAAACATCTAAACAACAAAGCAACAGAGCCTAGGGCACTTCCACTTATGGTCCTATAGCTTAGGGAAATTAAAATCAAAAAGACACAGCCACCCCAAAGTTTGGAACGGCTCTGTTTACAAGAACCTCGTTTACAGTACAAGTTCAACATCGCAGAAAGTGAAAAATGGATAAAGAAGTTGTGGTATTTACTTACAAAGCAATATCACTCAGCAATGAAATCTATGTCATCAGGCCCTTAGCAGCACAATGAGTGGATTCAGGTATGATGATTCTAACTGAAATAAGTCACACAGAAAAAGAAACATCATAAGATATCAGTAATACACAGAATGTAAACTTGGCTACACAGGAACTGAATTACAGAACAGAACAGGGTCTCAAATTTAGAAAACCAACTTATGCTTGCTTAAGGGTAAAGGTGAGTTGGGGTGCTGAATAAAACCAGAGATTGAAATGAGCACAGATAAAGTTCCTTAAGCCAAATATGGAATAGACAAGAGCTACTCCTTGCTAAACGAAATGGACTCAACACCGCATATTAAACGCCTAAGAATGTACCTGACTAGTAAGTATCTTAAAACCTATGGATTGCTATGTCTCCGAAAGAGAATCAAGCATGTTTACAGGGGCATAAACGCAGCAGTGATAGGATTGGAGAGGTTCGGTGAGCAGATGAAGACCCTTTGAAGTCATATTGCATGGTACCCATTCCACGGGTTTCAACTACCCAGATTTAAGGTATTCTTCCTACAGCTAAAATATGCATGTGGAACCCAGAGTATGATCAACCGTGTGAACGGGAGACGTGTTCAAATATGTCTCAGTTTTCGTACACTGGTACTCGGATGCAACATTCCAGACACTTTACTAACACTCTCCCGACTTGGAGAGTCAGTCCCTTTAACCTCCTGTTTGACCCTGTTTGCAATTTCTGCGGAAGATGAACAGGAATAGCAAGAACCAATGAGAGACTAGCTGGAGGTGTCTGGACGGGCAAATTTAACTCTCATTTCCCACCAGGAAGAGGAAATAACCAAAGGCTCACCGTGCCGTGCCTGAACCAGATTAGGGCCTGAAGCCATCCTGCGGTGTTGCGGCCTGCCCAAAAGAAAGCGAGTTGAAGAAAGGAGCTCAGGGGCACTGTAATTCACAAACCTGCAGAGTTATAAATGACAGCTATCGTCCAAAAATATACTGAGTAAGGCTGCCAAGAGGACTTGAAAGCGGGGCAGAATTGCAGGAAACCGATTTCAGGAGGTAGACTGGAATTGCATTGAAAGCATAGGAAAAGAGGCAGAACGTCCACAATGATGCACTTGGCCAAAAAGGGCGTATGCGTTTTTTCCTGAATATATTCAGGAAAAAACGCATACGCCCTTTTTGGCCAACCAAGCAAGCTTGCAAAGGAAATCTGCACTACAATGAAGTCTCACTTCCCCCAGGTCAAAAGGGCCATCTGAAAAAAGTGTAAAATCCAGAAAGACAGGACAGGCCATGGAGAACTGGGAGCCTTGTTATGCTGATGGGCGGGATGTAAATTGCCAACAGACACTCGGGAGAAGTGTATGGTGTTTCCTGAAACGTCTAAGAAACAAAGCAACAGAGCCTAGGTCACTTCCACTTATGGTCCTATAGCTTAGGGAAATTAGAATCAAAAAGACACAGCCACCCCAAAGTTTGGAACGGCTCTGTTTACAAGAACCTCATTTACGGTACAAGTTCAACATCGCAGAAAGTGAAAAATGGATAAAGAAGTTGTGGTATTTACTTACAAAGCAATATCACTCAGCAATGAAATCTATGTCATCAGGCCCTTAGCAGCACAATGAGTGGATTCAGGTATGATGATTCTAACTGAAATAAGTCACACAGAAAAAGAAACATCATAAGATATCACTAATACACGGAATGTAAACTTGGCTACACAGGAACTGAATTACAGAACAGAAGAGAGTCTCAAATTTAGAAAACCGACTTATGCTTGCTTAAGGGTAAAGGTGAGTTGGGGTGCTGCATAAAACCAGAGATTGAAATGAGCACAGATAAAGTTCCTTAAGCCAAATATGGAATAGACAAGAGCTACTCCTTGCTCAACGAAATGGACTCAACACCCCATATTAAACGCCTAAGAATGTACCTGACTAGTAAGTATCTTAAAACCTATGGATTGCTACGTCTCCAAAAGAGAATCAAGCATGTGTTCAGGGGCATAAACGCAGCAGTGATAGGATTGGAGAGGTTCAGTGAGCAAATGAAGACCCTTTGAAGTCATATTTCATACCCATTCCACGGGTCTCAACTCTCAAGGTTTAAGGTATTCTACATTCAGCTAAAACATGCATGTAGAACCCAGAGTATGATCAACTGTGTGATCGGGAGACGTGTTCAGATATGTCTCAGTTTTCGTCCCCTGGTACTTCAGTGCAACATTCCAGACGCTTTAATAACACTCTCCCCACTTGGAGAGTCAGCGCCTTTAACCTCCTGTTTGGCCCAGTTTGCAATTTCTGCGGAAGATGAACAGGAATAGCGAGAACCAATGAGAGACTAGCTGGAGGTGTCTGGACGGGCAAATTTAACTCTCATTTCCCACCAGGAAGAGGAAATAACCAAAGGCTCAGCGTGCCGTGCCGGAACCAGATTAGGGCCTGAAGCCATCCTGCGGTGTTGCGGCCAGCTCAAAAGAAAGCGAGTTGAAGAAAGGATCTCAGGGGCACTGTAATTCACAAATCTGCAGAGTTATAAATGACAACTATCGTCCAACAATATACTGAAGTAAGGCTGCCAAGAGGACTTGAAAGCGGGGCAGAATTGCAGGAAACCGATTTCAGGAGGTAGACTGGAATTGCATTGAAAGCATAGGAAAAGAGGCAGAACGTCCACAATGATGCACTTGGCCAAACAGGGCGTATGCGTTTTTTCCTGAATATATTCAGGAAAAAACGCATACGCCCTGTTTGGCCAACCAAGCAAACTTGCAAAGGAAATCTGCACTACAATGAAGTCTCACTTCCCCCCGGTCAAAAGGGCCATCTGAAAAAAGTGTAAAATCCAGAAAGGCAGGACAGGCCATGGAGAACTGGGAGCCTTGTTATGCTGATGGGCGGGATGTAAATTGCCAACAGACACTCGGGAGAAGTGTATGGTGTTTCCTGAAACATCTAAAAAACAAAGCAACAGAGCCTAGGGCACTTCCACTTATGGTCCTATAGCTTAGGGAAATTAAAATCAAAAAGACACAGCCACCCCAAAGTTTGGGATTTCTCTGTTTACAAGAACCTCGTTTACAATACAAGTTCAACATCGCAGAAAGTGAAAAATGGATAAAGAAGTTGTGGTATTTACTTACAAAGCAATATCACTCAGCAATGAAATCTATATCATCAGGCCCTTAGCAGCACAATGAGTGGATTCAGGTATGATGATTCTAACTGAAATAAGTCACACAGAAAAAGAAACATCATAAGATATCAGTAATACACGGAATGTAAACTTGGCTACACAGGAACTGAATTACAGAACAGAAGAGGGTCTCAAATTTAGAAAACCAACTTATGCTTGCTTAAGGGGAAAGGTTAGTTGGGGTGCTGCATAAAACCAGAGATCGAAATGAGCACAGATAAAGTTCCTTAAGCCAAATATGGAATAGACAAGAGCTACTCCTTGCTCAACGAAATGGACTCAACACCGCATATTAAACGCCTAAGAATGTACCTGACTAGTAAGTATCTTAAAACCTATGGATTGCTATGTCTCCGAAAGAGAATCAAGCATGTGTACAGGGGCATAAACGCAGGAGTGATAGGATTGGAGAGGTTCGGTGAGCAAATGAAGACCCTTTGAAGTCATATTGCATGGTACCCATTCCACGGGTTTCAACTACCCAGGTTTAAGGTATTCTTCCTTCAGCTAAAACATGCATGTGGAACCTAGAGTATGATCAACCATGTGATCGGCACACGTGTTCAAATATGTCTCAGTTTTCGTACCCTGGTACTCGGGTGCAACATTCCAGATGCTTTACTAACACTCTCCCGACTTGGAGAGTCAGTCCCTTTAACCTCCTGTTTGGCCCAGTTTGCAATTTCTGCGGAAGATGAACAGGAATAGCGAGAACCAATGAGAGACTAGCTGGAGGTGTCTGGACGGGCAAATTTAACTCTCATTTCCCACCAGGAAGAGGAATTAACCACAGGCTCAGCGTGCCGTACCGGAACCAGATTAGGGCCTGAAGCCATCCTGCGGTGTTGCGGCCAGGTCACAAGAAAACGAGTTGAAGAAAGGAGCTCAGGGACACTGTAATTCACAAACCTGCAGAGTTATAAATGACAGCTATCGTCCAAAAATATACTGAAGTAAGGCTGCCAAGAGGACTTGAAAGCGGGGCAGAATTGCAGGAAACCAATTTCAGGAGGTAGACTGGAATTGCATTGAAAGCATAGGAAAAGAGGCAGAACGTCCACAATGATGCACTTGGCCTAAAAGGGCGTATGCGTTTTTTCCTGAATATATTCAGGAAAAAACGCATACGCCCATTTTGGCTAACCAAGCAAACTTGTTAAGGAAATCTGCACTACAATGAAGTCTCACTTCCCCCCTGTCAAAAGGGCCATCTGAAAAAAGTGTAAAATCCAGAAAGGTAGGACAGGCCATGGAGAACTGGGAGCCTTGTTATGCTGATGGGTGGGATGTAAATTGCCAACAGACACTCGGGAGAAGTGTATGGTGTTTCCTGAAACATCTAAAAAACAAAGCAACAGAGCCAAGGGCACTTCCACTTATGGTCCTATAGCTTAGGGAAATTAAAATCAAAAAGACACAGCCACCCCAAAGTTTGGGACGCGTCTCTTTATAAGAACCTAGTTTGCCGTACAAGTTCAATATCACAGAAAGTGAAAAATGGATAAAGAACTTGTGGTACTTACGTACAATGCAGTATCACTCAGCAATGAAATCTATGTCATCAGGCCCGTAGCAGCATAATGAGTGGATTCAGGTACGATGATTCTAACTGAAATAAGTCACACAGAAAAAGAAACATCATAAGATATCACTAATACACGGAATGTAAACTTGGCTACACAGGAACTGAATTCCAAAAAAGAACAGGGTCTCAAATTTAGAAAACCAACTTATGCTTGCTTAAGGGGAAAGGTGAGTTGGGGTGCTGCATAAAACCAGAGATTGAAATGAGCACAGATAAAGTTCCTTAAGCCAAATATGGAATAGACAAGAGCTACTCCTTGCTCAACGAAATGGACTCAACACCCCATATTAAACGCCTAAGAATGTACCTGACTAGAAAGTATCTTAAAACCTATGGATTGCTATGTCTCCAAAAGAGAATCAAGCGTGTGTACAGGGGCATAAACGCAGCAGTGATAGGATTGGAGAGGTTCGGTGAGCAAATGAAGACCCTTTGAAGTCATATTGCATGGTACCCATTACACGGGTCTCAACTCTCCAGGTTTAAGGTATTCTTCCTTCAGCTAAAACATGCATGTGGAACCTAGAGTATGATCAACTGTGTGAACGGGAGATGTGTTCAAATATGTCTCAGTTTTCCTCCCCTGGTACTCGGGTGCAACATTCCAGACGCTTTACTAACACTCTCCCCACTTGGAGAGTCAGCGCCTTTAACCTCCTGTTTGGCCCAGTTTGCAATTTCTGCGGAAGATGAACAGGAATAGGAAGAACCAATGAGAGACTATCTGGAGGTGTCTGGACGGGCAAATTTAACTCTCATTTCCCACCAGGAAGAGGAAATAACCAAAGGCTCAGCTGCCGTGCCGGAACCAGATTAGGGCCTGAAGCCATCCTGCGGTGTTGCGGCCAGCTCAAAAGAAAGCGAGTTGAAGAAAGGAGCTCAGGGGCACTGTAATTCACAAACCTGCAGAGTTATAAATGACAGCTATCGTCCAAAAATAGACTGAAGTAAGGCTGCCAAGAGGACTTGAAAGCGGGGCAGAATTGCAGGAAACCGATTTCAGGAGGTAGACTGGAATTGCATTGAAAGCATAGGAAAAGAGGCAGAACGTCCACAATGATGCACTTGGCCAAAAAGGGCGTATGCGTTTTTTCCTGAATATATTCAGGAAAAAACGCATACGCACTTTTTGGCCAACCAAGCAAGCTTGCAAAGGAAATCTGCACTACATTGAAGTCTCACTTCCCCCTGGTCAAAAGGGCCATCTGAAAAAAGTGTAAAATCCAGAAAGGCAGGACAGGCCATGGAGAACTGGGAGCCTTGTTATGCTGATGGGTGGGATGTAAATTGCCACCAGACACTCGGGAAAAGTGTATAGTGTTTCCTGAAACATCTAAAAAACAAAGCAACAGAGCCTAGGGCACTTCCACTTATGGTCCTATAGCTTAGGGAAATTAAAATCAAAAAGACACAGCCACCCCAAAGTTTGGGCCGCCTCTGTTTACAAGAACCTCGTTTACAGTACAAGTTCAACATCGCAGAAAGTGAAAAATGGATAAAGAACTTGTCGTACTTACGTACAATGCAGTATCACACAGCAATGAAATCTGTGTCATCAGGCCCGTAGCAGCATAATCAGTGGATTCAGGTACGATGATTCTAACTAAAATAAGGCACACAGAAAAAGAAACATCATAAGATATCACTAATACACGGAATGTAAACTTGGCTACACAGGAACTGAATTCCAAAACAGAACAGGGTCTCAAATTTAGAAAACCAACTTATGCTTGCTTAAGGGGAAAGGTTAGTTGGGGTGCTGCATAAAACCAGAGATTGAAATGAGCACAGATAAAGTTCCTTAAGCCAAATATGGAATAGACAAGAGCTACTCCTTGCTCAACGAAATGGACTCAACACCGCATATTAAACGCCTAAGAATGTACCTGACTAGTAAGTATCTTAAAACCTATGGATTGCTATGTCTCCGAAAGAGAATCAAGCATGTGTACAGGGGCATAAACGCAGCAGTGATAGGATTGGAGAGGTTTGGTGAGCAAATGAAGACCCTTTGAAGTCATATTGCATGGTACCCATTCCACGGGTTTCAACTACCCAGGTTTAAGGTATTCTTCCTTCAGCTAAAACATGCATGTGGAACCTAGAGTATGATCAACCATGTGATCGGGAGACGTGTTCAAATATGTCTCAGTTTTCGTACCCTGGTACTCGGGTGCAACATTCCAGACGCTTTACTAACACTCTCCCGACTTGGAGAGTCAGTCCCTTTAACCTCCTGTTTGGCCCAGTTTGCAATTTCTGCGGAAGATGAACAGGAATAGCGAGAACCAATGAGAGACTAGCTGGAGGTGTCTGGACGGGCAAATTTAACTCTCATTTCCCACCAGGAAGAGGAATTAATCAAAGGCTCAGCGTGCCGTGCCGGAACCAGATTAGGGCCTGAAGCCATCCTGCGGTGTTGCGCTCAGGTCACAAGAAAGTGAGTTGAAGAAAGGAGCTCAGGGGCACTGTAGTTCAAAAACCTGCAGAGTTATAAATGACAGCTGTCGTCCAAAAATATACTGAAGTAAGGCTGCCAAGAGGACTTGAAAGCGTGGCAGAATTGCAGGAAACCGATTTCAGGAGGTAGACTGGAATTGCATTGAAAGCATAGGAAAAGAGGCAGAACGTCCACAATGATGCACTTGGCCAAACAGGGCGTATGTGTTTTTTCCTGAATATATTCAGGAAAAAACGCATACGCCCTGTTTGGCCAACCAAGCAAACTTGCAAAGGAAATCTGCACTACAATGAAGTCTCACTTCCCCCTGGTCAAAAGGGCCATCTGAAAAAAGTGTAAAATCCAGAAAGGCAGGACAGGCCATGGAGAACTGGGAGCCTTGTTATGCTGATGGGAGGGATGTAAATTGCCAACAGACACTCGGGAGAAGTGTATGGTGTTTCCTGAAACATCTAAAAAACAAAGCAACAGAGCCTAGGGCACTTCCACTTATGGTCCTATAGCTTAGGGAAATTAAAATCAAAAAGACACAGCCACCCCAAAGTTTGGGACGCCTCTGTTTACAAGAACCTCGTTTACCGTACAAGTTCAATATCACAGAAAGTGAAAAATGGATAAAGAACTTGTGGTACTTACGTACAATGCAGTATCACTCAGCAATGAAATCTATGTCATCAGGCCCATAGCAGCATAATGAGTGGATTCAGGTACGATGATTCTAACTGAAATAAGTCACACAGAAAAAGAAACATCATAAGATATCACTAATACACGGAATGTAAACTTGGCTACACAGGAACTGAATTCCAAAACAGAACAGGGTCTCAAATTTAGAAAACCAACTTATGCTTGCTTAAGGGGAAAGGTGAGTTGGGGTGCTGCATAAAACCAGAGATTGAAATGAGCACAGATAAAGTTCCTTAAGCCAAATATGGAATAGACAAGAGCTACTCCTTGCTCAACGAAATGGACTCAACACCGCATATTAAACGCCTAAGAATGTACCTGACTAGTAAGTATCTTAAAACCTATGGATTGCTATGTCTCCGAAAGAGAATCAAGCATGTGTACAGGGGCATAAACGCAGCAGTGATAGGATTGGAGAGGTTCGGTGAGCAAATGAAGACCCTTTGAAGACATATTGCATGGTACCCATTCCACGGGTTTCAAGTACCCAGGTTTAAGGTATTCTTCCTTCAGCTAAAACATGCATGTGGAATCTAGAGTATGATCAACCATGTGATCGGCACACGTGTTCAAATATGTCTCAGTTTTCGTACCCTGGTACTCGGGTGCAACATTCCAGATGCTTTACTAACACTCTCCCCACTTGGAGAGTCAGCGCCTTTAACCTCCTGTTTGGCCCAGTTTGCAATTTCTGCGGAAGATGAACAGGAATAGGGAGAACCAATGAGAGACTAGCTGGAGGTGTCTGGACGGGCAAATTTAACTCTCATTTCCCACCAGGAAGAGGAATTAACCAAAGGCTCAGCTGCCGTTCCGGAACCAGATTAGGGCCTGAAGCCATCCTGCGGTGTTGCGGCCAGCTCACAAGAAAGCGAGTTGAAGAAAGGAGCTCAGGGGCACTGTAATTCACAAACCTGCAGAGTTATAAATGACAGCTATCGTCCAAAAATATACTGAAGTAAGGCTGCCAAGAGGACTTGAAAGCGGGGCAGAATTGCAGGAAACCGATTTCAGGAGGTAGACTGGAATTGCATTGAAAGCATAGGAAAAGAGGCAGAACGTCCACAATGATGCACTTGGCCAAAAAGGGCGTATGCGTTTTTTCCTGAATATATTCAGGAAAAAACGCGTACGCCCTTTTTGGCCAACCAAGCAAGCTTGCAAAGGAAATCTGCACTACAATGAAGTGTCACTTCCCCCCCGGTAAAAAGGGCCATCTGAAAAAAGTGTAAAATCCAGAAAGCCAGGACAGGCCATGGAGAACTGGGAGCCTTGTTATGCTGATGGGCGGGATGTAAATTGCCAACAGACACTCTGGAGAAGTGTATGGTGTTTCCTGAAACATCTAAAAAACAAAGCAACAGAGCCTAGGGCACTTCCACTTATGGTCCTATAGCTTAGGGAAATTAAAATCAAAAAGACACAGCCACCCCAAAGTTTGGGATTTCTCTGTTTACAAGAACCTCGTTTACAATACAAGTTCAACATCGCAGAAAGTGAAAAATGGATAAAGAAGTTGTGGTATTTACTTACAAAGCAATATCACTCAGCAATGAAATCTATATCATCAGGCCCTTAGCAGCACAATGAGTGGATTCAGGTATGATGATTCTAACTGAAATAAGTCACACAGAAAAAGAAACATCATAAGATATCAGTAATACACGGAATGTAAACTTGGCTACACAGGAACTGAATTACAGAACAGAACAGGGTCTCAAATTTAGAAAACCAACTTATGCTTGCTTAAGGGTAAAGGTTAGTTGGGGTGCTGCATAAAACCAGAGATCGAAATGAGCACAGATAAAGTTCCTTAAGCCAAATATGGAATAGACAAAAGCTACTCCTTGCTCAACGAAATGGACTCAACACCGCATATTAAACGCCTAAGAATGTACCTGACTAGTAAGTATCTTAAAACCTATGGATTGCTATGTCTCCGAAAGAGAATCAAGCATGTGTACAGGGGCATAAACGCAGCAGTGATAGGATTGGAGAGGTTCGGTGAGCAAATGAAGACCCTTTGAAGTCATATTGCATGGTACCCATTCCACGGGTCTCAACTCTCCAGGTTTAAGGTACTCTTCCTTCAGCTAAAACATGCATGTGGAACCCAGAGTATGATCAACCATGTGAACGGGAGACGTGTTCAAATATGTCTCAGTTTTCGTACCCCGGTACTCGGTGCAACATTCCAGACGCTTTACTAACACTCTCCCGACTTGGAGAGTCAGTCCCTTTAACCTCCTGTTTGGCCCAGTTTGCAATTTCTGCGGAAGATGAACAGGAATAGCGAGAACCAATGAGAGACTAGCTGGAGGTGTCTGGACGGGCAAATTTAACTCTCATTTCCCACCAGGAAGAGGAATTAACCACAGGCTCAGCGTGCCGTGCCGGAACCAGATTAGGGCCTGAAGCCATCCTGCGGTGTTGCGGCCAGGTCACAAGAAAACGAGTTGAAGAAAGGAGCTCAGGGACACTGTAATTCACAAACCTGCAGAGTTATAAATGACAGCTATCGTCCAAAAATATACTGAAGTAAGGCTGCCAAGAGGACTTGAAAGCGGGGCAGAATTGCAGGAAACCAATTTCAGGAGGTAGACTGGAATTGCATTGAAAGCATAGGAAAAGAGGCAGAACGTCCACAATGATGCACTTGGCCTAAAAGGGCGTATGCGTTTTTTCCTGAATATATTCAGGAAAAAACGCATACGCCCTTTTTGGCTAACCAAGCAAACTTGTTAAGGAAATCTGCACTACAATGAAGTCTCACTTCCCCCCGGTCAAAAGGGCCATCTGAAAAAAGTGTAAAATCCAGAAAGGTAGGACAGGCCATGGAGAACTGGGAGCCTTGTTATGCTGATGGGTGGGATGTAAATTGCCAACAGACACTCGGGAGAAGTGTATGGTGTTTCCTGAAACATCTAGAAAACAAAGCAACAGAGCCAAGGGCACTTCCACTTATGGTCCTATAGCTTAGGGAAATTAAAATCAAAAAGACACAGCCACCCCAAAGTTTGGGACGCCTCTCTTTATAAGAACCTCGTTTACCGTACAAGTTCAATATCACAGAAAGTGAAAAATGGATAAAGAACTTGTGGTACTTACGTACAATGCAGTATCACTCAGCAATGAAATCTATGTCATCAGACCCGTAGCAGCATAATGAGTGGATTCAGGTACGATGATTCTAACTGAAATAAGTCACACAGAAAAAGAAACATCATAAGATATCACTAATACACGGAATGTAAACTTGGCTACACAGGAACTGAATTCCAAAACAGAACAGGGTCTCAAATTTAGAAAACCAACTTATGCTTGCTTAAGGGGAAAGGTGAGTTGGGGTGCTGCATAAAACCAGAGATTGAAATGAGCACAGATAAAGTTCCTTAAGCCAAATATGGAATAGACAAGAGCTACTCCTTGCTCAACGAAATGGACTCAACACCCCATATTAAACGCCTAAGAATGTACCTGACTAGTAAGTATCTTAAAACCTATGGATTGCTATGTCTCCAAAAGAGAATCAAGCGTGTGTACAGGGGCATAAACGCAGCAGTGATAGGATTGGAGAGGTTCGGTGAGCAAATGAAGACCCTTTGAAGTCATATTGCATGGTACCCATTACACGGGTCTCAACTCTCCAGGTTTAAGGTATTCTTCCTTCAGCTAAAACATGCATGTGGAACCTAGAGTATGATCAACCGTGTGAACGGGAGACGTGTTCAAATATGTCTCAGTTTTCCTCCCCTGGTACTCGGGTGCAACATTCCAGACGCTTTACTAACACTCTCCCCACTTGGAGAGTCAGCGCCTTTAACCTCCTGTTTGGCCCAGTTTGCAATTTCTGCGGACGATGAACAGGAATAGGGAGAACCAATGAGAGACTAGCTGGAGGTGTGTGGACGGGCAAATTTAACTCTCATTTCCCACCAGGAAGAGGAAATAACCAAAGGCTCAGCTGCCGTGCCGGAACCAGATTAGGGCCTGAAGCCATCCTGCGGTGTTGCGGCCAGCTCAAAAGAAAGCGAGTTGAAGAAAGGAGCTCAGGGGCACTGTAATTCACAAACCTGCAGAGTTATAAATGACAGCTATCGTCCAAAAATAGACTGAAGTAAGGCTGCCAAGAGGACTTGAAAGCGGGGCAGAATTGCAGGAAACCGATTTCAGGAGGTAGACTGGAATTGCATTGAAAGCATAGGAAAAGAGACAGAACGTCCACAATGATGCACTTGGCCAAAAAGGGCGTATGCGTTTTTTCCTGAATATATTCAGGAAAAAACGCATACGCCCTTTTTGGCCAACCAAGCAAGCTTGCAAAGGAAATCTGCACTACATTGAAGTCTCACTTCCCCCTGGTCAAAAGGGCCATCTGAAAAAAGTGTAAAATCCAGAAAGGCAGGACAGGCCATGGAGAACTGGGAGCCTTGTTATGCTGATGGGTGGGATGTAAATTGCCACCAGACACTCGGGAAAAGTGTATAGTGTTTCCTGAAACATCTAAAAAACAAAGCAACAGAGCCTAGGGCACTTCCACTTATGGTCCTATAGCTTGGGAAATTAAAATCAAAAAGACACAGCCACCCCAATGTTTGGGACGCCTCTGTTTACAAGAACCTCGTTTACAGTACAAGTTCAACATCGCAGAAAGTGAAAAGTGGATAAAGAAGTTGTGGTATTTACTTACAAAGCAATATCACTCAGCAATGAAATCTATGTCATCAGGCCCTTAGCAGCACAATGAGTGGATTCAGGTATGATGATTCTAACTGAAATAAGTCACACAGAAAAAGAAACATCATAAGATATCAGTAATACACGGAATGTAAACTTGGCTACACAGGAACTGAATTACAGAACAGAACAGGGTCTCAAATTTAGAAAACCAACTTATGCTTACTTAAGGGGAAAGGTGAGTTGGGGTGCTGCATAAAAGAAGAGATTGAAATGAGCACAGATAAAGTTCCTTAAGCCAAATATGGAATACAGAAGAGCTACTCCTTGCTCAACGAAATGGACTCAACACCGCATATTAAACGCCTAAGAATGTACCTGACTAGTAAGTATCTTAAAACCTATGGATTGCTATGTCTCCGAAAGAGAATCAAGCATGTGTACAGGGGCATAAACGCAGCAGTGATAGGATTGGAGAGTTTCGGTGAGCAAATGAAGACCCTTTGAAGTCATATTGCATGGTACCCATTCCACGGGTCTCAACTCTCAAGGTTTAAGATATTCTTCCTTCAGCTAAAACATGCATGTGGAACCCAGAGTATGATGAACCGTGTGAACGGGAGAAGTGTTCAAATATGTCTCAGTTTTTGTCCCCTGGTACTTGGGTGCCACATTCCAGACGCTTTACTAACACTCTCCCCACTTGGAGAGTCAGCGCCTTTAACCTCCTGTTTGGTCCAGTTTACAATTTCTGCGGAAGATGAACAGGAATAGCGAGAACCAATGAGAGACTAGCTGGAGGTGTCTGGACGGGCAAATTTAACTCTCATTTCCCACCAGGAAGAGGAAATAACCAAAGGCTCAGCTGCCGTGCTGGAACCAGATTAGGGCCTGAAGCCATCCTGCGGTGTTGCGGCCAGCTCAAAAGAAAGCGAGTTGAAGAAAGGAGCTCAGGGGCACTGTAATTCACAAACCTGCAGAGTTATAAATGACAGCTATCGTCCAAAAATATACTGAAGTAAGGCTGCCAAGAGGACTTGAAAGCGGGGCAGAATTGCAGGAAACCGATTTCAGGAGGTAGACTGGAATTGTATTGAAAGCATAGAAAAAGAGGCAGAACGTCCACAATGATGCACTTGGCCAAAAAGGGCGTATGCGTTTTTTCCTGAATATATTCAGGAAAAAACGCATATGCCCTTTTTGGCCAACCAAGCAAGCTTGCAAAGGAAATCTGCACTACAATGAAGTGTCACTTCCCCCCGGTCAAAAGGGCCATCTGAAAAAAGTGTAAAATCCAGAAAGGCAGGACAGGCCATGGAGAACTGGGAGCCTTGTTATGCTGATGGGCGGGATGTAAATTGCCAACAGACACTCGGGAGAAGTGTATGGTGTTTCCTGAAACATCTAAACAACAAAGCAACAGAGCCTAGGGCACTTCCACTTATGGTCCTATAGCTTAGGGAAATTAAAATCAAAAAGACACAGCCACCACAAAATTTGGGACGCCTCTGTTTACAAGAACCTCGTTTACCGTACAAGTTCAATATCACAGAAAGTGAAAAATGGATAAAGAACTTGTGGTACTTACGTACAATGCAGTATCACTCAGCAATGAAATCTATGTCATCAGGCCCGTAGCAGCATAATGAGTGGATTCAGGTACGATGATTCTAACTGAAATAAGTCACACAGAAAAAGAAACATCATAAGATATCAGTAATACATGGAATGTAAACTTGGCTCCACAGGAACTGAATTCCAAAACAGAACAGGGTCTCAAATTTAGAAAACCAACTTATGCTTGCTTAAGGGGAAAGGTGAGTTGGGGTGCTGCATAAAACCAGAGATTGAAATGAGCACAGATAAAGTTCCTTAAGCCAAATATGGAATAGACAAGAGCTACTCCTTGCTCAACGAAATGGACTCAACACCCCATATTAAATGCCTAAGAATGTACCTGACTAGTAAGTATCTTAAAACCTATGGATTGCTATGTCTCCGAAAGAGAATCAAACATGTGTACAGGGGCATAAACGCAGCAGTGATAGGATTGGAGAGGTTCGGTGAGCAAATGAAGACCCTTTGAAGTCATATTGCATGGTACCCATTCCACGGGTTTCAACTACCCATGTTTAAGGTATTCTTCCTTCAGCTAAAACATGCATGTGGAACCCAGAGTATGATCAACCATGTGAACGGGAGACGTGTTCAAATATATCTCAGTTTTCCTCCCCTGGTACTCGGGTGCAACATTCCAGACGCTTTACTAACACTCTCCCCACTTGGAGAGTCATCGCCTTTAACCTCCTGTTTGGCCCAGTTTGCAATTTTTGCGGAAGATGAACAGGAATAGCGAGAACCAATGAGAGACTAGCTGGAGGTGTTTGGATGGGCAAATTTAACTCTGATTTCCAACCAGGAAGACGAATCAACCAAAGGCCCAGCGTGCCATGCCAGAACCAGATTAGGGCCTGAATCCATCCTGCGGTGTTGCGGCCAGCTCACAAGAAAGCGAGTTGAAGAAAGGAGCTCAGGGGCACTGTAATTCACAAACCTGCAGAGTTATCAATGACAGCTATCGTCCAAAAATATACTGAAGTAAGGCTGCCAAGAGGACTTGAAAGCGGGGCAGAATTGCAGGAAACCGATTTCAGGAGGTAGACTGGAATTGCATTGAAAGCATAGGAAAAGAGGCAGAACGTCCACAATGATGCACTTGGCCAAAAAGGGCGTATGCGTTTTTTCCTGAATATATTCAGGAAAAAACGCATACGCCCTTTTTGGCCAACCAAGCAAGCTTGCAAAGGAAATCTGCACTACAATGAAGTCTCACTTCCCCCCGGTCAAAAGGGCCATCTGAAAAAAGTGTAAAATCCAGAAAGGCAGGACAGGCCATGGAGAACTGGGAGCCTTGTTATGATGATGGGCGGGATGTAAATTGCCAACAGACACTCGGGAGAAATGTATGGTGTTTCCTGAAACATCTAAAAAACAAAGCAACAGAGCCTAGGGCACTTCCACTTATGGTCCTATAGCTTAGGGAAATTAAAATCAAAAAGACACAGCCACCCCAAAGTTTGGGACGCCTCTGTTTACAAGAACCTTGTTTACCGTACAAGTTCAATATCACAGAAAGTGAAAAATGGATAAAGAACTTGTGGTACTTACGTACAATGCAGTATCACTCAACAATGAAATCTATGTCATCAGGCCCGTAGCAGCATAATGAGTGGATTCAGGTACGATGATTCTAACTGAAATAAGTCACACAGAAAAAGAAACATCATAAGATATCACTAATACACGGAATGTAAACTTGGCTACACAGGAACTGAATTCCAAAACAGAACAGGGTCTCAAATTTAGAAAACCAACTTATGCTTGCTTAAGGGGAAAGGTGAGTTGGGGTGCTGCATAAAACCAGAGATTGAAATGAGCACAGTTAAAGTTCCTTAAGGCAAATATGGAATAGACAAGAGCTACTCCTTGCTCAACGAAATGGACTCAACACCCCATATTAAACGCCTAAGAATGTACCTGACTAGTAAGTATCTTAAAACCTATGGATTGCTATGTCTCCAAAAGAGAATCAAGTGTGTGTACAGGGGCATAAACGCAGCAGTGATAGGATTGGAGAGGTTCGGTGAGCAAATGAAGACCCTTTGAAGTCATATTGCATGGTAACCATTCCAAGGGTCTCAACTCTCCAGGTTTAAGGTATTCTTCCTTCAGCTAAAACATGCATGTGGAACCTAGAGTATGATCAACCGTGTGAACGGGAGACGTGTTCAAATATGTCTCAGTTTTCCTCCCCTGGTATTCGGGTGCAACATTCCAGACGCTTTCCTATCACTCTCCCCACTTGGAGAGTCAGCGACTTTAACCTCCTGTTTGGCCCAGTTTGCAATTTCTGCGGAAGATGAACAGAAATAGGGAGAACCAATGAGAGACTAGCTGGAGGTGTCTGGATGGGCAAATTTAACTCTCATTTCCCACCAGGAAGAGGAAATAACCAAAGGCTCAGCGTGCCGTGCCGGAACCAGATTAGGGCCTGAAGCCATCCTGCGGTGTTGCGGCCAGCTCAAAAGAAAGCGAGTTGAAGAAAGGAGCTCAGGGGCACTGTAATTCACAAACCTGCAGAGTTATAAATGACAGCTATCGTCCAAAAATATACTGAAGTAAGGCTGCCAAGAGGACTTGAAAGCGGGGCAGAATTGCAGGAAACTGATTTCAGGAGGTAGACTGGAATTGCATTGAAAGCATAGGAAAAGAGGCAGAACGTCCACAATGATGCACTTGGCCAAAAAGGGCGTATGCGTTTTTTCCTGAATATATTCAGGAAAAAACGCATACGCCTTTTTTGGCCAACCAAGCAAACTTGCAAAGGAAATCTGCACTACAATGAAGTCTCACTTCCCCCCGGTCAAAAGGGCCATCTGAAAAAAGTGTAAAATCCAGAAAGGCAGGACAGGCCATGGAGAACTGGGAGCCTTGTTATGCTGATGGCCGGGATGTAAATTGCCAACAGACACTCGGGAGAAGTGTATGGTGTTTCCTGAAACATCTAAAAAACAAAGCAACAGAGCCTAGGGCACTTCCACTTATGGTCCTATAGCTTAGGGAAATTAAAGTCAAAAAGACACAGCCACCCCAAAGTTTGGGACGCCTCTGTTTACAAGAACCTCATTTACAGTACAGGTTCAACATCGCAGAAAGTGAAAAATGGATAAAGAAGTTGTGGTATTTACTTACAAAGCAATATCACTCAGCAATGAAATCTATGTCATCAGGCCCGTAGCAGCACAATGAGTGGATTCAGGTATGATGATTCTAACTGAAATAAGTCACACAGAAAAAGAAACATCATAAGATATCAGTAATACACGGAATGTAAACTTGGCTACACAGGAACTGAATTCCAAAACAGAACAGGGTCTCAAATTTAGAAAACCAACTTATGCTTGCTTAAGGGGAAAGGTGAGTTGGGGGGCTGCAAAAAACCAGAGATTGAAATGAGCACAGATAAAGTTCCTTAAGCCAAATATGGAATAGACAAGAGCTACTCCTTGCTCAATGAAATGGACTCAACACCGCATATTAAACGCCTAAGAATGTACCTGACTAGTAAGTATCTTAAAACCTATGGATTGCTATGTCTCCGAAAGAGAATCAAGCATGTGTACAGGGGCATAAACGCAGCAGTGATAGGATTGGAGAGGTTCGGTGAGCAAATGAAGACCTTTTGAAGTCATATTGCATGGTACCCATTCCACGGGTTTCAACTACCCAGGTTTAAGGTATTCTTCCTTCAGCTAAAACATGCATGTGGAACCTAGAGTATGATCAACCATGTGATCGGGAGACGTGTTCAAATATGTCTCAGTTTTCGTACCCTGGTACTCGGGTGCAACATTCCAGACTCTTTACTAACACTCTCCCGACTTGGAGAGTCAGTCCCTTTAACCTCCTGTTTGGCCCAGTTTGCAATTTCTGCGGAAGATGAACAGGAATAGCGAGAACCAATGAGAGACTAGCTGGAGGTGTCTGGACGGGCAAATTTAACTCTCATTTCCCACCAGGAAGAGGAATTAACCAAAGGCTCAGCTGCCATGCCGGAACCAGATTAGGGCCTGAAGCCATCCTGCGGTGTTGCGGCCAGGTCACAAGAAAGCGAGTTGAAGAAAGGAGCTCAGGGGCACTGTAATTCACAAACCTGCAGAGTTATAAATGACAGCTATCGTCCAAAAATATACTGAAGTAAGGCTGCCAAGAGGACTTGAAAGCAGGTCAGAATTGCAGGAAACCGATTTCAGGAGGTAGACTGGAATTGCATTGAAAGCATAGGAAAAGAGGCAGAACGTCCACAATGATGCACTTGGCCAAAAAGGGCGTATGCGTTTTTTCCTGAATATATTCAGGAAAAAACGCATACGCCCTTTTTGGCCAACCAAGCAAGCTTGCAAAGGAAATCTGCACTACAATGAAGTCTCACTTCCCCCCGGTGGAAAGGCCCATCTGAAAACAATGTAAAATACAGAAAGGGAGGACAGGCCATGCAGAACTGGGAGCCTTGTTATGCTGATGGGCAGGATGTAAATTGCCAACAGCCACTCGGGAGAAGTGTATGGTGTTTCCTGAAACATCTAAAAAACAAAGCAACAGAGCCTAGGGCACTTCCACTTATGGTCCTATAGCTTGGGAAATTAAAATCAAAAAGACACAGCCACCCCAATGTTTGGGACGCCTCTGTTTACAAGAACCTCGTTTACAGTACAAGTTCAACATCGCAGAAAGTGAAAAGTGGATAAAGAAGTTGTGGTATTTACTTACAAAGCAATATCACTCAGCAATGAAATCTATGTCATCAGGCCCTTAGCAGCACAATGAGTGGATTCAGGTATGATGATTCTAACTGAAATAAGTCACACAGAAAAAGAAACATCATAAGATATCAGTAATACACGGAATGTAAACTTGGCTACACAGGAACTGAATTACAGAACAGAACAGGGTCTCAAATTTAGAAAACCAACTTATGCTTACTTAAGGGGAAAGGTGAGTTGGGGTGCTGCATAAAAGAAGAGATTGAAATGAGCACAGATAAAGTTCCTTAAGCCAAATATGGAATACAGAAGAGCTACTCCTTGCTCAACGAAATGGACTCAACACCGCATATTAAACGCCTAAGAATGTACCTGACTAGTAAGTATCTTAAAACCTATGGATTGCTATGTCTCCGAAAGAGAATCAAGCATGTGTACAGGGGCATAAACGCAGCAGTGATAGGATTGGAGAGTTTCGGTGAGCAAATGAAGACCCTTTGAAGTCATATTGCATGGTACCCATTCCACGGGTCTCAACTCTCCAGGTTTAAGATATTCTTCCTTCAGCTAAAACATGCATGTGGAACCCAGAGTATGATGAACCGTGTGAACGGGAGAAGTGTTCAAATATGTCTCAGTTTTTGTCCCCTGGTACTTGGGTGCCACATTCCAGACGCTTTACTAACACTCTCCCCACTTGGAGAGTCAGCGCCTTTAACCTCCTGTTTGGTCCAGTTTACAATTTCTGCGGAAGATGAACAGGAATAGCGAGAACCAATGAGAGACTAGCTGGAGGTGTCTGGACGGGCAAATTTAACTCTCATTTCCCACCAGGAAGAGGAAATAACCAAAGGCTCAGCTGCCGTGCTGGAACCAGATTAGGGCCTGAAGCCATCCTGCGGTGTTGCGGCCAGCTCAAAAGAAAGCGAGTTGAAGAAAGGAGCTCAGGGGCACTGTAATTCACAAACCTGCAGAGTTATAAATGACAGCTATCGTCCAAAAATATACTGAAGTAAGGCTGCCAAGAGGACTTGAAAGCGGGGCAGAATTGCAGGAAACCGATTTCAGGAGGTAGACTGGAATTGTATTGAAAGCATAGAAAAAGAGGCAGAATGTCCACAATGATGCACTTGGCCAAAAAGGGCGTATGCGTTTTTTCCTGAATATATTCAGGAAAAAACGCATATGCCCTTTTTGGCCAACCAAGCAAGCTTGCAAAGGAAATCTGCACTACAATGAAGTGTCACTTCCCCCCGGTCAAAAGGGCCATCTGAAAAAAGTGTAAAATCCAGAAAGGCAGGACAGGCCATGGAGAACTGGGAGCCTTGTTATGCTGATGGGCGGGATGTAAATTGCCAACAGACACTCGGGAGAAGTGTATGGTGTTTCCTGAAACATCTAAACAACAAAGCAACAGAGCCTAGGGCACTTCCACTTATGGTCCTATAGCTTAGGGAAATTAAAATCAAAAAGACACAGCCACCACAAAATTTGGGACGCCTCTGTTTACAAGAACCTCGTTTACCGTACAAGTTCAATATCACAGAAAGTGAAAAATGGATAAAGAACTTGTGGTACTTACGTACAATGCAGTATCACTCAGCAATGAAATCTATGTCATCAGGCCCGTAGCAGCATAATGAGTGGATTCAGGTACGATGATTCTAACTGAAATAAGTCACACAGAAAAAGAAACATCATAAGATATCAGTAATACATGGAATGTAAACTTGGCTCCACAGGAACTGAATTCCAAAACAGAACAGGGTCTCAAATTTAGAAAACCAACTTATGCTTGCTTAAGGGGAAAGGTGAGTTGGGGTGCTGCATAAAACCAGAGATTGAAATGAGCACAGATAAAGTTCCTTAAGCCAAATATGGAATAGACAAGAGCTACTCCTTGCTCAACGAAATGGACTCAACACCCCATATTAAACGCCTAAGTATGTACCTGACTAGTAAGTATCTTAAAACCTATGGATTGCTATGTCTCCAAAAGAGAATCAAGCGTGTGTACAGGGGCATAAACGCAGCAGTGATAGGATTGGAGAGGTTCGGTGAGCAAATGAAGACCCTTTGAAGTCATATTGCAAGGTACCCATTCCACGGGTCTCAACTCTCCAGGTTTAAGGTATTCTTCCTTCAGCTAAAACATGCATGTGGAACCCAGAGTATGATCAACCGTGTGAACGGGAGACGTGTTCAAATATATCTCAGTTTTCCTCCCCTGGTACTCGGGTGCAACATTCCAGACACTTTACTAACACTCTCCCCACTTGGAGAGTCAGCGCCTTTAACCTCCTGTTTGGCCCAGTTTGCAATTTCTGCTGAAGATGAACAGGAATAAGGAGAACCAATGAGAGACTAGCTGGAGATGTCTGGACGGGCAAATTTAACTCTCATTTCCCACCAGGAAGAGGAAATAACCAAAGGCTCAGCTGCCGTGCCGGAACCAGATTAGGGCCTGAAGCCATCCTGCGGTGTTGCGGTCAGCTCAAAAGAAAGCGAGTTGAAGAAAGGAGCTCAGGGGCACTGTAATTCACAAACCTGCAGAGTTATAAATGACAGCTATCGTCCA
Source organism: Grampus griseus (assembly GCF_964374135.1). Taxonomy (NCBI): domain Eukaryota; kingdom Metazoa; phylum Chordata; class Mammalia; order Artiodactyla; family Delphinidae; genus Grampus; species Grampus griseus. Next base: position 384,633 of record NW_028133196.1, on the reverse strand, counting down.
AAAATATACTGAAGTAAGGCTGCCAAGAGGACTTGAAAGCGGGGCAGAATTGCAGGAAACCGATTTCAGGAGGTAGACTGGAATTGCATTGAAAGCATAGGAAAAGAGGCAGAACGTCCACAATGACGCACTTGGCCAAAAAGGGCGTATGCGTTTTTTCCTGAATATATTCAGGAAAAAACGCATACGCCCTTTTTGGCCAACCAAGCAAGCTTGCAAAGGAAATCTGCACTACAATGAAGTCTCACTTCCCCCCGGTCAAAAGGGCCATCTGAAAAAGTGTAAAATCCAGAAAGGCAGGACAGGCCATGGAGAACTGGGAGCCTTGTTATGCTGATGGGCGGGATGAAAATTGCCAACAGACACACGGGAGAAGTGTATGGTGTTTCCTGAAACATCTAAAAAACAAAGCAACAGAGCCTAGGGCACTTCCACTTATGGTCCTATAGCTTAGGGAAATTAAAATCAAAAAGACACAGCCACCCCAATGTTTGGGACGCCACTGTTTACAAGAACCTCGTTTACAGTACAAGTTCAACATCACAGAAAGTGAAAAATGGATAAAGAAGTTGTGGTATTTACTTACAAAGCAATATCACTCAGCAATGAAATCTATGTCATCAGGCCCTTAGCAGCACAATGAGTGGATTCAGGTATGATGATTCTAACTGAAATAAGTCACACAGAAAAAGAAACATCATAAGATATCAGTAATACACGGAATGAAAACTTGGCTACCCAGGAACTGAATTACAGAACAGAACAGGGTCTCAAATTTAGAAAACCAACTTATGCTTCCTTAAGGGGAAAGGTGAGTTGGGGTGCTGCATAAAACCAGAGATCGAAATGAGCACAGATAAAGTTCCTTAAGCCAAATATGGTATAGACAAGAGCTACTCCTTGCTCAACGAAATGGACTCAACACCCCATATTAAATGCCTAAGAATGTACCTGACTAGTAAGTATCTTAAAACCTATGGATTGCTATGTCTCCGAAAGAGAATCAAACATGTGTACAGGGGCATAAACGCAGCAGTGATAGGATTGGAGAGGTTCGGTGAGCAAATGAAGACCCTTTGAAGTCATATTGCATGGTACCCATTCCACGGGTTTCAACTACCCATGTTTAAGGTATTCTTCCTTCAGCTAAAACATGCATGTGGAACCCAGAGTATGATCAACCATGTGAACGGGAGACGTGTTCAAATATATCTCAGTTTTCCTCCCCTGGTACTCGGGTGCAACATTCCAGACGCTTTACTAACACTCTCCCCACTTGGAGAGTCATCGCCTTTAACCTCCTGTTTGGCCCAGTTTGCAATTTTTGCGGAAGATGTACAGGAATAGCGAGAACCAATGAGAGACTAGCTGGAGGTGTTTGGATGGGCAAATTTAACTCTGATTTCCAACCAGGAAGACGAATCAACCAAAGGCCCAGCGTGCCATGCCAGAACCAGATTAGGGCCTGAATCCATCCTGCGGTGTTGCGGCCAGCTCACAAGAAAGCGAGTTGAAGAAAGGAGCTCAGGGGCACTGTAATTCACAAACCTGCAGAGTTATCAATGACAGCTATCGTCCAAAAATATACTGAAGTAAGGCTGCCAAGAGGACTTGAAAGCGGGGCAGAATTGCAGGAAACCGATTTCAGGAGGTAGACTGGAATTGCATTGAAAGCATAGGAAAAGAGGCAGAACGTCCACAATGATGCACTTGGCCAAAAAGGGCGTATGCGTTTTTTCCTGAATATATTCAGGAAAAAACGCATACGCCCTTTTTGGCCAACCAAGCAAGCTTGCAAAGGAAATCTGCACTACAATGAAGTCTCACTTCCCCCCGGTCAAAAGGGCCATCTGAAAAAAGTGTAAAATCCAGAAAGGCAGGACAGGCCATGGAGAACAGGGAGCCTTGTTATGATGATGGGCGGGATGTAAATTGCCAACAGACACTCGGGAGAAGTGTATGGTGTTTCCTGAAACATCTAAAAAACAAAGCAACAGAGCCTAGGGCACTTCCACTTATGGTCCTATAGCTTAGGGAAATTAAAATCAAAAAGACACAGCCACCCCAAAGTTTGGGACGCCTCTGTTTACAAGAACCTTGTTTACCGTACAAGTTCAATATCACAGAAAGTGAAAAATGGATAAAGAACTTGTGGTACTTACGTACAATGCAGTATCACTCAACAATGAAATCTATGTCATCAGGCCCGTAGCAGCATAATGAGTGGATTCAGGTACGATGATTCTAACTGAAATAAGTCACACAGAAAAAGAAACATCATAAGATATCACTAATACACGGAATGTAAACTTGGCTACACAGGAACTGAATTCCAAAACAGAACAGGGTCTCAAATTTAGAAAACCAACTTATGCTTGCTTAAGGGGAAAGGTGAGTTGGGGTGCTGCATAAAACCAGAGATTGAAATGAGCACAGTTAAAGTTCCTTAAGCCAAATATGGAATAGACAAGAGCTACTCCTTGCTCAACGAAATGGACTCAACACCCCATATTAAACGCCTAAGAATGTACCTGACTAGTAAGTATCTTAAAACCTATGGATTGCTATGTCTCCAAAAGAGAATCAAGTGTGTGTACAGGGGCATAAACGCAGCAGTGATAGGATTGGAGAGGTTCGGTGAGCAAATGAAGACCCTTTGAAGTCATATTGCATGGTAACCATTCCAAGGGTCTCAACTCTCCAGGTTTAAGGTATTCTTCCTTCAGCTAAAACATGCATGTGGAACCTAGAGTATGATCAACCGTGTGAACGGGAGACGTGTTCAAATATGTCTCAGTTTTCCTCCCCTGGTATTCGGGTGCAACATTCCAGACGCTTTCCTAACACTCTCCCCACTTGGAGAGTCAGCGACTTTAACCTCCTGTTTGGCCCAGTTTGCAATTTCTGCGGAAGATGAACAGAAATAGGGAGAACCAATGAGAGACTAGCTGGAGGTGTCTGGATGGGCAAATTTAACTCTCATTTCCCACCAGGAAGAGGAAATAACCAAAGGCTCAGCGTGCCGTGCCGGAACCAGATTAGGGCCTGAAGCCATCCTGCGGTGTTGCGGCCAGCTCAAAAGAAAGCGAGTTGAAGAAAGGAGCTCAGGGGCACTGTAATTCACAAACCTGCAGAGTTATAAATGACAGCTATCGTCCAAAAATATACTGAAGTAAGGCTGCCAAGAGGACTTGAAAGCGGGGCAGAATTGCAGGAAACTGATTTCAGGAGGTAGACTGGAATTGCATTGAAAGCATAGGAAAAGAGGCAGAACGTCCACAATGATGCACTTGGCCAAAAAGGGCGTATGCGTTTTTTCCTGAATATATTCAGGAAAAAACGCATACGCCTTTTTTGGCCAACCAAGCAAACTTGCAAAGGAAATCTGCACTACAATGAAGTCTCACTTCCCCCCGGTCAAAAGGGCCATCTGAAAAAAGTGTAAAATCCAGAAAGGCAGGACAGGCCATGGAGAACTGGGAGCCTTGTTATGCTGATGGGCGGGATGTAAATGGCCAACAGACACTCGGGAGAAGTGTATGGTGTTTCCTGAAACATCTAAAAAACAAAGCAACAGAGCCTAGGGCACTTCCACTTATGGTCCTATAGCTTAGGGAAATTAAAGTCAAAAAGACACAGCCACCCCAAAGTTTGGGACGCCTCTGTTTACAAGAACCTCATTTACAGTACAGGTTCAACATCGCAGAAAGTGAAAAATGGATAAAGAAGTTGTGGTATTTACTTACAAAGCAATATCACTCAGCAAAGAAATCTATGTCATCAGGCCCGTAGCAGCACAATGAGTGGATTCAGGTATGATGATTCTAACTGAAATAAGTCACACAGAAAAAGAAACATCATAAGATATCAGTAATACACGGAATGTAAACTTGGCTACACAGGAACTGAATTCCAAAACAGAACAGGGTCTCAAATTTAGAAAACCAACTTATGCTTGCTTAAGGGGAAAGGTGAGTTGGGGGGCTGCAAAAAACCAGAGATTGAAATGAGCACAGATAAAGTTCCTTAAGCCAAATATGGAATAGACAAGAGCTACTCCTTGCTCAACGAAATGGACTCAACACCGCATATTAAACGCCTAAGAATGTACCTGACTAGTAAGTATCTTAAAACCTATGGATTGCTATGTCTCCGAAAGAGAATCAAGCATGTGTACAGGGGCATAAACGCAGCAGTGATAGGATTGGAGAGGTTCGGTGAGCAAATGAAGACCTTTTGAAGTCATATTGCATGGTACCCATTCCACGGGTTTCAACTACCCAGGTTTAAGGTATTCTTCCTTCAGCTAAAACATGCATGTGGAACCTAGAGTATGATCAACCATGTGATCGGGAGACGTGTTCAAATATGTCTCAGTTTTCGTACCCTGGTACTCGGGTGCAACATTCCAGACTCTTTACTAACACTCTCCCGACTTGGAGAGTCAGAGCCTTTAACCTCCTGTTTGGCCCAGTTTGCAATTTCTGCGGAAGATGAACAGGAATAGCGAGAACCAATGAGAGACTATCTGGAGGTGTCTGGACGGGCAAATTTAACTCTCATTTCCCACCAGGAAGAGGAAATAACCAAAGGCTCAGCTGCCGTGCCGGAACCAGATTAGGGCCTGAAGCCATCCTGCGGTGTTGCGGCCAGCTCAAAAGAAAGCGAGTTGAAGAAAGGAGCTCAGGGGCACTGTAATTCACAAACCTGCAGAGTTATAAATGACAGCTATCGTCCAAAAATATACTGAAGTAAGGCTGCCAAGAGGACTTGAAAGCAGGGCAGAATTGCAGGAAACCGATTTCAGGAGGTAGACTGGAATTGCATTGAAAGCATAGGAAAAGAGGCAGAACGTCCACAATGATGCACTTGGCCAAAAAGGGCGTATGCGTTTTTTCCTGAATATATTCAGGAAAAAACGCATACGCCCTTTTTGGCCAACCAAGCAAGCTTGCAAAGGAAATCTGCACTACAATGAAGTCTCACTTCCCCCTGGTCAAAAGGGCCATCTGAAAAAAGTGTAAAATCCAGAAAGGCAGGACATGCCATGGAGAACTGGGAGCCTTGTTATGCTGATGGGCGGGATGTAAATGGCCAACAGACACTCGGGAGAAGTGTATGGTGTTTCCTGAAACATCTAAAAAACAAAGCAACAGAGCCTAGGGCACTTCCACTTATGGTCCTATAGCTTAGGGAAATTAAAATCAAAAAGACACAGCCACCCCAAAGTTTGGGACGCCTCTGTTTACAAGAACCTCGTTTACAGTACAAGTTCAACATCGCAGAAAGTGAAAAATGGATAAAGAACTTTTCGTACTTACGTACAATGCAGTATCACACAGCAATGAAATCTGTGTCATCAGGCCCGTAGCAGCATAATCAGTGGATTCAGGTACGATGATTCTAACTAAAATAAGGCACACAGAAAAAGAAACATCATAAGATATCACTAATACACGGAATGTAAACTTGGCTACACAGGAACTGAATTCCAAAACAGAACAGGGTCTCAAATTTAGAAAACCAACTTATGCTTGCTTAAGGGGAAAGGTGAGTTGGGGTGCTGCATAAAACCAGAGATTGAAATGAGCACAGATAAAGTTCCTTAAGCCAAATATGGAATAGACAAGAGCTACTCCTTGCTCAACGAAATGGACCCAACACCGCATATTAAACGCCTAAGAATGTACCTGACTAGTAAGTATCTTAAAACCTATGGATTGCTATGTCTCCGAAAGAGAATCAAGCATGTGTACAGGGGCATAAACGCAGCAGTGATAGGATTGGAGAGGTTTGGTGAGCAAATGAAAACCCTTTGAAGTCATATTGCATGGTACCCATTCCACGGGTTTCAACTACCCAGGTTTAAGGTATTCTTCCTTCAGCTAAAACATGCATGTGGAACCCAGAGTATGATCAACCGTGTGAACGGGAGATGTGTTCAAATATGTCTCAGTTTTCGTACCCCGGTACTCGGTGCAACATTCCGGACGCTTTACTAACACTCTCCCGACTTGGAGAGTCAGTCCCTTTAACCTCCTGTTTGGCCCAGTTTGCAATTTCTGCGGAAGATGAACAGGAATAGCGAGAACCAATGAGAGACTAGCTGGAGGTGTCTGGACGGGCAAATTTAACTCTCATTTCCCACCAGGAAGAGGAATTAACCACAGGCTCAGCGTGCCGTGCCGGAACCAGATTAGGGCCTGAAGCCATCCTGCGGTGTTGCGGCCAGGTCACAAGAAAACGAGTTGAAGAAAGGAGCTCAGGGACACTGTAATTCACAAAACTGCAGAGTTATAAATGACAGCTATCGTCCAAAAATATACTGAAGTAAGGCTGCCAAGAGGACTTGAAAGCGGGGCAGAATTGCAGGAAACCGATTTCAGGAGGTAGACTGGAATTGCATTGAAAGCATAGGAAAAGAGGCAGAACGTCCACAATGATGCACTTGGCCTAAAAGGGCGTATGCGTTTTTTCCTGAATATATTCAGGAAAAAACGCATACGCCCTTTTTGGCTAACCAAGCAAACTTGTTAAGGAAATCTGCACTACAATGAAGTCTCACTTCCCCCCGGTCAAAAGGGCCATCTGAAAAAAGTGTAAAATCCAGAAAGGTAGGACAGGCCATGGAGAACTGGGAGCCTTGTTATGCTGATGGGCGGGATGTAAATTGCCAACAGACACTCGGGAGAAGTGTATGGTGTTTCCTGAAACATCTAAAAAACAAAGCAACAGAGCCAAGGGCACTTCCACTTATGGTCCTATAGCTTAGGGAAATTAAAATCAAAAAGACACAGCCACCCCAAAGTTTGGGACGCCTCTCTTTATAAGAACCTCGTTTACCGTACAAGTTCAATATCACAGAAAGTGAAAAATGGATAAAGAACTTGTGGTACTTACGTACAATGCAGTATCACTCAGCAATGAAATCTATGTCATCAGGCCCGTAGCAGCATAATGAGTGGATTCAGGTACGATGATTCTAACTGAAATAAGTCACACAGAAAAAGAAACATCATAAGATATCACTAATACACGGAATGTAAACTTGGCTACACAGGAACTGAATTCCAAAACAGAACAGGGTCTCAAATTTAGAAAACCAACTTATGCTTGCTTAAGGGGAAAGGTGAGTTGGGGTGCTGCATAAAACCAGAGATTGAAATGAGCACAGATAAAGTTCCTTAAGCCAAATATGGAATAGACAAGAGCTACTCCTTGCTCAACGAAATGGACTCAACACCCCATATTAAACGCCTAAGAATGTACCTGACTAGTAAGTATCTTAAAACCTATGGATTGCTATGTCTCCAAAAGAGAATCAAGCGTGTGTACAGGGGCATAAACGCAGCAGTGATAGGATTGGAGAGGTTCGGTGAGCAAATGAAGACCCTTTGAAGTCATATTGCATGGTACCCATTACACGGGTCTCAACTCTCCAGGTTTAAGGTATTCTTCCTTCAGCTAAAACATGCATGTGGAACCTAGAGTATGATCAACCGTGTGAACGGGAGACGTGTTCAAATATGTCTCAGTTTTCCTCCCCTGGTACTCGGGTGCAACATTCCAGACGCTTTACTAACACTCTCCCCACTTGGAGAGTCAGCGCCTTTAACCTCCTGTTTGGCCCAGTTTGCAATTTCTGCGGACGATGAACAGGAATAGGGAGAACCAATGAGAGACTAGCTGGAGGTGTGTGGACGGGCAAATTTAACTCTCATTTCCCACCAGGAAGAGGAAATAACCAAAGGCTCAGCTGCCGTGCCGGAACCAGATTAGGGCTTGAAGCCATCCTGCGGTGTTGCGGCCAGCTCAAAAGAAAGCGAGTTGAAGAAAGGAGCTCAGGGGCACTGTAATTCACAAACCTGCAGAGTTATAAATGACAGCTATCGTCCAAAAATAGACTGAAGTAAGGCTGCCAAGAGGACTTGAAAGCGGGGCAGAATTGCAGGAAACCGATTTCAGGAGGTAGACTGGAATTGCATTGAAAGCATAGGAAAAGAGGCAGAACGTCCACAATGATGCACTTGGCCAAAAAGGGCGTATGCGTTTTTTCCTGAATATATTCAGGAAAAAACGCATACGCCCTTTTTGGCCAACCAAGCAAGCTTGCAAAGGAAATCTGCACTACATTGAAGTCTCACTTCCCCCTGGTCAAAAGGGCCATCTGAAAAAAGTGTAAAATCCAGAAAGGCAGGACAGGCCATGGAGAACTGGGAGCCTTGTTATGCTGATGGGTGGGATGTAAATTGCCACCAGACACTCGGGAAAAGTGTATAGTGTTTCCTGAAACATCTAAAAAACAAAGCAACAGAGCCTAGGGCACTTCCACTTATGGTCCTATAGCTTGGGAAATTAAAATCAAAAAGACACAGCCACCCCAATGTTTGGGACGCCTCTGTTTACAAGAACCTCGTTTACAGTACAAGTTCAACATCGCAGAAAGTGAAAAGTGGATAAAGAAGTTGTGGTATTTACTTACAAAGCAATATCACTCAGCAATGAAATCTATGTCATCAGGCCCTTAGCAGCACAATGAGTGGATTCAGGTATGATGATTCTAACTGAAATAAGTCACACAGAAAAAGAAACATCATAAGATATCAGTAATACACGGAATGTAAACTTGGCTACACAGGAACTGAATTACAGAACAGAACAGGGTCTCAAATTTAGAAAACCAACTTATGCTTGCTTAAGGGTAAAGGTGAGTTGGGGTGCTGCATAAAACCAGAGATCGAAATGAGCACAGATAAAGTTCCTTAAGCCAAATATGGAATAGACAAGAGCTACTCCTTGCTCAACGAAATGGACTCAACACCGCATATTAAACGCCTAAGTATGTACCTGACTAGTAAGTATCTTAAAACCTATGGATTGCTATGTCTCCAAAAGAGAATCAAGCATGTGTACAGGGGCATAAACGCAGCAGTGATAGGATTGGAGAGATTCGGTGAGCAAATGAAGACCCTTTGAAGTCATATTGCATGGTATCCATTCCACGGGTTTCAACTACCCAGGTTTAAGGTATTCTTCCTTCAGCTAAAACATGCATGTGGAACCTAGAGTATGATCAACCATGTGATCGGGAGACGTGTTCAAATATGTCTCAGTTTTCGTACCCTGGTACTCGGGTGCAACATTCCAGACGCTTTACTAACACTCTCCCGACTTGGAGAGTCAGTCCCTTTAACCTCCTGTTTGGCCCAGTTTGCAATTTCTGCGGAAGATGAACAGGAATAGCGAGAACCAATGAGAGACTAGCTGGAGGTGTCTGGACGGGCAAATTTAACTCTCATTTCCCACCAGGAAGAGGAATTAACCAAAGGCTCAGCTGCCATGCCGGAACCAGATTAGGGCCTGAAGCCATCCTGCGGTGTTGCGGCCAGCTCAAAAGAAAGCGAGTTGAAGAAAGGAGCTCAGGGGCACTGTAATTCACAAACCTGCAGAGTTATAAATGACAGCTATCGTCCAAAAATAGACTGAAGTAAGGCTGCCAAGAGGACTTGAAAGCGGGGCAGAATTGCAGGAAACCGATTTCAGGAGGTAGACTGGAATTGCATTGAAAGCATAGGAAAAGAGGCAGAACGTCCACAATGATGCACTTGGCCAAAAAGGGCGTATGCGTTTTTTCCTGAATATATTCAGGAAAAAACGCATACGCCCTTTTTGGCCAACCAAGCAAGCTTGCAAAGGAAATCTGCACTACATTGAAGTCTCACTTCCCCCTGGTCAAAAGGGCCATCTGAAAAAAGTGTAAAATCCAGAAAGGCAGGACAGGCCATGGAGAACTGGGAGCCTTGTTATGCTGATGGGTGGGATGTAAATTGCCACCAGACACTCGGGAAAAGTGTATAGTGTTTCCTGAAACATCTAAAAAACAAAGCAACAGAGCCTAGGGCACTTCCACTTATGGTCCTATAGCTTGGGAAATTAAAATCAAAAAGACACAGCCACCCCAATGTTTGGGACGCCTCTGTTTACAAGAACCTCGTTTACAGTACAAGTTCAACATCGCAGAAAGTGAAAAGTGGATAAAGAAGTTGTGGTATTTACTTACAAAGCAATATCACTCAGCAATGAAATCTATGTCATCAGGCCCTTAGCAGCACAATGAGTGGATTCAGGTATGATGATTCTAACTGAAATAAGTCACACAGAAAAAGAAACATCATAAGATATCAGTAATACACGGAATGTAAACTTGGCTACAGAGGAACTGAATTACAGAACAGAACAGGGTCTCAAATTTAGAAAACCAACTTATGCTTGCTTAAGGGTAAAGGTGAGTTGGGGTGCTGCATAAAACCAGAGATCGAAATGAGCACAGATAAAGTTCCTTAAGCCAAATATGGAATAGACAAGAGCTACTCCTTGCTCAACGAAATGGACTCAACACCGCATATTAAACGCCTAAGTATGTACCTGACTAGTAAGTATCTTAAAACCTATGGATTGCTATGTCTCCAAAAGAGAATCAAGCATGTGAACAGGGGCATAAACGCAGCAGTGATAGGATTGGAGAGATTCGGTGAGCAAATGAAGACCCTTTGAAGTCATATTGCATGGTATCCATTCCACGGGTTTCAACTACCCAGGTTTAAGGTATTCTTCCTTCAGCTAAAACATGCATGTGGAACCTAGAGTATGATCAACCATGTGATCGGGAGACGTGTTCAAATATGTCTCAGTTTTCGTACCCTGGTACTCGGGTGCAACATTCCAGACGCTTTACTAACACTCTCCCGACTTGGAGAGTCAGTCCCTTTAACCTCCTGTTTGGCCCAGTTTGCAATTTCTGCGGAAGATGAACAGGAATAGCGAGAACCAATGAGAGACTAGCTGGAGGTGTCTGGACGGGCAAATTTAACTCTCATTTCCCACCAGGAAGAGGAATTAACCAAAGGCTCAGCTGCCATGCCGGAACCAGATTAGGGCCTGAAGCCATCCTGCGGTGTTGCGGCCAGGTCACAAGAAAGCGAGTTGAAGAAAGGAGCTCAGGGGTACTGTAATTCACAAACCTGCAGAGTTATAAATGACAGCTATCGTCCAAAAATATACTGAAGTAAGTCTGCCAAGAGGACTTGAAAGCGGGGCAGAATTGCAGGAAACCGATTTCAGGAGGTAGACTGGAATTGCATTGAAAGCATAGGAAAAGAGGCAGAACGTCCACAATGATGCACTTGGCCAAAAAGGGCGTATGCGTTTTTTCCTGAATATATTCAGGAAAAAACGCATACGCCCTTTTTGGCCAACCAAGCAAGCTTGCAAAGGAAATCTGCACTACAATGAAGTCTCACTTCCCCCTGGTCAAAAGGGCCATCTGAAAAAAGTGTAAAATCCAAAAAGGCAGGACATGCCATGGAGAACTGGGAGCCTTGTTATGCTGATGGGCGGGATGTAAATTGCCAACAGACACTCGGGAGAAGTGTATGGTGTTTCCTGAAACATCTAAAAAACAAAGCAACAGAGCCTAGGGCACTTCCACTTATGGTCCTATAGCTTAGGGAAATTAAAATCAAAAAGACACAGCCACCCCAAAGTTTGGAACGGCTCTGTTTACAAGAACCTCGTTTACAGTACAAGTTCAACATCACAGAAAGTGAAAAATGGATAAAGAAGTTGTGGTATTTACTTACAAAGCAATATCACTCAGCAATGAAATCTATGTCATCAGGCCCTTAGCAGCACAATGAGTGGATTCAGGTATGATGATTCTAACTGAAATAAGTCACACAGAAAAAGAAACATCATAAGATATCAGAAACACACGGAATGTAAACTTGGCTACACAGGAACTGAATTACAGAACAGAAGAGGGTCTCAAATTTAGAAAACCAACTTATGCTTGCTTAAGGGGAAAGGTGAGTTGGGGTGCTGCATAAAACCAGAGATCGAAATGAGCACAGATAAAGTTCCTTAAGCCAAATATGGAATAGACAAGAGCTACTCCTTGCTGAACGAAAAGGACTCAACACCCCATATTAAACGCCTAAGAATGTACCTGACTAGTAAGTATCTTAAAACCTATGGATTGCTATGTCTCCAAAAGAGAATCAAGCTTGTGTACAGGGGCATAAACGAAGCAGTGATAGGATTGGAGAGGTTCGGTGAGCAAATGAAGACCCTTTGAAGTCATATTGCATGATACCCATTCCACGGGTCTCTACTCTCCAGGTTTAAGGTATTCTTCCTTCAGCTAAAACATGCATGTGGAACCCAGAGTATGATCAACCGTGAGATCGGGAGACGTGTTCAGATATGTCTCAGTTTTCCTCCCCTGGTACTCGGGTGCAACATTCCAGACGCTTTACTAACACTCTCCCCACTTGGAGAGTCAGCGCCTTTAACCTCCTGTTTGGCCCAGTTTGCAATTTCTGCGGAAGATGAACAGGAATAGGGAGAACCAATGAGAGACTAGCTGGAGGTGTCTGGACGGGCAAATTTAACTCTCATTTCCCACCAGGAAGAGGAAATAACCAAAGGCTCAGCTGCCGTGCAGGAACCAGATTAGGGCCTGAAGCCATCCTGCGGTGTTGCGGCCAGCTCAAAAGAAAGCGAGTTGAAGAAAGGAGCTCAGGGGCACTGTAATTCACAAACCTGCAGAGTTATAAATGACAGCTATCGTCCAAAAATATACTGAAGTAAGGCTGCCAAGAGGACTTGAAAGCGGGGCAGAATTGCAGGAAACCGATTTCAGGAGGTAGACTGGAATTGCATTGAAAGCATAGGAAAAGAGGCAGAACGTCCACAATGATGCACTTGGCCAAAAAGGGCATATGCGTTTTTTCCTGAATATATTCAGGAAAAAACGCATACGCCCTGTTTGGCCAACCAAGCAAACTTGCAAAGGAAATCTGCACTACAATGAAGTCTCACTTCCCCCCGGTCAAAAGGGCCATCTGAAAAAAGTGTAAAATCCAGAAAGGCAGGACAGGCCATGGAGAACTGGGAGCCTTGTTATGCTGATGGGCGGGATGTAAATTGCCAACAGACACTCGGGAGAAGTGTATGGTGTTTCCTGAAACATCTAAAAAACAAAGCAACAGAGCCTAGGGCACTTCCACTTATGGTCCTATAGCTTAGGGAAATTAATATCAAAAAGACACAGCCACCCCAAAGTTTGGGACGCCTCTGTTTACAAGAACCTCGTTTACCGTACAAGTTCAATATCACAGAAAGTGAAAAATGGATAAAGAACTTGTGGTACTTACGTACAATGCAGTATCACTCAGCAATGAAATCTATGTCATCAGGCCCGTAGCAGCATAATGAGTGGATTCAGGTACGATGATTCTAACTGAAATAATTCACACAGCAAAAGAAACATCATAAGATATCACTAATACACGGAATGTAAACTTGGCTACACAGGAACTGAATTCCAAAACAGAACAGGGTCTCAAATTTAGAAAACCAACTTATGCTTGCTTAAGGGGAAAGGTGAGCTGGGGTGCTGCATAAAACCAGAGATCGAAATGAGCACAGATAAAGTTTCTTAAGCCAAATATGGAATAGACAAGAGCTACTCCTTGCTCAACGAAATGGACTCAACACCGCATATTAAACGCCTAAGAATGTACCTGACTAGTAAGTATCTTAAAACCTATGGATTGCTATGTCTCCGAAAGAGAATCAAGCATGTGTACAGGGGCATAAACGCAGCAGTGATAGGATTGGAGAGGTTCGGTGAGCAAATGAAGACCCTTTGAAGTCATATTGCATGGTACCCATTCCACGGGTTTCAACTACCCAGGTTTAAGGTATTCTTCCTTCAGCTAAAACATGCATGTGGAATCTAGAGTATGATCAACCATGTGATCGGCACACGTGTTCAAATATGTCTCAGTTTTCGTACCCTGGTACTCGGGTGCAACATTCCAGATGCTTTACTAACACTCTCCCCACTTGGAGAGTCAGCGCCTTTAACCTCCTGTTTGGCCCAGTTTGCAATTTCTGCAGAAGATGAACAGGAATAGGGAGAGCCAATGAGAGACTAGCTGGAGGTGTCTGGACGGGCAAATTTAACTCTCATTTCCCACCAGGAAGAGGAATTAACCAAAGGCTCAGCTGCCGTGCCGGAACCAGATTAGGGCCTGAAGCCATCCTGCGGTGTTGCGGCCAGGGCACAAGAAAGCGAGTTGAAGAAAGGAGCTCAGGGGCACTGTAATTCACAAACCTGCAGAGTTATAAATGACAGCTATCGTCCAAAAATATACTGAAGTAAGGCTGCCAAGAGGACTTGAAAGCGGGGCAGAATTGCAGGAAACCGATTTCAGGAGGTAGACTGGAATTGCATTGAAAGCATAGGAAAAGAGGCAGAACGTCCACAATGATGCACTTGGCCAAAAAGGGCGTATGCGTTTTTTCCTGAATATATTCAGGAAAAAACGCATATGCCCTTTTTGGCCAACCAAGCAAGCTTGCAAAGGAAATCTGCACTACAATGAAGTGTCACTTCCCCCCGGTAAAAAGGGCCATCTGAAAAAAGTGTAAAATCCAGAAAGGCAGGACAGGCCATGGAGAAATGGGACCATTGTTATGCTGATGGGCGGGATGTAAATTGCCAACAGACACTCGGGAGAAGTGTATGGTGTTTCCTGAAACATCTAAAAAACAAAGCAACAGAGCCTAGGGCACTTCCACTTATGGTCCTATAGCTTAGGGAAATTAAAATCAAAAAGACACAGCCACCCCAAAGTTTGGGATTTCTCTGTTTACAAAAACATCGTTTACAATACAAGTTCAACATCGCAGAAAGTGAAAAATGGATAAAGAAGTTGTGGTATTTACTTACAAAGCAATATCACTCAGCAATGAAATCTATATCATCAGGCCCTTAGCAGCACAATGAGTGGATTCAGGTATGATGATTCTAACTGAAATAAGTCACACAGAAAAAGAAACATCATAAGATATCAGTAATACACGGAATGTAAACTTGGCTACACAGGAACTGAATTACAGAACAGAAGAGGGTCTCAAATTTAGAAAACCAACTTATGCTTGCTTAAGGGGAAAGGTTAGTTGGGATGCTGCATAAAACCAGAGATCGAAATGAGCACAGATAAAGTTCCTTAAGCCAAATATGGAATAGACAAGAGCTACTCCTTGCTCAACGAAATGGACTCAACACCGCATATTAAACGGCTAAGAATGTACCTGACTAGTAAGTATCTTAAAACCTATGGATTGCTATGTCTCCGAAAGAGAATCAAGCATGTGTACAGGGGCATAAACGCAGCAGTGATAGGATTGGAGAGGTTCGGTGAGCAAATGAAGACCCTTTGAAGTCATATTGCATGGTACCCATTCCACGGGTTTCAACTACCCAGGTTTAAGGTATTCTTCCTTCAGCTAAAACATGCATGTGGAACCTAGAGTATGATCAACCATGTGATCGGCACACGTGTTCAAATATGTCTCAGTTTTCGTACCCTGGTACTCGGGTTCAACATTCCAGATGCTTTACTAACACTCTCCCCACTTGGAGAGTCAGCGCCTTTAACCTCCTGTTTGGCCCAGTTTGCAATTTCTGCAGAAGATGAACAGGAATAGGGAGAACCAATGAGAGACTAGCTGGAGGTGTCTGGACGGGCAAATTTAACTCTCATTTCCCACCAGGAAGAGGAATTAACCAAAGGCTCAGCTGCCATGCCGGAACCAGATTAGGGCCTGAAGCCATCCTGCGGTGTTGCGGCCAGGTCACAAGAAAGCGAGTTGAAGAAAGGAGCTCAGGGGCACTGTAATTCACAAACCTGCAGAGTTATAAATGACAGCTATCGTCCAAAAATATACTGAAGTAAGGCTGCCAAGAGGACTTGAAAGCAGGGCAGAATTGCAGGAAACCGATTTCAGGAGGTAGACTGGAATTGCATTGAAAGCATAGGAAAAGAGGCAGAACGTCCACAATGATGCACTTGGCCAAAAAGGGCGTATGCATTTTTTCCTGAATATATTCAGGAAAAAACGCATACGCCCTTTTTGGCCAACCAAGCAAGATTGCAAAGGAAATCTGCACTACAATGAAGTCTCACTTCCCCCTGGTCAAAAGGGCCATCTGAAAAAAGTGTAAAATCCAGAAAGGCAGGACATGCCATGGAGAACTGGGAGCCTTGTTATGCTGATGGGCGGGATGTAAATGGCCAACAGACACTCGGGAGAAGTGTATGGTGTTTCCTGAAACATCTAAAAAACAAAGCAACAGAGCCTAGGGCACTTCCACTTATGGTCCTATAGCTTAGGGAAATTAAAATCAAAAAGACACAGCCACCCCAAAGTTTGGGACGCCTCTGTTTACAAGAACCTCGTTTACAGTACAAGTTCAACATCGCAGAAAGTGAAAAATGGATAAAGAACTTGTCGTACTTACTTACAATGCAGTATCACACAGCAATGAAATCTGTGTCATCAGGCCCGTAGCAGCATAATCAGTGGATTCAGGTACGATGATTCTAACTAAAATAAGGCACACAGAAAAAGAAACATCATAAGATATCACTAATACACGGAATGTAAACTTGGCTACACAGGAACTGAATTCCAAAACAGAACAGGGTCTCAAATTTAGAAAACCAACTTATGCTTGCTTAAGGGGAAAGGTGAGTTGGGGTGCTGCATAAAACCAGAGATTGAAATGAGCACAGATAAAGTTCCTTAAGCCAAATATGGAATAGACAAGAGCTACTCCTTGCTCAACGAAATGGACTCAACACCGCATATTAAACGCCTAAGAATGTACCTGACTAGTAAGTATCTTAAAACCTATGGATTGCTATGTCTCCGAAAGAGAATCAAGCATGTGTACAGGGGCATAAACGCAGCAGTGATAGGATTGGAGAGGTTTGGTGAGCAAATGAAGACCCTTTGAAGTCATATTGCATGGTACCCATTCCACGGGTTTCAACTACCCAGGTTTAAGGTATTCTTCCTTCAGCTAAAACATGCATGTGGAACCCAGAGTATGATCAACCGTGTGAACGGGAGATATGTTCAAATATGTCTCAGTTTTCGTACCCCGGTACTCGGTGCAACATTCCAGACGCTTTACTAACACTCTCCCGACTTGGAGAGTCAGTCCCTTTAACCTCCTGTTTGGCCCAGTTTGCAATTTCTGCGGAAGATGAACAGGAATAGCGAGAACCAATGAGAGACTAGCTGGAGGTGTCTGGACGGGCAAATTTAACTCTCATTTCCCACCAGGAAGAGGAATTAACCACAGGCTCAGCGTGCCGTGCCGGAACCAGATTAGGGCCTGAAGCCATCCTGCGGTGTTGCGGCCAGGTCACAAGAAAACGAGTTGAAGAAAGGAGCTCAGGGACACTGTAATTCACAAAACTGCAGAGTTATAAATGACAGCTATCGTCCAAAAATATACTGAAGTAAGGCTGCCAAGAGGACTTGAAAGCGGGGCAGAATTGCAGGAAACCAATTTCAGGAGGTAGACTGGAATTGCATTGAAAGCATAGGAAAAGAGGCAGAACGTCCACAATGATGCACTTGGCCTAAAAGGGCGTATGCGTTTTTTCCTGAATATATTCAGGAAAAAACGCATACGCCCTTTTTGGCTAACCAAGCAAACTTGTTAAGGAAATCTGCACTACAATGAAGTCTCACTTCCCCCCAGTCAAAAGGGCCATCTGAAAAAAGTGTAAAATCCAGAAAGGTAGGACAGGCCATGGAGAACTGGGAGCCTTGTTATGCTGATGGCCGGGATGTAAATTGCCAACAGACACTCGGGAGAAGTGTATGGTGTTTCCTGAAACATCTAAAAAACAAAGCAACAGAGCCAAGGGCACTTCCACTTATGGTCCTATAGCTTAGGGAAATTAAAATCAAAAAGACACAGCCACCCCAAAGTTTGGGACGCCTCTCTTTATAAGAACCTCGTTTACCGTACAAGTTCAATATCACAGAAAGTGAAAAATGGATAAAGAACTTGTGGTACTTACGTACAATGCAGTATCACTCAGCAATGAAATCTATGTCATCAGGCCCGTAGCAGCATAATGAGTGGATTCAGGTACGATGATTCTAACTGAAATAAGTCACACAGAAAAAGAAACATCATAAGATATCACTAATACACGGAATGTAAACTTGGCTACACAGGAACTGAATTCCAAAACAGAACAGGGTCTCAAATTTAGAAAACCAACTTATGCTTGCTTAAGGGGAAAGGTGAGTTGGGGTGCTGCATAAAACCAGAGATTGAAATGAGCACAGATAAAGTTCCTTAAGCCAAATATGGAATAGACAAGAGCTACTCCTTGCTCAACGAAATGGACTCAACACCCCATATTAAACGCCTAAGAATGTACCTGACTAATAAGTATCTTAAAACCTATGGATTGCTATGTCTCCAAAAGAGAATCAAGCGTGTGTACAGGGGCATAAACGCAGCAGTGATAGGATTGGAGAGGTTCGGTGAGCAAATGAAGACCCTTTGAAGTCATATTGCATGGTACCCATTACACGGGTCTCAACTCTCCAGGTTTAAGGTATTCTTCCTTCAGCTAAAACATGCATGTGGAACCTAGAGTATGATCAACCGTGTGAACGGGAGACGTGTTTAAATATGTCTCAGTTTTCCTCCCCTGGTACTCGGGTGCAACATTCCAGACGCTTTACTAACACTCTCCCCACTTGGAGAGTCAGCGCCTTTAAACTCCTGTTTGGCCCAGTTTGCAATTTCTGCGGACGATGAACAGGAATAGGGAGAACCAATGAGAGACTAGCTGGAGGTGTGTGGACGGGCAAATTTAACTCTCATTTCCCACCAGGAAGAGGAAATAACCAAAGGCTCAGCTGCCGTGCCGGAACCAGATTAGTGCCTGAAGCCATCCTGCGGTGTTGCGGCCAGCTCAAAAGAAAGCGAGTTGAAGAAAGGAGCTCAGGGGCACTGTAATTCACAAACCTGCAGAGTTATAAATGACAGCTATCGTCCAAAAATAGACTGAAGTAAGGCTGCCAAGAGGACTTGAAAGCGGGGCAGAATTGCAGGAAACCGATTTCAGGAGGTAGACTGGAATTGCATTGAAAGCATAGGAAAAGAGACAGAACGTCCACAATGATGCACTTGGCCAAAAAGGGCGTATGCGTTTTTTCCTGAATATATTCAGGAAAAAACGCATACGCCCTTTTTGGCCAACCAAGCAAGCTTGCAAAGGAAATCTGCACTACATTGAAGTCTCACTTCCCCCTGGTCAAAAGGGCCATCTGAAAAAAGTGTAAAATCCAGAAAGGCAGGACAGGCCATGGAGAACTGGGAGCCTTGTTATGCTGATGGGTGTGATGTAAATTGCCACCAGACACTCGGGAAAAGTGTATAGTGTTTCCTGAAACATCTAAAAAACAAAGCAACAGAGCCTAGGGCACTTCCACTTATGGTCCTATAGCTTGGGAAATTAAAATCAAAAAGACACAGCCACCCCAATGTTTGGGACGCCTCTGTTTACAAGAACCTCGTTTACAGTACAAGTTCAACATCGCAGAAAGTGAAAAGTGGATAAAGAAGTTGTGGTATTTACTTACAAAGCAATATCACTCAGCAATGAAATCTATGTCATCAGGCCCTTAGCAGCACAATGAGTGGATTCAGGTATGATGATTCTAACTGAAATAAGTCACACAGAAAAAGAAACATCATAAGATATCAGTAATACACGGAATGTAAACTTGGCTACACAGGAACTGAATTACAGAACAGAACAGGGTCTCAAATTTAGAAAACCAACTTATGCTTGCTTAAGGGGAAAGGTGAGTTGGGGTGCTGCATAAAACCAGAGATTGAAATGAGCACAGATAAAGTTCCTTAAGCCAAATATGGAATAGACAAGAGCTACTCCTTGCTCAACGAAATGGACTCAACACCCCATATTAAACGCCTAAGTATGTACCTGACTAGTAAGTATCTTAAAACCTATGGATTGCTATGTCTCCAAAAGAGAATCAAGCATGTGTACAGGGGCATAAACGCAGCAGTGATAGGATTGGAGAGATTCGGTGAGCAAATGAAGACCCTTTGAAGTCATATTGCATGGTATCCATTCCACGGGTTTCAACTACCCAGGTTTAAGGTATTCTTCCTTCAGCTAAAACATGCATGTGGAACCTAGAGTATGATCAACCATGTGATCGGGAGACGTGTTCAAATATGTCTCAGTTTTCGTACCCTGGTACTCGGGTGCAACATTCCAGACGCTTTACTAACACTCTCCCGACTTGGAGAGTCAGTCCCTTTAACCTCCTGTTTGGCCCAGTTTGCAATTTCTGCGGAAGATGAACAGGAATAGCGAGAACCAATGAGAGACTAGCTGGAGGTGTCTGGACGGGCAAATTTAACTCTCATTTCCCACCAGGAAGAGAAAATAACCAAAGGCTCAGCTGCCGTGCCGGAACCAGATTAGGGCCTGAAGCCATCCTGCGGTGTTGCGGCCAGCTCAAAAGAAAGCGAGTTGAAGAAAGGAGCTCAGGGGCACTGTAATTCACAAACCTGCAGAGTTATAAATGACAGCTATCGTCCAAAAATATACTGAAGTAAGGCTGCCAAGAGGACTTGAAAGCGGGGCAGAATTGCAGGAAACCGATTTCAGGAGGTAGACTGGAATTGCATTGAAAGCATAGGAAAAGAGGCAGAACGTCCACAATGATGCACTTGGCCAAAAAGGGCGTATGCGTTTTTTCCTGAATATATTCAGGAAAAAACGCATACGCCCTTTTTGGCCAACCAAGCAAGCTTGCAAAGGAAATCTGCACTACAATGAAGTGTCACTTCCCCCCGGTCAAAAGGGCCATCTGAAAAAAGTGTAAAATCCAGAAAGGCAGGACAGGCCATGGAGAACTGGGAGCCTTGTTATGCTGATGGGCGGGATGTAAATTGCCAACAGACACTCGGGAGAAGTGTATGGTGTTTCCTGAAACATCTAAACAACAAAGCAACAGAGCCTAGGGCACTTCCACTTATGGTCCTATAGCTTAGGGAAATTAAAATCAAAAAGACACAGCCACCCCAAAATTTGGGACGCCTCTGTTTACAAGAACCTCGTTTACCGTACAAGTTCAATATCACAGAAAGTGAAAAATGGATAAAGAACTTGTGGTACTTACGTACAATGCAGTATCACTCAGCAATGAAATCTATGTCATCAGGCCCGTAGCAGCATAATGAGTGGATTCAGGTACGATGATTCTAACTGAAATAAGTCACACAGCAAAAGAAACATCATAAGATATCAGTAATACATGGAATGTAAACTTGGCTCCACAGGAACTGAATTCCAAAACAGAACAGGGTCTCAAATTTAGAAAACCAACTTATGCTTGCTTAAGGGGAAAGGTGAGTTGGGGTGCTGCATAAAACCAGAGATTCAAATGAGCACAGATAAAGTTCCTTAAGCCAAATATGGAATAGACAAGAGCTACTCCTTGCTCAACGAAATGGACTCAACACCCCATATTAAACGCCTAAGTATGTACCTGACTAGTAAGTATCTTAAAACCTATGGATTGCTATGTCTCCAAAAGAGAATCAAGCGTGTGTACAGGGGCATAAACGCAGCAGTGATAGGATTGGAGAGGTTCGGTGAGCAAATGAAGACCCTTTGAAGTCATATTGCATGGTACCCATTCCACGGGTCTCAACTCTCCAGGTTTAAGGTATTCTTCCTTCAGCTAAAACATGCATGTGGAACCCAGAGTATGATCAACCGTGTGAACGGGAGACGTGTTCAAATATGTCTCAGTTTTCCTCCCCTGATACTCGGGTGCAACATTCCAGACACTTTACTAACACTCTCCCCACTTGGAGAGTCAGCGCCTTTAACCTCCTGTTTGGCCCAGTTTGCAATTTCTGCGGAAGATGAACAGGAATAAGGAGAACCAATGAGAGACTAGCTGGAGATGTCTGGACGGGCAAATTTAACTCTCATTTCCCACCAGGAAGAGGAAATAACCAAAGGCTCAGCTGCCGTGCCGGAACCAGATTAGGGCCTGAAGCCATCCTGCGGTGTTGCGGTCAGCTCACAAGAAAGCGAGTTGAAGAAAGGAGCTCAGGGGCACTGTAATTCACAAACCTGCAGAGTTATAAATGACAGCTATCGTCCAAAAATATACTGAAGTAAGGCTGCCAAGAGGACTTGAAAGCGGGGCAGAATTGCAGGAAACCGATTTCAGGAGGTAGACTGGAATTGCATTGAAAGCATAGGAAAAGAGGCAGAACGTCCACAATGACGCACTTGGCCAAAAAGGGCGTATGCGTTTTTTCCTGAATATATTCAGGAAAAAACGCATACGCCCTTTTTGGCCAACCAAGCAAGCTTGCAAAGGAAATCTGCACTACAATGAAGTCTCACTTCCCCCCGGTCAAAAGGGCCATCTGAAAAAAGTGTAAAATCCAGAAAGGCAGGACAGGCCATGGAGAACTGGGAGCCTTGTTATGCTGATGGGCGGGATGAAAATTGCCAACAGACACTCGGGAGAAGTGTATGGTGTTTCCTGAAACATCTAAAAAACAAAGCAACAGAGCCTAGGGCACTTCCACTTATGGTCCTATAGCTTAGGGAAATTAAAATCAAAAAGACACAACCACCCCAAAGTTTGGGACGCCACTGTTTACAAGAACCTCGTTTACAGTACAAGTTCAACATCGCAGAAAGTGAAAAATGGATAAAGAAGTTGTGGTATTTACTTACAAAGCAATATCACTCAGCAATGAAATCTATGTCATCAGGCCCTTAGCAGCACAATGAGTGGATTCAGGTATGATGATTCTAACTGAAATAAGTCACACAGAAAAAGAAACATCATAAGATATCAGTAATACACGGAATGTAAACTTGGCTACCCAGGAACTGAATTACAGAACAGAACAGGGTCTCAAATTTAGAAAACCAACTTATGCTTCCTTAAGGGGAAAGGTGAGTTGGGGTGCTGCATAAAACCAGAGATTGAAATGAGCACAGATAAAGTTCCTTAAGCCAATATGGAATAGACAAGAGCTACTCCTTGCTCAACGAAATGGACTCAACACCGCCTATTAAACGCCTAACAATGTACCTGACTAGTAAGTATCTTAAAACCTATGGATTGCTATGTCTCTGAAAGAGAATCAAGCATGTGTACAGGGGCATAAACGCAGCAGTGATAGGATTGGAGAGGTTCCGTGAGCAAATGAAGACCCTTTGAAGTCATATTGCATGGTACCCATTCCACGGGTTTCAACTCTCCAGGTTTAAGGTATTCTTCCTTCAGCTAAAACATGCATGTGGAACCTAGAGTATGATCAACCATATGATCGGGAGACGTGTTCAAATATGTCTCAATTTTCGTATCCTTGTACTCGGGTGCAACATTCCAGACGCTTTACTAACACTGTCCCGACTTGGAGAGTCAGTCCCTTTAAGCTCCTGTTTGGCCCAGTTTGCAATTTCTGTGGAAGGTGAACAGGAATAGCGAGAACCAATGAGAGACTAGCTGGAGGTGTCTGGACGGGCAAATTTAACTCTCATTTCCCACCAGGAAGAGGAATTAACCAAAGGCTCAGCGTGCCGTGCCGGAACCAGATTAGGGCCTGAAGCCATCCTGCGGTGTTGCGGCCAGGTCACAAGAAAGTGAGTTGAAGAAAGGAGCTCAGGGGCACTGTAATTCACAAACCTGCAGAGTTATAAATGACAGCTATCGTCCAAAAATATACTGAAGTAAGGCTGCCAAGAGGACTTGAAAGCGGGGCAGAATTGCAGGAAACTGATTTCAGGAGGTAGACTGGAATTGCATTGAAAGCATAGGAAAAGAGGCAGAACGTCCACAATGATGCACTTGGCCAAAAAGGACGTATGCGTTTTTTTCTGAAAATATTCAGGAAAAAATGCATACGCCCTTTTTGGCCAACCAAGCAAGCTTGCAAAGGAAATCTGCACTACAATGAAGTCTCACTTCCCCCCGGTCAAAAGGGCCATCTGAAAAAATTGTAAAATCCAGAAAGGCAGGACAGGCCATGGAGAACTGGGACCCTTGTTATGCTGATGGGCGGGATGTAAATTGCCAACAGACACTCGGGAGAAGTGTATGGTGTTTCCTGAAACATCTAAAAAACAAAGCAACAGAGCCTAGGGCACTTCCACTTATGGTCCTATAGCTTAGGGAAATTAAAATCAAAAAGACACAGCCACACCAAAGTTTGGGACGCCTCTGTTTACAAGAACCTCGTTTACTGTACAAGTTCAATATCACAGAAAGTGAAAAATGGATAAAGAATTTGTGGTACTTACGTACAATGCAGTATCACTCAGCAATGAAATCTATGTCATCAGGCCCGTAGCAGCATAATGAGTGGATTCAGGTACGATGATTCTAACTGAAATAAGTCACACAGAAAAAGAAACATTATAAGATATCACTAATGCACGGAATGTAAACTTGGCTACACAGGAACAGAATTCCAAAACAGAACAGGGTCTCAAATTTAGAAAACCAACTTATGCTTGCTTAAGGGGAAAGGTGAGTTGGGGAGCTGCATAAAACCAGAGAGTGAAATGAGCACAGATAAAGTTCCTTAAGCCAAATATGGAATAGACAAGAGGTAATCCTTGCTCAACGAAATGGACTCAACACCCCATATTAAACGCCTAAGAATGTACCTGACTAGTAAGTATCTTAAAACCTATGGATTGCTATGTCTCCAAAAGAGAATCAAGCGTGTGTACAGGGGCATAAACGCAGCAGTGATAGGATTGGAGAGGTTCGGTGAGCAAATGAAGACCCTTTGAAATCATATTGCATGGTACCCATTACACGGGTCTCAACTCTCCAGGTTTAAGGTATTCTTCCTTCAGCTAAAACATGCATGTGTTACCCAGAGTATGATCAACTGTGTCAACGGGAGACGTGTTCAAATATGTCTCAGTTTTTCTCCCCTGGTACTCGGGTGCAACATTCCAGACGCTTTACTAACACTCTCCCCACTTGGAGAGTCATCGCCTTTAACCTCCTGTTTGGCCCAGTTTGCAATTTTTGCAGAAGATGAACAGGAATAGCGAGAACCAATGAGAGACTAGCTGGAGGTGTTTGGATGGGCAAATTTAACTCTGATTTCCAACCAGGAAGACGAATCAACCAAAGGCTCAGCGTGCCATGCCAGAACCAGATTAGGGCCTGAATCCATCCTGCGGTGTTGCGGCCAGCTCACAAGAAAGCGAGTTGAAGAAAGGAGCTCAGGGGCACTGTAATTCACAAACCTGCAGAGTTATAAATGACAGCTATCGTCCAAAAATATACTGAAGTAAGGCTGCCAAGAGGACTTGAAAGCGGGGCAGAATTGCAGGAAACCGATTTCAGGAGGTAGACTGGAATTGCATTGAAAGCATAGGAAAAGAGGCAGAACGTCCACAATGATGCACTTGGCCAAAAAGGGCGTATGCGTTTTTTCCTGAATATATTCAGGAAAAAACGCATACGCCCTTTTTGGCCAACCAAGCAAGCTTGCAAAGGAAATCTGCACTACAATGAAGTCTCACTTCCCCCCGGTCAAAAGGGCCATCTGAAAAAAGTGTAAAATCCAGAAAGGCAGGACAGGCCATGGAGAACAGGGAGCCTTGTTATGATGATGGGCGGGATGTAAATTGCAAACAGACACTCGGGAGAAATGTATGGTGTTTCCTGAAACATCTAAAAAACAAAGCAACAGAGCCTAGGGCACTTCCACTTATGGTCCTATAGCTTAGGGAAATTAAAATCAAAAAGACACAGCCACCCCAAAGTTTGGGACGCCTCTGTTTACAAGAACCTTGTTTACCGTACAAGTTCAATATCACAGAAAGTGAAAAATGGATAAAGAACTTGTGGTACTTACGTACAATGCAGTATCACTCAACAATGAAATCTATGTCATCAGGCCCGTAGCAGCATAATGAGTGGATTCAGGTACGATGATTCTAACTGAAATAAGTCACACAGAAAAAGAAACATCATAAGATATCACTAATACACGGAATGTAAACTTGGCTACACAGGAACTGAATTCCAAAACAGAACAGGGTCTCAAATTTAGAAAACCAACTTATGCTTGCTTAAGGGGAAAGGTGAGTTGGGGTGCTGCATAAAACCAGAGATTGAAATGAGCACAGTTAAAGTTCCTTAAGCCAAATATGGAATAGACAAGAGCTACTCCTTGCTCAACGAAATGGACTCAACACCCCATATTAAACGCCTAAGAATGTACCTGACTAGTAAGTATCTTAAAACCTATGGATTGCTATGTCTCCAAAAGAGAATCAAGCGTGTGTACAGGGGCATAAACGCAGCAGTGATAGGATTGGAGAGGTTCGGTGAGCAAATGAAGACCCTTTGAAGTCATATTGCATGGTAACCATTCCAAGGGTCTCAACTCTCCAGGTTTAAGGTATTCTTCCTTCAGATAAAACATGCATGTGGAACCTAGAGTATGACCAACCGTGTGAACGGGAGACGTGTTCAAATATGTCTCAGTTTTCCTCCCCTGGTATTCGGGTGCAACATTCCAGACGCTTTCCTAACACTCTCCCCACTTGGAGAGTCAGCGACTTTAACCTCCTGTTTGGCCCAGTTTGCAATTTCTGCGGAAGATGAACAGAAATAGGGAGAACCAATGAGAGACTAGCTGGAGGTGTCTGGATGGGCAAATTTAAGTCTCATTTCCCACCAGGAAGAGGAAATAACCAAAGGCTCAGCGTGCCGTGCCGGAACCAGATTAGGGCCTGAAGCCATCCTGCGGTGTTGCGGCCAGCTCAAAAGAAAGCGAGTTGAAGAAAGGAGCTCAGGGGCACTGTAATTCACAAACCTGCAGAGTTATAAATGACAGCTATCGTCCAAAAATATACTGAAGTAAGGCTGCCAAGAGGACTTGAAAGCGGGGCAGAATTGCAGGAAACCGATTTCAGGAGGTAGACTGGAATTGCATTGAAAGAATAGGAAAAGAGGCAGAACGTCCACAATGATGCACTTGGCCAAAAAGGGCGTATGCGTTTTTTCCTGAATATATTCAGGAAAAAACGCATACGCCCTTTTTGGCCAACCAAGCAAGCTTGCAAAGGAAATCTGCACTACAATGAAGTGTCACTTCCCCCCGGTCAAAAGGGCCATCTGAAAAAAGTGTAAAATCCAGAAAGGCAGGACAGGCCATGGAGAACTGGGAGCCTTGTTATGCTGATGGGCGGGATGTAAATTGCCAACAGACACTCGGGAGAAGTGTATGGTGTTTCCTGAAACATCTAAACAACAAAGCAACAGAGCCTAGGGCACTTCCACTTATGGTCCTATAGCTTAGGGAAATTAAAATCAAAAAGACACAGCCACCCCAAAATTTGGGACGCCTCTGTTTACAAGAACCTCGTTTACCGTACAAGTTCAATATCACAGAAAGTGAAAAATGGATAAAGAACTTGTGGTACTTACGTACAATGCAGTATCACTCAGCAATGAAATCTATGTCATCAGGCCCGTAGCAGCATAATGAGTGGATTCAGGTACGATGATTCTAACTGAAATAAGTCACACAGCAAAAGAAACATCATAAGATATCAGTAATACATGGAATGTTAACTTGGCTCCACAGGAACTGAATTCCAAAACAGAACAGGGTCTCAAATTTAGAAAACCAACTTATGCTTGCTTAAGGGGAAAGGTGAGTTGGGGTGCTGCATAAAACCAGAGATTCAAATGAGCACAGATAAAGTTCCTTAAGCCAAATATGGAATAGACAAGAGCTACTCCTTGCTCAACGAAATGGACTCAACACCCCATATTAAACGCCTAAGTATGTACCTGACTAGTAAGTATCTTTAAACCTATGGATTGCTATGTCTCCAAAAGAGAATCAAGCGTGTGTACAGGGGCATAAACGCAGCAGTGATAGGATTGGAGAGGTTCGGTGAGCAAATGAAGACCCTTTGAAGTCATATTGCATGGTACCCATTCCACGGGTCTCAACTCTCCAGGTTTAAGGTATTCTTCCTTCAGCTAAAACATGCATGTGGAACCCAGAGTATGATCAACCGTGTGAACGGGAGACGTGTTCAAATATGTCTCAGTTTTCCTCCCCTGGTACTCGGGTGTAACATTCCAGACACTTTACTAACACTCTCCCCACTTGGAGAGTCAGCGCCTTTAACCTCCTGTTTGGCCCAGTTTGCAATTTCTGCGGAAGATGAACAGGAATAAGGAGAACCAATGAGAGACTAGCTGGAGATGTCTGGACGGGCAAATTTAACTCTCATTTCCCACCAGGAAGAGGAAATAACCAAAGGCTCAGCTGCCGTGCCGGAACCAGATTAGGGCCTGAAGCCATCCTGCGGTGTTGCGGTCAGCTCACAAGAAAGCGAGTTGAAGAAAGGAGCTCAGGGGCACTGTAATTCACAAACCTGCAGAGTTATAAATGACAGCTATCGTCCAAAAATATACTGAAGTAAGGCTGTCAAGAGGACTTGAAAGCGGGGCAGAATTGCAGGAAACCGATTTCAGGAGGTAGACTGGAATTGCATTGAAAGCATAGGAAAAGAGGCAGAACGTCCACAATGACGCACTTGGCCAAAAAGGGCATATGCGTTTTTTCCTGAATATATTCAGGAAAAAACGCATACGCCCTTTTTGGCCAACCAAGCAAGCTTGCAAAGGAAATCTGCACTACAATGAAGTCTCACTTCCTCCCGGTCAAAAGGGCCATCTGAAAAAAGTGTAAAATCCAGAAAGGCAGGACAGGCCATGGAGAACTGGGAGCCTTGTTATGCTGATGGGCGGGATGAAAATTGCCAACAGACACTCGGGAGAAGTGTATGGTGTTTCCTGAAACATCTAAAAAACAAAGCAACAGAGCCTAGGGCACTTCCACTTATGGTCCTATAGCTTAGGGAAATTAAAATCAAAAAGACACAGCCACCCCAAAGTTTGGGACGCCACTGTTTACAAGAACCTCGTTTACAGTACAAGTTCAACATCGCAGAAAGTGAAAAATGGATAAAGAAGTTGTGGTATTTACTTACAAAGCAATATCACTCAGCAATGAAATCTATGTCATCAGGCCCTTAGCAGCACAATGAGTGGATTCAGGTATGATGATTCTAACTGAAATAAGTCACACAGAAAAAGAAACATCATAAGATATCAGTAATACACGGAATGTAAACTTGGCTACCCAGGAACTGAATTACAGAACAGAACAGGGTCTCAAATTTAGAAAACCAACTTATGCTTCCTTAAGGGGAAAGGTGAGTTGGGGTGCTGCATAAAACCAGAGATTGAAATGAGCACAGATAAAGTTCCTTAAGCCAATATGGAATAGACAAGAGCTACTCCTTGCTCAACGAAATGGACTCAACACCGCCTATTAAACGCCTAACAATGTACCTGACTAGTAAGTATCTTAAAACCTATGGATTGCTATGTCTCCGAAAGAGAATCAAGCATGTGTACAGGGGCATAAACGCAGCAGTGATAGGATTGGAGAGGTTCCGTGAGCAAATGAAGACCCTTTGAAGTCATATTGCATGGTACCCATTCCACGGGTTTCAACTCTCCAGGTTTAAGGTATTCTTCCTTCAGCTAAAACATGCATGTGGAACCTAGAGTATGATCAACCATATGATCGGGAGACGTGTTCAAATATGTCTCAGTTTTCGTACCCTTGTACTCGGGTGCAACATTCCAGACACTTTACTAACACTGTCCCGACTTGGAGAGTCAGTCCCTTTAACCTCCTGTTTGGCCCAGTTTGCAATTTCTGTGGAAGGTGAACAGGAATAGCGAGAACCAATGAGAGACTAGCTGGAGGTGTCTGGACGGGCAAATTTAACTCTCATTTCCCACCAGGAAGAGGAATTAACCAAAGGCTCAGCGTGCCGTGCCGGAACCAGATTAGGGCCTGAAGCCATCCTGCGGTGTTGCGGCCAGGTCACAAGAAAGTGAGTTGAAGAAAGGAGCTCAGGGGCACTGTAATTCACAAACCTGCAGAGTTATAAATGACAGCTATCGTCCAAAAATATACTGAAGTAAGGCTGCCAAGAGGACTTGAAAGCGGGGCAGAATTGCAGGAAACTGATTTCAGGAGGTAGACTGGAATTGCATTGAAAGCATAGGAAAAGAGGCAGAACGTCCAAAATGATGCACTTGGCCAAAAAGGACGTATGCGTTTTTTTCTGAAAATATTCGGGAAAAAATGCATACGCCCTTTTTGGCCAACCAAGCAAGCTTGCAAAGGAAATCTGCACTACAATGAAGTGTCACTTCCCCCCGGTCAAAAGGGCCATCTGAAAAAAGTGTAAAATCCAGAAAGGCAGGACAGGCCATGGAGAACTGGGACCCTTGTTATGCTGATGGGCGGGATGTAAATTGCCAACAGACACTCGGGAGAAGTGTATGGTGTTTCCTGAAACATCTAAAAAACAAAGCAACAGAGCCTAGGGCACTTCCACTTATGGTCCTATAGCTTAGGGAAATTAAAATCAAAAAGACACAGCCACACCAAAGTTTGGGACGCCTTTGTTTACAAGAACCTCGTTTACCGTACAAGTTCAATATCACAGAAAGTGAAAAATGGATAAAGAATTTGTGGTACTTACGTACAATGCAGTATCACTCAGCAATGAAATCTATGTCATCAGGCCCGTAGCAGCATAATGAGTGGATTCAGGTACGATGATTCTAACTGAAATAAGTCACACAGAAAAAGAAACATCATAAGATATCACTAATGCACGGAATGTAAACTTGGCTACACAGGAACAGAATTCCAAAACAGAACAGGGTCTCAAATTTAGAAAACCAACTTATGCTTGCTTAAGGGGAAAGGTGAGTTGGGGAGCTGCATAAAACCAGAGAGTGAAATGAGCACAGATAAAGTTCCTTAAGCCAAATATGGAATAGACAAGAGGTAATCCTTGCTCAACGAAATGGACTCAACACCCCATATTAAACGCCTAAGAATGTACCTGACTAGTAAGTATCTTAAAACCTATGGATTGCTATGTCTCCAAAAGAGAATCAAGCGTGTGTACAGGGGCATAAACGCAGCAGTGATAGGATTGGAGAGGTTCGGTGAGCAAATGAAGACCCTTTGAAATCATATTGCATGGTACCCATTACACGGGTCTCAACTCTCCAGGTTTAAGGTATTCTTCCTTCAGCTAAAACATGCATGTGTTACCCAGAGTATGATCAACTGTGTCAACGGGAGACGTGTTCAAATATGTCTCAGTTTTTCTCCCCTGGTACTCGGGTGCAACATTCCAGACGCTTTACTAACACTCTCCCCACTTGGAGAGTCATCGCCTTTAACCTCCTGTTTGGCCCAGTTTGCAATTTTTGCGGAAGATGAACAGGAATAGCGAGAACCAATGAGAGACTAGCTGGAGGTGTTTGGATGGGCAAATTTAACTCTGATTTCCAACCAGGAAGACGAATCAACCAAAGGCTCAGCGTGCCGTGCCGGAACCAGATTAGGGCCTGAAGCCATCCTGCGGTGTTGCCGCCAGCTCACAAGAAAGCGAGTTGAAGAAAGGAGCTCAGGGGCACTGTAATTCACAAACCTGCAGAGTTATAAATGATAGCTATCGTCCAAAAATATACTGAAGTAAGGCTGCCAAGAGGCCTTGAAAGCGGGGCAGAATTGCAGGAAACCGATTTCAGGAGGTAGACTGGAATTGCATTGAAAGCATAGGAAAAGAGGCAGAACGTCCACAATGATGCACTTGGCCAAAAAGGGCGTATGCGTTTTTTCCTGAATATATTCAGTAAAAAACGCATACGCCCTTTTTGGCCAACCAAGCAAGCTTGCAAAGGAAATCTGCACTACAATGAAGTCTCACTTCCCCCCGGTCAAAAGGGCCATCTGAAAAAAGTGTAAAATCCAGAAAGGCAGGACAGGCCATGGAGAACTGGGAGCCTTGTTATGCTGATGGGCGGGATGTAAATTGCCAGCAGACACTCGGGAGAAGTGTATGGTGTTTCCTGAAACATCTAAAAAACAAAGCAACAGAGCCTAGGGCACTTCCACTTATGGTCCTATAGCTTAGGGCAATTAAAATCAAAAAGACACAGCCACCCCAAAATTTGGGACGCCTCTGTTTACAAGAACCTCGTTTACCATACAAGTTCAATATCACAGAAAGTGAAAAATGGATAAAGAACTTGTGGTACTTACGTACAATGCAGTATCACTCAGCAATGAAATCTATGTCATCAGGAGCGTAGCAACATAATGAGTGGATTCAGGTACGATGATTCTAACTGAAATAAGTCACACAGAAAAAGAAACATCATAAGATATCACTAATACACGGAATGTAAACCTGGCTACACAGGAACTGAATTCCAAAACAGAACAGGGTCTCAAATTTAGAAAACCAACTTATGCTTGCTTAAGGGGAAAGGCGAGTTGGGGTGCTGCATAAAACCAGAGATTGAAATGAGAACAGATAAAGTTCCTTAAGCCAAATATGGAATAGACAAGAGCTACTCCTTGCTCAACGAAATGGACTCAACACCCCATATTAAACGCCTAAGAATGTACCTGACTAGTAAGTATCTTAAAACCTATGGATTGCTATGTCTCCGAAAGAGAATCAAGCGTGTGTACAGGGGCATAAACGCAGCAGTGATAGGATTGGAGAGGTTCGGTGAGCAAATGAAGACCCTTTGAAGTCATATTGCATGGTACCCATTACACGGGTCTCAACTCTCCAGGTTTAAGGTATTCGTCCTTCAGCTAAAATATGCATGTGGAACCCAGAATATGATCAACCGTGTGAACGGGAGACGTGTTCAAATATGTCTCAGTTTTCCTACCCTGGTACTCGGGTGCAACTTTCCAGATGCTTTACTAACTCTCTCCCCACTTGGAGAGTCAGCGCCTTTAACCTCCTGTTTGGCCCAGTTTGCAATTTCTGCGGAAGATGAACAGGAATAGGGAGAACCAATGAGAGACTAGTTGGAGGTGTCTGGACGGGCAAATTTAACTCTCATTTCCCACCAGGAAGAGGAATTAACCAAAGGCTCAGCGTGCCGTGCCGGAACCAGATTAGGGCCTGAAGCCATCCTGCGGTGTTGCGGGCAGCTCACAAGAAAGCGAGTTGAAGAAAGGAGCTCAGGGGCACTGTGATTCACAAACCTGCAGAGTTATAAATGACAGCTATCGTCCAAAAATATACTGAAGTAAGGCTGCCAAGAGGACTTGAAAGCGGGGCAGAATTGCAGGAAACCGATTTCAGGAGGTAGACTGGAATTGCATTGAAAGCATAGGAAAAGAGGCAGAACGTCCACAATGATGCACTTGGACAAAAAGGGCGTATGCGTTTTTTCCTGAATATATTCAGGAAAAAACGCATACGCCCTTTTTGGCCAACCAAGCAAGCTTGCAAAGGAAATCTGCACTACAATGAAGTCTCACTTCCCCCCGGTCAAAAGGGCCATCTGAAAAAAGTGTAAAATCCAGAAAGGCAGGACAGGCCATGGAGAACTGGGAGCCTTGTTATGCTGATGGGCGGGATGTAAATTGCCAACAGACACTCGGGAGAAGTGTATGGTGTTTCCTGAAACATCTAAAAAACAAAGCAACAGAGCCTAGAGCACTTCCAATTATGGTCCTATAGCTTAGGGAAATTAAAATCAAAAAGACACAGCCACCCCAAAATTTGGGACGCCTCTGTTTACAAGAACCTCGTTTACCGTACAAGTTCAATATCACAGAAAGTGAAAAATGGATAAAGAACTTGTGGTACTTACGTACAATGCAGTATCACTCAGCAATGAAATCTATGTCATCAGGCCCGTAGCAGCATAATGAGTGGATTCAGGTACGATGATTCTAACTGAAATAAGTCACACAGCAAAAGAAACATCATAAGATATCAGTAATACATGGAATGTAAACTTGGCTCCACATGAACTGAATTCCAAAACAGAACAGGGTCTCAAATTTAGAAAACCAACTTATGCTTGCTTAAGGGGAAAGGTGAGTTGGGGTGCTGCATAAAACCAGAGATTCAAATGAGCACAGATAAAGTTCCTTAAGCCAAATATGGAATAGACAAGAGCTACTCCTTGCTCAACGAAATGGACTCAACACCCCATATTAAACGCCTAAGTATGTACCTGACTAGTAAGTATCTTAAAACCTATGGATTGCTATGTCTCCAAAAGAGAATCAAGCGTGTGTACAGGGGCATAAACGCAGCAGTGATAGGATTGGAGAGGTTCGGTGAGCAAATGAAGACCCTTTGAAGTCATATTGCATGGTACCCATTCCACGGGTCTCAACTCTCCAGGTTTAAGGTATTCTTCCTTCAGCTAAAACATGCATGTGGAACCCAGAGTATGATCAACCGTGTGAACGGGAGACGTGTTCAAATATGTCTCAGTTTTCCTCCCCTGGTACTCGGGTGCAACATTCCAGACACTTTACTAACACTCTCCCCACTTGGAGAGTCAGCGCCTTTAACCTCCTGTTTGACCCAGTTTGCAATTTCTGCGGAAGATGAACAGGAATAAGGAGAACCAATGAGAGACTAGCTGGAGATGTCTGGATGGGCAAATTTAACTCTCATTTCCCACCAGGAAGAGGAAATAACCAAAGGCTCAGCTGCCGTGCCGGAACCAGATTAGGGCCTGAAGCCATCCTGCGGTGTTGCGGTCAGCTCAAAAGAAAGCGAGTTGAAGAAAGGAGCTCAGGGGCACTGTAATTCACAAACCTGCAGAGTTATAAATGACAGCTATCGTCCAAAAATATACTGAAGTAAGGCTGCCAAGAGGACTTGAAAGCGGGGCAGAATTGCAGGAAACCGATTTCAGGAGGTAGACTGGAATTGCATTGAAAGCATAGGAAAAGAGGCAGAACGTCCACAATGACGCACTTGGCCAAAAAGGGCGTATGCGTTTTTTCCTGAATATATTCAGGAAAAAACGCATACGCCCTTTTTGGCCAACCAAGCAAGCTTGCAAAGGAAATCTGCACTACAATGAAGTCTCACTTCCCCCCGGTCAAAAGGGCCATCTGAAAAAAGTGTAAAATCCAGAAAGGCAGGACAGGCCATGGAGAACTGGGAGCCTTGTTATGCTGATGGGCGGGATGAAAATTGCCAACAGACACTCGGGAGAAGTGTATGGTGTTTCCTGAAACATCTAAAAAACAAAGCAACAGAGCCTAGGGCACTTCCACTTATGGTCCTATAGCTTAGGGAAATTAAAATCAAAAAGACACAGCCACCCCAAAGTTTGGGACGCCACTGTTTACAAGAACCTCGTTTACAGTACAAGTTCAACATCGCAGAAAGTGAAAAATGGATAAAGAAGTTGTGGTATTTACTTACAAAGCAATATCACTCAGCAATGAAATCTATGTCATCAGGCCCTTAGCAGCACAATGAGTGGATTCAGGTATGATGATTCTAACTGAAATAAGTCACACAGAAAAAGAAACATCATAAGATATCAGTAATACACGGAATGTAAACTTGGCTACCCAGGAACTGAATTACAGAACAGAACAGTGTCTCAAATTTAGAAAACCAACTTATGCTTCCTTAAGGGGAAAGGTGAGTTGGGGTGCTGCATAAAACCAGAGATTGAAATGAGCACAGATAAAGTTCCTTAAGCCAATATGGAATAGACAAGAGCTACTCCTTGCTCAACGAAATGGACTCAACACCGCCTATTAAACGCCTAACAATGTACCTGACTAGTAAGTATCTTAAAACCTATGGATTGCTATGTCTCCGAAAGAGAATCAAGCATGTGTACAGGGGCATAAACGCAGCAGTGATAGGATTGGAGAGGTTCCGTGAGCAAATGAAGACCCTTTGAAGTCATATTGCATGGTACCCATTCCACGGGTTTCAACTCTCCAGGTTTAAGGTATTCTTCCTTCAGCTAAAACATGCATGTGGAACCTAGAGTATGATCAACCATATGATCGGGAGACGTGTTCAAATATGTCTCAGTTTTCGTACCCTTGTACTCGGGTGCAACATTCCAGACGCTTTACTAACACTGTCCCGACTTGGAGAGTCAGTCCCTTTAACCTCCTGTTTGGCCCAGTTTGCAATTTCTGTGGAAGGTGAACAGGAATAGCGAGAACCAATGAGAGACTAGCTGGAGGTGTCTGGACGGGCAAATTTAACTCTCATTTCCCACCAGGAAGAGGAATTAACCAAAGGCTCAGCGTGCCGTGCCGGAACCAGATTAGGGCCTGAAGCCATCCTGCGGTGTTGAGGCCAGGTCACAAGAAAGTGAGTTGAAGAAAGGAGCTCAGGGGCACTGTAATTCACAAACCTGCAGAGTTATAAATGACAGCTATCGTCCAAAAATATACTGAAGTAAGGCTGCCAAGAGGACTTGAAAGCGGGGCAGAATTGCAGGAAACTGATTTCAGGAGGTAGACTGGAATTGCATTGAAAGCATAGGAAAAGAGGCAGAACGTCCACAATGATGCACTTGGCCAAAAAGGACGTATGCGTTTTTTTCTGAAAATATTCGGGAAAAAATGCATACGCCCTTTTTGGCCAACCAAGCAAGCTTGCAAAGGAAATCTGCACTACAATGAAGTCTCACTTCCCCCCGGTCAAAAGGGCCATCTGAAAAAAGTGTAAAATCCAGAAAGGCAGGACAGGCCATGGAGAACTGGGACCCTTGTTATGCTGATGGGCGGGATGTAAATTGCCAACAGACACTCGGGAGAAGTGTATGGTGTTTCCTGAAACATCTAAAAAACAAAGCAACAGAGCCTAGGGCACTTCCACTTATGGTCCTATAGCTTAGGGAAATTAAAATCAAAAAGACACAGCCACACCAAAGTTTGGGACGCCTCTGTTTACAAGAACCTCGTTTACCGTACAAGTTCAATATCACAGAAAGTGAAAAATGGATAAAGAATTTGTGGTACTTACGTACAATGCAGTATCACTCAGCAATGAAATCTATGTCATCAGGCCCGTAGCAGCATAATGAGTGGATTCAGGTACGATGATTCTAACTGAAATAAGTCACACAGCAAAAGAAACATCATAAGATATCAGTAATACATGGAATGTAAACTTGGCTCCACAGGAACTGAATTCCAAAACAGAACAGGGTCTCAAATTTAGAAAACCAACTTATGCTTGCTTAAGGGGAAAGGTGAGTTGGGGTGCTGCATAAAACCAGAGATTCAAATGAGCACAGATAAAGTTCCTTAAGCCAAATATGGAATAGACAAGAGCTACTCCTTGCTCAACGAAATGGACTCAACACCCCATATTAAACGCCTAAGTATGTACCTGACTAGTAAGTATCTTAAAACCTATGGATTGCTATGTCTCCAAAAGAGAATCAAGCGTGTGTACAGGGGCATAAACGCAGCAGTGATAGGATTGGAGAGGTTCGGTGAGCAAATGAAGACCCTTTGAAGTCATATTGCATGGTACCCATTCCACGGGTCTCAACTCTCCAGGTTTAAGGTATTCTTCCTTCAGCTAAAACATGCATGTGGAACCCAGAGTATGATCAACCGTGTGAACAGGAGACGTGTTCAAATATGTCTCAGTTTTCCTCCCCTGGTACTCGGGTGCAACATTCCAGACACTTTACTAACACTCTCCCCACTTGGAGAGTCAGCGCCTTTAACCTCCTGTTTGGCCCAGTTTGCAATTTCTGCGGAAGATGAACAGGAATAAGGAGAACCAATGAGAGACTAGCTGGAGATGTCTGGACGGGCAAATTTAACTCTCATTTCCCACCAGGAAGAGGAAATAACCAAAGGCTCAGCTGCCGTGCCGGAACCAGATTAGGGCCTGAAGCCATCCTGCGGTGTTGCGGTCAGCTCAAAAGAAAGCGAGTTGAAGAAAGGAGCTCAGGGGCACTGTAATTCACAAACCTGCAGAGTTATAAATGACAGCTATCGTCCAAAAATATACTGAAGTAAGGCTGCCAAGAGGACTTGAAAGCGGGGCAGAATTGCAGGAAACCGATTTCAGGAGGTAGACTGGAATTGCATTGAAAGCATAGGAAAAGAGGCAGAACGTCCACAATGACGCACTTGGCCAAAAAGGGCGTATGCGTTTTTTCCTGAATATATTCAGGAAAAAACGCATACGCCCTTTTTGGCCAACCAAGCAAGCTTGCAAAGGAAATCTGCACTACAATGAAGTCTCACTTCCCCCCGGTCAAAAGGGCCATCTGAAAAAAGTGTAAAATCCAGAAAGGCAGGACAGGCCATGGAGAACTGGGAGCCTTGTTATGCTGATGGGCGGGATGAAAATTGCCAACAGACACTCGGGAGAAGTGTATGGTGTTTCCTGAAACATCTAAAAAACAAAGCAACAGAGCCTAGGGCACTTCCACTTATGGTCCTATAGCTTAGGGAAATTAAAATCAAAAAGACACAGCCACCCCAAAGTTTGGGACGCCACTGTTTACAAGAACCTCGTTTACAGTACAAGTTCAACATCGCAGAAAGTGAAAAATGGATAAAGAAGTTGTGGTATTTACTTACAAAGCAATATCACTCAGCAATGAAATCTATGTCATCAGGCCCTTAGCAGCACAATGAGTGGATTCAGGTATGATGATTCTAACTGAAATAAGTCACACAGAAAAAGAAACATCATAAGATATCAGTAATACACGGAATGTAAACTTGGCTACCCAGGAACTGAATTACAGAACAGAACAGGGTCTCAAATTTAGAAAACCAACTTATGCTTCCTTAAGGGGAAAGGTGAGTTGGGGTGCTGCATAAAACCAGAGATTGAAATGAGCACAGATAAAGTTCCTTAAGCCAATATGGAATAGACAAGAGCTACTCCTTGCTCAACGAAATGGACTCAACACCGCCTATTAAACGCCTAACAATGTACCTGACTAGTAAGTATCTTAAAACCTATGGATTGCTATGTCTCCGAAAGAGAATCAAGCATGTGTACAGGGGCATAAACGCAGCAGTGATAGGATTGGAGAGGTTCCGTGAGCAAATGAAGACCCTTTGAAGTCATATTGCATGGTACCCATTCCACGGGTTTCAACTCTCCAGGTTTAAGGTATTCTTCCTTCAGCTAAAACATGCATGTGGAACCTAGAGTATGATCAACCATATGATCGGGAGACGTGTTCAAATATGTCTCAGTTTTCGTACCCTTGTACTCGGGTGCAACATTCCAGACGCTTTACTAACACTGTCCCGACTTGGAGAGTCAGTCCCTTTAACCTCCTGTTTGGCCCAGTTTGCAATTTCTGTGGAATGTGAACAGGAATAGCGAGAACCAATGAGAGACTAGCTGGAGGTGTCTGGACGGGCAAATTTAACTCTCATTTCCCACCAGGAAGAGGAATTAACCAAAGGCTCAGCGTGCCGTGCCGGAACCAGATTAGGGCCTGAAGCCATCCTGCGGTGTTGAGGCCAGGTCACAAGAAAGTGAGTTGAAGAAAGGAGCTCAGGGGCACTGTAATTCACAAACCTGCAGAGTTATAAATGACAGCTATCGTCCAAAAATATACTGAAGTAAGGCTGCCAAGAGGACTTGAAAGCGGGGCAGAATTGCAGGAAACTGATTTCAGGAGGTAGACTGGAATTGCATTGAAAGCATAGGAAAAGAGGCAGAACGTCCACAATGATGCACTTGGCCAAAAAGGACGTATGCGTTTTTTTCTGAAAATATTCGGGAAAAAATGCATACGCCCTTTTTGGCCAACCAAGCAAGCTTGCAAAGGAAATCTGCACTACAATGAAGTGTCACTTCCCCCCGGTCAAAAGGGCCATCTGAAAAAAGTGTAAAATCCAGAAAGGCAGGACAGGCCATGGAGAACTGGGACCCTTGTTATGCTGATGGGCGGGATGTAAATTGCCAACAGACACTCGGGAGAAGTGTATGGTGTTTCCTGAAACATCTAAAAAACAAAGCAACAGAGCCTAGGGCACTTCCACTTATGGTCCTATAGCTTAGGGAAATTAAAATCAAAAAGACACAGCCACACCAAAGTTTGGGACGCCTCTGTTTACAAGAACCTCGTTTACCGTACAAGTTCAATATCACAGAAAGTGAAAAATGGATAAAGAATTTGTGGTACTTACGTACAATGCAGTATCACTCAGCAATGAAATCTATGTTATCAGGCCCGTAGCAGCATAATGAGTGGATTCAGGTACGATGATTCTAACTGAAATAAGTCACACAGAAAAAGAAACATCATAAGATATCACTAATGCACGGAATGTAAACTTGGCTACACAGGAACAGAATTCCAAAACAGAACAGGATCTCAAATTTAGAAAACCAACTTATGCTTGCTTAAGGGGAAAGGTGAGTTGGGGAGCTGCATAAAACCAGAGAGTGAAATGAGCACAGATAAAGTTCCTTAAGCCAAATATGGAATAGACAAGAGGTAATACTTGCTCAACGAAATGGACTCAACACCCCATATTAAACGCCTAAGAATGTACCTGACTAGTAAGTATCTTAAAACCTATGGATTGCTATGTCTCCAAAAGAGAATCAAGCGTGTGTACAGGGGCATAAACGCAGCAGTGATAGGATTGGAGAGGTTCAGTGAGCAAATGAAGACCCTTTGAAATCATATTGCATGGTACCCATTACACGGGTCTCAACTCTCCAGGTTTAAGGTATTCTTCCTTCAGCTAAAACATGCATGTGTTACCCAGAGTATGATCAACTGTGTCAACGGGAGACGTGTTCAAATATGTCTCAGTTTTTCTCCCCTGGTACTCGGGTGCAACATTCCAGACGCTTTACTAACACTCTCCCCACTTGGAGAGTCATCGCCTTTAACCTCCTGTTTGGCCCAGTTTGCAATTTTTGCGGAAGATGAACAGGAATAGCGAGAACCAATGAGAGACTAGCTGGAGGTGTTTGGATGGGCAAATTTAACTCTGATTTCCAACCAGGAAGACGAATCAACCAAAGGCTCAGCGTGCCGTGCCGGAACCAGATTAGGGCCTGAAGCCATCCTGCGGTGTTGCCGCCAGCTCAAAAGAAAGCGAGTTGAAGAAAGGAGCTCAGGGGCACTGTAATTCACAAACCTGCAGAGTTATAAATGATAGCTATCGTCCAAAAATATACTGAAGTAAGGCTGCCAAGAGGCCTTGAAAGCGGGGCAGAATTGCAGGAAACCGATTTCAGGAGGTAGACTGGAATTGCATTGAAAGCATAGGAAAAGAGGCAGAACGTCCACAATGATGCACTTGGCCAAAAAGGGCGTATGCGTTTTTTCCTGAATATATTCAGGAAAAAACGCATACGCCCTTTTTGGTCAACCAAGCAAGCTTGCAAAGGAAATCTGCACTACAATGAAGTCTCACTTCCCCCCGGTCAAAAGGGCCATCTGAAAAAAGTGTAAAATCCAGAAAGGCAGGACAGGCCATGGAGAACTGGGAGACTTGTTATGCTGATGGGCGGGATGTAAATTGCCAACAGACACTCGGGAGAAGTGTATGGTGTTTCCTGAAACATCTAAAAAACAAAGCAACAGAGCCTAGGGCACTTCCACTTATGGTCCTATAGCTTAGGGAAATTAAAATCAAAAAGACACAGCCACCCCAAAATTTGGGACGCCTCTGTTTACAAGAACCTCGTTTACCGTACAAGTTCAATATCACAGAAAGTGAAAAATGGATAAAGAACTTGTGGTACTTACGTACAATGCAGTATCACTCAGCAATGAAATCTATGTCATCAGGCGTGTAGCAACATAATGAGTGGATTCAGGTACGATGATTCTAACTGAAATAAGTCACACAGAAAAAGAAACATCATAAGATATCACTAATACACGGAATGTAAACCTGGCTACACAGGAACTGAATTCCAAAACAGAACAGGGTCTCAAATTTAGAAAACCAACTTATGCTTGCTTAAGGGGAAAGGTGAGTTGGGGTGCTGCATAAAACCAGAGATTGAAATGAGCACAGATAAAGTTCCTTAAGCCAAATATGGAATAGACAAGAGCTACTCCTTGCTCAACGAAATGGACTCAACACCCCATATTAAACGCCTAAGAATGTACCTGACTAGTAAGTATCTTAAAACCTATGGATTGCTATGTCTCCGAAAGAGAATCAAGCATGTGTACAGGGGCATAAACGCAGCAGTGATAGGATTGGAGAGGTTCGGTGAGCAAATGAAGACCCTTTGAAGTCATATTGCATGGTACCCATTACACGGGTCTCAACTCTCCAGGTTTAAGGTATTCGTCCTTCAGCTAAAATATGCATGTGGAACCCAGAATATGATCAACCGTGTGAACGGGAGACGTGTTCAAATATGTCTCAGTTTTCCTACCCTGGTACTCGGGTGCAACATTCCAGATGCTTTACTAACTGTCTCCCCACTTGGAGAGTCAGCGCCTTTAACCTCCTGTTTGGCCCAGTTTGCAATTTCTGCGGAAGATGAACAGGAATAGGGAGAACCAATGAGAGACTAGCTGGAGGTGTCTGGACGGGCAAATTTAACTCTCATTTCCCACCAGGAAGAGGAATTAACCAAAGGCTCAGCGTGCCGTGCCGGAACCAGATTAGGGCCTGAAGCCATCCTGCGGTGTTGCGGGCAGCTCACAAGAAAGCGAGTTGAAGAAAGGAGCTCAGGGGCACTGTGATTCACAAACCTGCAGAGTTATAAATGACAGCTATCGTCCAAAAATATACTGAAGTAAGGCTGCCAAGAGGACTTGAAAGCGGGGCAGAATTGCAGGAAACCGATTTCAGGAGGTAGACTGGAATTGCATTGAAAGCATAGGAAAAGAGGCAGAACGTCCACAATGATGCACTTGGACAAAAAGGGCGTATGCGTTTTTTCCTGAATATATTCAGGAAAAAACGCATACGCCCTTTTTGGCCAACCAAGCAAGCTTGCAAAGAAAATCTGCACTACAATGAAGTCTCACTTCCCCCCGGTCAAAAGGGCCATCTGAAAAAAGTGTAAAATCCAGAAAGGCAGAACAGGCCATGGAGAACTGGGAGCCTTGTTATGCTGATGGGCGGGATGTAAATTGCCAACAGACACTTGGGAGAAGTGTATGGTGTTTCCTGAAACATCTAAAAAACAAAGCAACAGAGCCTAGAGCACTTCCAATTATGGTCCTATAGCTTAGGGAAATTAAAATCAAAAACACACAGCCACCCTAAAGTTTGGGACGCCTCTGTTTACAAGAACCTCGTTTACAGTACAAGTTCAACATCGCAGAAAGTGAAAAATGGATAAAGAAGTTGTGGTATTTACTTACAAAGCAATATCACTCAGCAATGAAATCTATGTCATCAGGCCCTTAGCAGCACAATGAGTGGATTCAGGTACGATGATTCTAACTGAAATAAGTCACACAGAAAAAGAAACATCATAAGATATCAGTAATACACGGAATGTAAACTTGGCTACACAGGAACTGAATTCCAAAACAGAACAGGATCTCAAATTTAGAAAACCAACTTACGCTTGCTTAAGGGGAAAGGTGAGTTGGGGTGCTGCATAAAACCAGAGATTGAAATGAGCACAGATAAAGTTCCTTAAGCCAAATATGGAATAGACAAGAGCTACTCCTTGCTCAACGAAATGGACTCAACACCCCATATTAAACGCCTAAGAATGTACATGACTAATAAGTATCTTAAAACCTATGGATTGCTATGTCTCCGAAAGAGAATCAAGCATGTGTACAGGGGCATAAACGCAGCAGTGATAGGATTGGAGAGGTTCGGTGAGCAAATGAAGACCCTTTGAATTCATATTGCATGGTACCCATTCCAC
Organism: Grampus griseus; assembly: GCF_964374135.1. Taxonomy (NCBI): domain Eukaryota; kingdom Metazoa; phylum Chordata; class Mammalia; order Artiodactyla; family Delphinidae; genus Grampus; species Grampus griseus. Next base: position 340,888 of record NW_028133196.1, on the reverse strand, counting down.
GGGTTTCAACTACCCAGGTTTAAGGTATTCTTCCTTCAGCTAAAACATGCATGTGGAACCTAGAGTATGATCAACCATGTGATCGGGAGACGTGTTCAAATATGTCTCAGGTTTCGAACCCTGGTACTCGGGTGCAATATTCCAGACGCTTTACTAACACTCTCCCCACTTGGAGAGTCAGTCCCTTTAACCTCCTGTTTCGCCCAGTTTGCAATTTCTGCGGAAGATGAACAGGAATAGCGAGAACCAATGAGAGACTAGCTGGAGGTGTCTGGACGGGCAAATTTAACTCTCATTTCCCACCAGGAAGAGGAATTAACCAAACGCTCAGCGTGCCGTGCCGGAACCAGATTAGGGCCTGAAGCCATCCTGCGGTGTTGCGGGCAGCTCACAAGAAAGCGAGTTGAAGAAAAGAGCTCAGGGGCACTGTAATTCACAAACCTGCAGAGTTAAAAATGACAGCTATCGTCCAAAAATAGACTGAAGTAAGGCTGCCAAGAGGACTTGAAAGCGGGGCAGAATTGCAGGAAACCGATTTCAGGAGGTAGACTGGAATTGCATTGAAAGCATAGGAAAAGAGGCAGAACGTCCACAATGATGCACTTGGCCAAAAAGGGCGTATGCGTTTTTTCCTGAATATATTCAGGAAAAAACGCATACGCCCTTTTTGGCCAACCAAGCAAGCTTGCAAAGGAAATCTGCACTACAATGAAGTCTCACTTCCCCCCGGTCAAAAGGGCCATCTGAAAAAAGTGTAAAATCCAGAAAGGCAGGACATGCCATGGAGAACTGGGAGCCTTGTTATGCTGATGGGCGGGATGTAAATTGCCAACAGACACTCGGGAGAAGTGTATGGTGTTTCCTGAAACATCTAAAAAACAAAGCAACAGAGCCTAGGGCACTTCCACTTATGGTCCTATAGGTCAGGGAAATTAAAATCAAAAAGACACAGCCACCCCAAAATTTGGGACGCCTCTGTTTACAAGAACCTCGTTTACAGTACAAGTTCAACATCGCAGAAAGTGAAAAATGGATAAAGAAGTTGTGGTATTTACTTACAAAGCAATATCACTCAGCAATGAAATCTATGTCATCAGGCCCTTAGCAGCACAATGAGTGGATTCAGGTACGATGATTCTAACTGAAATAAGTCACACAGAAAAAGAAACATCATAAGATATCACTAATACACGGAATGTAAACTTGGCTACACAGGAACTGAATTCCAAAACAGAACAGGGCCTCAAATTTAGAAAACCAACTTATGCTTGCTTAAGGGGAAAGGTGAGTTGGGGTGCTGCATAAAACCAGAGATTGAAATGAGCACAGATAAAGTTCCTTAAGCCAAATATGGAATAGACAAGAGCTACTCCTTGCTCAACGAAATGGACTCAACACCGCATATTAAACGCCTAAGAATGTACCTGACTAGTAAGTATCTTAAAACCTATGGATTGCTATGTCTCCAAAAGAGAATCAAGCGTGTGTACAGGGGCATAAACGCAGCAGTGATAGGATTGGAGAGGTTCGGTGAGCAAATGAAGACCCTTTGAAGTCATATTGCATGGTACCCATTACACGGGTCTCAACTCTCCAGGTTTAAGGTATTCTTCCTTCAGCTAAAACATGCATGTGTTACCCAGAGTATGATCAACTGTGTGAACGGGAGACGTGTTCAAATATGTCTCAGTTTTCCTCCCCTGGTACTCGGGTGCAACATTCCAGACGCTTTACTAACACTCTCCCCACTTGGAGAGTCAGCGCCTTTAAACTCCTGTTTGGCCCAGTTTGCAATTTCTGCGGAAGATGAACAGGAATAGCGAGAACCAATGAGAGACTAGCTGGAGGTGTTTGGATGGGCAAATTTAACTCTGATTTCCAACCAGGAAGACGAATCAACCAAAGGCTCAGCGTGCCGTGCCAGAACCAGATTAGGCCTGAATCCATCCTGCGGTGTTGCGGCCAGCTCACAAGAAAGCGAGTTGAAGAAAGGAGCTCAGGGGCACTGTAATTCACAAACCTGCAGAGTTATAAATGACAGCTATCGTCCAAAAATATACCGAAGTAAGGCTGCCAAGAGGACTTGAAAGCGTGGCAGAATTGCAGGAAACCGATTTCAGGAGGTAGACTGGAATTTCATTGAAAGCATAGGAAAAGAGGCAGAACGTCCACAATGATGCACTTGGCCAAACAGGGCGTATGCGTTTTTTCCTGAATATATTCAGGAAAAAAACGCATACGCCCTGTTTGGCCAACCAAGCAAACTTGCAAAGGAAATCTGCACTACAATGAAGTCTCACTTCCCCCTGGTCAAAAGGGCCATCTGAAAAAAGTGTAAAATCCAGAAAGGCAGGACAGGCCATGGAGAACTGGGAGCCTTGTTATGCTGATGGGCGGGATGTAAATTGCCAACAGACACTCGGGAGAAGTGTATGGTGTTTCCTGAAACATCTAAAAAACAAAGCAACAGAGCCTAGGGCACTTCCACTTATGGTCCTATAGGTCAGGGAAATTAAAATCAAAAAGACACAGCCACCCCAAAATTTGGGACGCCTCTGTTTACAAGAACCTCGTTTACAGTACAAGTTCAACATCGCAGAAAGTGAAAAATGGATAAAGAAGTTGTGGTATTTACTTACAAAGCAATATCACTCAGCAATGAAATCTATGTCATCAGGCCCGTAGCAGCATAATGAGTGGATTCAGGTACGATGATTCTAACTGAAATAAGTCACACAGAAAAAGAAACATCATAAGATATCACTAATACACGGAATGTAAACTTGGCTACACAGGAAGTGAATTCCAAAACAGAACAGGGTCTCAAATTTAGAAAACCAACTTATGCTTGCTTAAGGGGAAAGGTGAGTTGGGGTCTGCAAAAAACGAGAGATTGAAATGAGCACAGATAAAGTTCCTTAAGCCAAATATGGAATAGACAAGAGCCACTCCTTGCTCAACGAAATGGACTCAACACCGCATATTAAACGCCTAAGAATGTACCTGACTAGTAAGTATCTTAAAACCTATGGATTGCTATGTCTCCGAAAGAGAATCAAGCATGTGTACAGGGGCATAACCGCAGCAGTGATAGGATTGGAGAGGTTCGGTGAGCAAATGAAGACCCTTTGAAATCATATTGCATGGTACCCATTCCACGGGTTTCAACTACCCAGGTTTAAGGTATTCTTCCTTCAGCTAAAACATGCATGTGGAACCTAGAGTATGATCAACCATGTGATCGGGAGACGTGTTCAAATATGTCTCAGTTTTCGTACCCTGGTACTCGGGTGCAACATTCCAGACGCTTTACTAACACTCTCCCGACTTGGAGAGTCAGTCCCTTTAACCTCCTGTTTGGCCCAGTTTGCAATTTCTGCGGAAGATGAACAGGAATAGCGAGAACCAATGAGAGACTACCTGGAGGTGTCTGGACGGGCAAATTTAACTCTCATTTCCCACCAGGAAGAGGAATTAACCAAAGGCTCAGCGTGCCGTTCCGGAACCAGATTAGGGCCTGAAGCCATCTTGGGGTGTTGCGGCCAGCTCACAAGAAAGCGAGTTGAAGAAAGGAGCTCAGGGGCACTGTAATTCACAAACCTGCAGAGTTATAAATGATAGCTATCGTCCAAAAATACACTGAAGTAAGGCTGCCAAGAGGACTTGAAAGCGGGGCAGAAGTGCAGGAAACCGATTTCAGGAGGTAGACTGGAATTGCATTGAAAGCATAGGAAAAGAGGCAGAACGTCCACAATGATGCACTTGGCCAAAAAGGGCATATGCGTTTTTTCCTGAATATATTCAGGAAAAAACGCATACGCCCTTTTTGGCCAACCAAGCAAGCTTGCAAAGGAAATCTGCACTACAATGAAGTCTCACTTCCCCCCGGTCAAAAGGGCCATCTGAAAAAAGTGTAAAATCCAGAAAGGCAGGACAGGCCATGGAGAACTGGGAGCCTTCTTATGCTGATGGGCGAGATGTAAATTGCCAACAGACACTCGGGAGAAGTGTATGGTGTTTCCTGAAACATCTAAAAAACAAAGCAACAGAGCCTAGGGCACTTCCACTTATGGTCCTATAGCTTAGGGAAATTAAAATCAAAAAGACACAGCCACCCCAATGTTTGGGACGCCTCTGTTTACAAGAACCTCGTTTACAGTACAAGTTCAACATCGCAGAAAGTGAAAAATGGATAAAGAACTTGTGGTACTTACGTACAATGCAGTATCACTCAGCAATGAAATCTATGTCATCAGGCCCGTAGCTGCATAATGAGTGGATTCAGGTACAATGATTCTAACTGAAATAAGTCACACAGAAAAAGAAACATCATAAGATATCAGTAATACACGGAATGTAAACTTGGCTACACAGGAACTGAATTACAGAACAGAACACGGTCTCAAATTTAGAAAACCAACTTATGCTTGCTTAAGGGGAAAGGTGAGTTGGAGTGCTGCATAAAACCAGAGATTGAAATGAGCACAGATAAAGTTTCTTAAGCCAAATATGGAATAGACAAGAGCTACTCCTTGCTAAACGAAATGGACTCAACACCCCATATGAAACGCCTAAGAATGTACCTGACTAGTAAGTATCTTAAAACCTATGGATAACTATGTCTCCGAAAGAGAATCAAGCGTGTGTACAGGGGCATAAACGCAGCAGTGATAGGATTGGAGAGGTTTGGTGAGCAAATGAAGACCGTTTGAAGTCATATTGGATGGTACCCATTCCACGGGTCTCAACTCTCCAGGTTTAAGGTATTCTTCCTTCAGCTAAAACATGCATGTGGAACCCAGAGTATGATCAACCGTGTGAATGGGAGACATGTTCAAATATGTCTCAGTTTTCCTCCCCTGGTACTCGGGTGCAACATTCCAGACGCTTTACTAACACTCTCCCCACTTGGAGAGTCAGCGCCTTTAACCTCCTGTTTCGCCCAGTTTGCAATTTCTGCGGAAGATGATCAGGAATAAGGAGAACCAAAGAGACTAGCTGGAGGTGTCTGGACGGGCAAATTTAACTCTCATTTCCCACCAGGAAGAGGAAATAACCAAAGGCTCAGCGTGCCGTGCCGGAACCAGATTAGGGCCTGAAGCCATCCTGCAGTGTTGCGGCCAGGTCACAAGAAAGCGAGTTGAAGAAAGGAGCTCAGGGGCACTGTAATTCACAAACCTGCAGAGTTATAAATGACAGCTATCGTCCAAAAATATACTGAAGTAAGGCTGCCAAGAGGACTTGAAAGCGGGGCAGAATTGCAGGAAACCGATTTCAGGAGGTAGACTGGAATTGCATTGAAAGCATAGGAAAAGAGGCAGAACGTCCACAATGATGCACTTGGCCAAAAAGGGCGTATGCGTTTTTTCCTGAATATATTCAGGAAAAAACGCATACGTCCTTTTTGGGCAACCAAGCAAGCTTGCAAAGGAAATCTGCACTACAATGAAGTCTCACTTCCCCCCGGTCAAAAGGGCCATCTGAAAAAAGTGTAAAATCCAGAAAGGCAGGACAGGCCATGGAGAACTGGGAGCCTTGTTATGCTGATGGGCGGGATGTAAATTGCCAACAGACACTCGGGAGAAGTGTATGGTGTTTCCTGAAACATCTAAAAAACAAAGCAACAGAGCCTAGGGCACTTCCACTTATGGTCCTATAGCTTAGGGAAATTAAAATCAAAAAGACACAGCCACCCCAAAGTTTGGGACGCCTCTGTTTACAAGAACCTCGTTTACAGTAGAAGTTCAACATCGCAGAAAGTGAAAAATGGATAAAGAAGTTGTGGTATTTACTTACAAAGCAATATCACTCAGCAATGAAATCTATGTCATCAGGCCCTTAGCAGCACAATGAGTGGATTCAGGTATGATGATTCTAACTGAAATAAGTCACACAGAAAAAGAAACATCATAAGATATCAGTAATACACGGAATGTAAACTTGGCTACACAGGAACTGAATTACAGAACGGAACAGGGTCTCAAATTTAGAAAACCAACTTATGCTTGCTTAAGGGGAAAGGTGAGTTGGGGTGCTGCATAAAACCAGAGATTGAAATGAGCACAGATAAAGTTCCTTAAGCCAAATATGGAATAGACAAGAGCTACTCCTTGCTCAACGAAATGGACTCAACACCGCATATTAAACGCCTAAGAATGTACCTGACTAGTAAGTATCTTAAAACCTATGGATTGCTATGTCCCCGAAAGAGAATCAAGCATGTGTACAGGGGCATAAACGCAGCAGTGATAGGATTGGAGAGGTTCGGTGAGCAAATGAAGACCCTGTGAAGTCATATTGCATGGTACCCATTCCACGGGTTTCAACTACCCAGGTTTAAGGTATTCTTCCTTCAGCTAAAATATGCATGTGGAACCCAGAGTATGATGAACCGTGTGAACGGGAGACGTGTTCAAATATGTCTCAGTTTTCCTCCCCTGGTACTCGGGTGCAACATTCCAGACGCTTTACTAACACTCTCCCCAGTTGGAGAGTCAGTCCCTATAACCTCCTGTTTGGCCCAGTTTGCAATTTCTGCGGAAGATGAACAGGAATGGGGAGAACCAATGAGAGACTAGCTGGAGGTGTCTGGACGGGCAAATTTAACTCTCATTTCCCACCAGGAAGAGGAAATAACCAAAGGCACCGCGTGCCGTACCGGAAGCAGATTAGGGCCTGAAGCCATCCTGCGGTGTTGCGGCCAGCTCAAAAGAAAGCGAGTTGAAGAAAGGAGCTCAGGGGCACTGTAATTCACAAACCTGCAGAGTTATAAATGACAGCTATCGTCCAAAAATATACTGAAGTAAGGCTGCCAAGAGGACTTGAAAGCGGGGCAGAATTGCAGGAAACCGATTTCAGGAGGTAGACTGGAATTGCATTGAAAGCATAGGAAAAGAGGCAGAACGTCCACAATGATGCACTTGGCCAAAAAGGGCGTATGCGTTTTTTCCTGAATATATTCAGGAAAAAACGCATACGCCCTTTTTGGCCAACCAAGCAAGCTTGCAAAGGAAATCTGCACTACAATGAAGTCTCACTTCCCCCCGGTCAAAAGGGCCATCTGAAAAAAGTGTAAAATCCAGAAAGGCAAGACAGGCCATGGAGAACAGGGAGCCTTGTTATGCTGATGGGCGGGATGTAAATTGCCAACAGACACTCGGGAGAAGTGTATGGTGTTTCCTGAAACATCTAAAAAACAAAGCAACAGAGCCTAGGGCACTTCCACTTATGGTCCTATAGCTTAGGGAAATTAAAATCAAAAAGACACAGCCACCCCAAAGTTTGGAACGGCTCTGTTTACAAGAACCTCGTTTACAGTACAAGTTCAACATCGCAGAAAGTGAAAAATGGATAAAGAAGTTGTGGTATTTACTTACAAAGCAATATCACTCAGCAATGAAATCTATGTCATCAGGCCCTTAGCAGCACAATGAGTGGATTCAGGTATGATGATTCTAACTGAAATAAGTCACACAGAAAAAGAAACATCATAAGATATCACTAATACACGGAATGTAAACTTGGCTACACAGGAACTGAATTAAAGAACAGAACAGGGTCTCAAATTTAGAAAACCAACTTATGCTTGCTTAAGGGGAAAGGTGAGTTGGGGTGCTGCATAAAACCAGAGATTGAAATGAGCACAGATAAAGTTCCTTAAGCCAAATATGGAATAGACAAGAGCTACTCCTTGCTCAACGAAATGGACTCAACACCGCATATTAAACGCCTAAGAATGTACCTGACTAGTAAGTATCTTAAAACCTATGGATTGCTATGTCTCCGAAAGAGAATCAAGCGTGTGTACAGGGGCATAAACGCAGCAGTGATAGGATTGGAGAGGTTCGGTGAGCAAATGAAGACCCTTTGAAGTCATATTGCATGGTACCCATTCCACGGGTCTCAACTCTCCAGGTTTAAGGTATTCTTCCTTCAGCTAAAACATGCATGTGGAACCCAGAGTATGATCAACCGTGTGAATGGGAGACATGTCCAAATATGTCTCAGTTTTCCTCCCCTGGTACTCGGGTGCAACATTCCAGACGCTTTACTAACACTCTCCCCACTTGGAGAGTCAGCGCCTTTAACCTGCTGTTTCGCCCAGTTTGCAATTTCTGTGGAAGATGATCAGGAATAAGGAGAATCAAAGAGACTAGCTGGAGGTGTCTGGACGGGCAAATTTAACTCTCATTTCCCACCAGGAAGAGGAAATAACCAAAGGCTCAGCGTGCCGTGCCGGAACCAGATTAGGGCCTGAAGCCATCCTGCGGTGTTGCGGCCAGGTCACAAGAAAGCGAGTTGAAGAAAGGAGCTCAGGGGCACTGTAATTCACAAACCTGCAGAGTTATAAATGACAGCTATCGTCCAAAAATATACTGAAGTAAGGCTGCCAAGAGGACTTGAAAGCGGGGCAGAATTGCAGGAAACCGATTTCAGGAGGTAGACTGGAATTGCATTGAAAGCATAGGAAAAGAGGCAGAACGTCCACAATGATGCACTTGGCCAAAAAGGGCGTATGCGTTTTTTCCTGAATATATTCAGGAAAAAACGCATACGTCCTTTTTGGGCAACCAAGCAAGCTTGCAAAGGAAATCTGCACTACAATGAAGTCTCACTTCCCCCCGGTCAAAAGGGCCATCTGAAAAAAGTGTAAAATCCAGAAAGGCAGGACAGGCCATGGAGAACTGGGAGCCTTGTTATGCTGATGGGCGGGATGTAAATTGCCAACAGACACTCGGGAGAAGTGTATGGTGTTTCCTGAAACATCTAAAAAACAAAGCAACAGAGTCTAGGGCACTTCCACTTATGGTCCTATAGCTTAGGGAAATTAAAATCAAAAAGACACAGCCACCCCAAAGTTTGGGACGCCTCTGTTTAAAAGAACCTCGTTTACAGTACAAGTTCAACATCGCAGAAAGTGAAAAATGGATAAAGAAGTTGTGGTATTTACTTACAAAGCAATATCACTCAGCAATGAAATCTATGTCATCAGGCCCGTAGCAGCATAATGAGTGGATTCAGGTACGATGATTCTAACTGAAATAAGTCACACAGAAAAAGAAACATCATAAGATATCACTAATACACGGAATGTAAACTTGGCTACACAGGAAGTGAATTCCAAAACAGAACAGGGTCTCAAATTTAGAAAACCAACTTATGCTTGCTTAAGGGGAAAGGTGAGTTGGGGTCTGCAAAAAACGAGAGATTGAAATGAGCACAGATAAAGTTCCTTAAGCCAAATATGGAATAGACAAGAGCCACTCCTTGCTCAACGAAATGGACTCAACACCGCATATTAAACGCCTAAGAATGTACCTGACTAGTAAGTATCTTAAAACCTATGGATTGCTATGTCTCCGAAAGAGAATCAAGCATGTGTACAGGGGCATAACCGCAGCAGTGATAGGATTGGAGAGGTTCGGTGAGCAAATGAAGACCCTTTGAAATCATATTGCATGGTACCCATTCCACGGGTTTCAACTACCCAGGTTTAAGGTATTCTTCCTTCAGCTAAAACATGCATGTGGAACCTAGAGTATGATCAACCATGTGATCGGGAGACGTGTTCAAATATGTCTCAGTTTTCGTACCCTGGTACTCGGGTGCAACATTCCAGACGCTTTACTAACACTCTCCCGACTTGGAGAGTCAGTCCCTTTAACCTCCTGTTTGGCCCAGTTTGCAATTTCTGCGGAAGATGAACAGGAATAGCGAGAACCAATGAGAGACTACCTGGAGGTGTCTGGACGGGCAAATTTAACTCTCATTTCCCACCAGGAAGAGGAATTAACCAAAGGCTCAGCGTGCCGTTCCGGAACCAGATTAGGGCCTGAAGCCATCTTGGGGTGTTGCGGCCAGCTCACAAGAAAGCGAGTTGAAGAAAGGAGCTCAGGGGCACTGTAATTCACAAACCTGCAGAGTTATAAATGATAGCTATCGTCCAAAAATACACTGAAGTAAGGCTGCCAAGAGGACTTGAAAGCGGGGCAGAAGTGCAGGAAACCGATTTCAGGAGGTAGACTGGAATTGCATTGAAAGCATAGGAAAAGAGGCAGAACGTCCACAATGATGCACTTGGCCAAAAAGGGCATATGCGTTTTTTCCTGAATATATTCAGGAAAAAACGCATACGCCCTTTTTGGCCAACCAAGCAAGCTTGCAAAGGAAATCTGCACTACAATGAAGTCTCACTTCCCCCCGGTCAAAAGGGCCATCTGAAAAAAGTGTAAAATCCAGAAAGGCAGGACAGGCCATGGAGAACTGGGAGCCTTCTTATGCTGATGGGCGAGATGTAAATTGCCAACAGACACTCGGGAGAAGTGTATGGTGTTTCCTGAAACATCTAAAAAACAAAGCAACAGAGCCTAGGGCACTTCCACTTATGGTCCTATAGCTTAGGGAAATTAAAATCAAAAAGACACAGCCACCCCAATGTTTGGGACGCCTCTGTTTACAAGAACCTCGTTTACAGTACAAGTTCAACATCGCAGAAAGTGAAAAATGGATAAAGAACTTGTGGTACTTACGTACAATGCAGTATCACTCAGCAATGAAATCTATGTCATCAGGCCCGTAGCTGCATAATGAGTGGATTCAGGTACAATGATTCTAACTGAAATAAGTCACACAGAAAAAGAAACATCATAAGATATCAGTAATACACGGAATGTAAACTTGGCTACACAGGAACTGAATTACAGAACAGAACACGGTCTCAAATTTAGAAAACCAACTTATGCTTGCTTAAGGGGAAAGGTGAGTTGGAGTGCTGCATAAAACCAGAGATTGAAATGAGCACAGATAAAGTTTCTTAAGCCAAATATGGAATAGACAAGAGCTACTCCTTGCTAAACGAAATGGACTCAACACCCCATATGAAACGCCTAAGAATGTACCTGACTAGTAAGTATCTTAAAACCTATGGATAACTATGTCTCCGAAAGAGAATCAAGCGTGTGTACAGGGGCATAAACGCAGCAGTGATAGGATTGGAGAGGTTTGGTGAGCAAATGAAGACCGTTTGAAGTCATATTGGATGGTACCCATTCCACGGGTCTCAACTCTCCAGGTTTAAGGTATTCTTCCTTCAGCTAAAACATGCATGTGGAACCCAGAGTATGATCAACCGTGTGAATGGGAGACATGTTCAAATATGTCTCAGTTTTCCTCCCCTGGTACTCGGGTGCAACATTCCAGACGCTTTACTAACACTCTCCCCACTTGGAGAGTCAGCGCCTTTAACCTCCTGTTTCGCCCAGTTTGCAATTTCTGCGGAAGATGATCAGGAATAAGGAGAACCAAAGAGACTAGCTGGAGGTGTCTGGACGGGCAAATTTAACTCTCATTTCCCACCAGGAAGAGGAAATAACCAAAGGCTCAGCGTGCCGTGCCGGAACCAGATTAGGGCCTGAAGCCATCCTGCAGTGTTGCGGCCAGGTCACAAGAAAGCGAGTTGAAGAAAGGAGCTCAGGGGCACTGTAATTCACAAACCTGCAGAGTTATAAATGACAGCTATCGTCCAAAAATATACTGAAGTAAGGCTGCCAAGAGGACTTGAAAGCGGGGCAGAATTGCAGGAAACCGATTTCAGGAGGTAGACTGGAATTGCATTGAAAGCATAGGAAAAGAGGCAGAACGTCCACAATGATGCACTTGGCCAAAAAGGGCGTATGCGTTTTTTCCTGAATATATTCAGGAAAAAACGCATACGTCCTTTTTGGGCAACCAAGCAAGCTTGCAAAGGAAATCTGCACTACAATGAAGTCTCACTTCCCCCCGGTCAAAAGGGCCATCTGAAAAAAGTGTAAAATCCAGAAAGGCAGGACAGGCCATGGAGAACTGGGAGCCTTGTTATGCTGATGGGCGGGATGTAAATTGCCAACAGACACTCGGGAGAAGTGTATGGTGTTTCCTGAAACATCTAAAAAACAAAGCACCAGAGCCTAGGGCACTTCCACTTATGGTCCTATAGCTTAGGGAAATTAAAATCAAAAAGACACAGCCACCCCAAAGTTTGGGACGCCTCTGTTTACAAGAACCTCGTTTACAGTAGAAGTTCAACATCGCAGAAAGTGAAAAATGGATAAAGAAGTTGTGGTATTTACTTACAAAGCAATATCACTCAGCAATGAAATCTATGTCATCAGGCCCTTAGCAGCACAATGAGTGGATTCAGGTATGATGATTCTAACTGAAATAAGTCACACAGAAAAAGAAACATCATAAGATATCAGTAATACACGGAATGTAAACTTGGCTACACAGGAACTGAATTACAGAACGGAACAGGGTCTCAAATTTAGAAAACCAACTTATGCTTGCTTAAGGGGAAAGGTGAGTTGGGGTGCTGCATAAAACCAGAGATTGAAATGAGCACAGATAAAGTTCCTTAAGCCAAATATGGAATAGACAAGAGCTACTCCTTGCTCAACGAAATGGACTCAACACCGCATATTAAACGCCTAAGAATGTACCTGACTAGTAAGTATCTTAAAACCTATGGATTGCTATGTCCCCGAAAGAGAATCAAGCATGTGTACAGGGGCATAAACGCAGCAGTGATAGGATTGGAGAGGTTCGGTGAGCAAATGAAGACCCTGTGAAGTCATATTGCATGGTACCCATTCCACGGGTTTCAACTACCCAGGTTTAAGGTATTCTTCCTTCAGCTAAAATATGCATGTGGAACCCAGAGTATGATGAACCGTGTGAACGGGAGACGTGTTCAAATATGTCTCAGTTTTCCTCCCCTGGTACTCGGGTGCAACATTCCAGACGCTTTACTAACACTCTCCCCAGTTGGAGAGTCAGTCCCTATAACCTCCTGTTTGGCCCAGTTTGCAATTTCTGCGGAAGATGAACAGGAATGGGGAGAACCAATGAGAGACTAGCTGGAGGTGTCTGGACGGGCAAATTTAACTCTCATTTCCCACCAGGAAGAGGAAATAACCAAAGGCACCGCGTGCCGTACCGGAAGCAGATTAGGGCCTGAAGCCATCCTGCGGTGTTGCGGCCAGCTCAAAAGAAAGCGAGTTGAAGAAAGGAGCTCAGGGGCACTGTAATTCACAAACCTGCAGAGTTATAAATGACAGCTATCGTCCAAAAATATACTGAAGTAAGGCTGCCAAGAGGACTTGAAAGCGGGGCAGAATTGCAGGAAACCGATTTCAGGAGGTAGACTGGAATTGCATTGAAAGCATAGGAAAAGAGGCAGAACGTCCACAATGATGCACTTGGCCAAAAAGGGCGTATGCGTTTTTTCCTGAATATATTCAGGAAAAAACGCATACGCCCTTTTTGGCCAACCAAGCAAGCTTGCAAAGGAAATCTGCACTACAATGAAGTCTCACTTCCCCCCGGTCAAAAGGGCCATCTGAAAAAAGTGTAAAATCCAGAAAGGCAAGACAGGCCATGGAGAACAGGGAGCCTTGTTATGCTGATGGGCGGGATGTAAATTGCCAACAGACACTCGGGAGAAGTGTATGGTGTTTCCTGAAACATCTAAAAAACAAAGCAACAGAGCCTAGGGCACTTCCACTTATGGTCCTATAGCTTAGGGAAATTAAAATCAAAAAGACACAGCCACCCCAAAGTTTGGAACGGCTCTGTTTACAAGAACCTCGTTTACAGTACAAGTTCAACATCGCAGAAAGTGAAAAATGGATAAAGAAGTTGTGGTATTTACTTACAAAGCAATATCACTCAGCAATGAAATCTATGTCATCAGGCCCTTAGCAGCACAATGAGTGGATTCAGGTATGATGATTCTAACTGAAATAAGTCACACAGAAAAAGAAACATCATAAGATATCACTAATACACGGAATGTAAACTTGGCTACACAGGAACTGAATTAAAGAACAGAACAGGGTCTCAAATTTAGAAAACCAACTTATGCTTGCTTAAGGGGAAAGGTGAGTTGGGGTGCTGCATAAAACCAGAGATTGAAATGAGCACAGATAAAGTTCCTTAAGCCAAATATGGAATAGACAAGAGCTACTCCTTGCTCAACGAAATGGACTCAACACCGCATATTAAACGCCTAAGAATGTACCTGACTAGTAAGTATCTTAAAACCTATGGATTGCTATGTCTCCGAAAGAGAATCAAGCGTGTGTACAGGGGCATAAACGCAGCAGTGATAGGATTGGAGAGGTTCGGTGAGCAAATGAAGACCCTTTGAAGTCATATTGCATGGTACCCATTCCACGGGTCTCAACTCTCCAGGTTTAAGGTATTCTTCCTTCAGCTAAAACATGCATGTGGAACCCAGAGTATGATCAACCGTGTGAATGGGAGACATGTCCAAATATGTCTCAGTTTTCCTCCCCTGGTACTCGGGTGCAACATTCCAGACGCTTTACTAACACTCTCCCCACTTGGAGAGTCAGCGCCTTTAACCTGCTGTTTCGCCCAGTTTGCAATTTCTGTGGAAGATGATCAGGAATAAGGAGAATCAAAGAGACTAGCTGGAGGTGTCTGGACGGGCAAATTTAACTCTCATTTCCCACCAGGAAGAGGAAATAACCAAAGGCTCAGCGTGCCGTGCCGGAACCAGATTAGGGCCTGAAGCCATCCTGCGGTGTTGCGGCCAGGTCACAAGAAAGCGAGTTGAAGAAAGGAGCTCAGGGGCACTGTAATTCACAAACCTGCAGAGTTATAAATGACAGCTATCGTCCAAAAATATACTGAAGTAAGGCTGCCAAGAGGACTTGAAAGCGGGGCAGAATTGCAGGAAACCGATTTCAGGAGGTAGACTGGAATTGCATTGAAAGCATAGGAAAAGAGGCAGAACGTCCACAATGATGCACTTGGCCAAAAAGGGCGTATGCGTTTTTTCCTGAATATATTCAGGAAAAAACGCATACGTCCTTTTTGGGCAACCAAGCAAGCTTGCAAAGGAAATCTGCACTACAATGAAGTCTCACTTCCCCCCGGTCAAAAGGGCCATCTGAAAAAAGTGTAAAATCCAGAAAGGCAGGACAGGCCATGGAGAACTGGGAGCCTTGTTATGCTGATGGGCGGGATGTAAATTGCCAACAGACACTCGGGAGAAGTGTATGGTGTTTCCTGAAACATCTAAAAAACAAAGCAACAGAGTCTAGGGCACTTCCACTTATGGTCCTATAGCTTAGGGAAATTAAAATCAAAAAGACACAGCCACCCCAAAGTTTGGGACGCCTCTGTTTAAAAGAACCTCGTTTACAGTACAAGTTCAACATCGCAGAAAGTGAAAAATGGATAAAGAAGTTGTGGTATTTACTTACAAAGCAATATCACTCAGCAATGAAATCTATGTCATCAGGCCCTTAGCAGCACAATGAGTGGATTCAGGTATGATGATTCTAACTGAAATAAGTCACACAGAAAAAGAAACATCATAAGATATCAGTAATACATGGAATGTAAACTTGGCTACACAGGAACTGAATTACAGAACAGAACAGGGTCTCAAATTTAGAAAACCAACTTATGCTTGCTTAAGGGGAAAGGTGAGTTGGGGTGCTGCATAAAACCAGAGATTGAAATGAGCACAGATAAAGTTCCTTAAGCCAAATATGGAATAGACAAGAGCTACTCCTTGCTCAACGAAATGGACTCAACACCCCATATTAAACGCCTAAGAATGTACCTGACTAGTAAGTATCTTAAAACCTATGGATTGCTATGTCCCCGAAAGAGAATCAAGCATGTGTACAGGGGCATAAACGCAGCAGTGATAGGATTGGAGAGGTTCGGTGAGCAAATGAAGACCCTTTGAAGTCATATTGCATGGTACCCATTCCACGGGTTTCAACTACCCAGGTTTAAGGTATTCTTCCTTCAGCTAAAACATGCATGTGGAACCCAGAGTATGATGAACCGTGTGAACGGGAGACGTGTTCAAATATGTCTCAGTTTTCCTCCCCTGGTACTCGGGTGCAACATTCCAGACGCTTTACTAACACTCTCCCCACTTGGAGAGTCAGTCCCTATAACCTCCTGTTTGGCCCAGTTTGCAATTTCTGCGGAAGATGAACAGGAATGGGGAGAACCAATGAGAGACTAGCTGGAGGTGTCTGGAAGGGCAAATTTAACTCTCATTTCCCACCAGGAAGAGGAAATACTCAAAGGCTCAGCGTGCCGTGCCGGAACCAGATTCGGGCCTGAAGCCATCCTGCGGTGTTGCGGCCAGCTCAAAAGAAAGCGAGTTGAAGAAAGGAGCTCAGGGGCACTGTAATTCACAAACCTGCAGAGTTATAAATGACAGCTATCGTCCAAAAATATACTGAAGTAAGGCTGCCAAGAGGACTTGAAAGCGGGGCAGAATTGCAGGAAACCGATTTCAGGAGGTAGACTGGAATTGCATTGAAAGCATAGGGAAAGAGGCAGAACGTCCACAATGATGCACTTGGCCAAAAAGTGCGTATGCGTTTTTTCCTGAATATATTCAGGAAAAAACGCATACGCCCTTTTTGGCCAACCAAGCAAGCTTGCAAAGGAAATCTGCACTACAATGAAGTCTCACTTCCCCCTGGTCAAAAGGGCCATCTGAAAAAAGTGTAAAATCCAGAAAGGCAGGACAGACCATGGAGAACTGGGAGCCTTGTTATGCTGATGGGCGGGATGTAAATTGCCAACAGACACTCGGGAGAAGTGTATGGTGTTTCCTGAAACATCTAAAAAACAAAGCAACAGAGCCTAGGGCACTTCCACTTATGGTCCTATAGCTTAGGGAAATTAAAATCAAAAAGACACAGCCACCCCAAAGTTTGGGACGCCTCTGTTTACAAGAACCTCGTTTACAGTACAAGTTCAACATCGCAGAAAGTGAAAAATGGATAATGAAGTTGTGGTATTTACTTACAAAGCAATATCACTCAGGAATGAAATCTATGTCATCAGGCCCTTAGTAGCACAATGAGTGGATTCAGGTATGATGATTCTAACTGAAATAAGTCACACAGAAAAAGAAACATCATAAGATATCAGTAATACACGGAATGTAAACTTGGCTACACAGAAACAGAATTACAGAACAGAACAGGGTCTCAAATTTAGAAAACGAACTTATGCTTGCTTAAGGGTAAAGGTGAGTTGGGGTGCTGCATAAAACCAGAGATTGAAATGAGCACAGATAAAGTTCCTTAAGCCAAATATGGAATAGACAAGAGCTACTCCTTGCTCAACGAAATGGACTCAACACCGCATATTAAACGCCTAAGAATGTACCTGACTAGTAAGTATCTTAAAACCTATGGTTTTCTATGTCTCCGAAAGAGAATCAAGCATGTGTACAGGGGCATAAACACAGCAGTGATAGGATTGGAGAGGTTCGGTGAGCAAATGAAAACCCTTTAAAGTCATATTGCATGGTACCCATTACACGGGTTTCAACTACCCAGGTTTAAGGTATTCTTCCTTCAGCTAAAACATGCATGTGGAACCTAGGGTATGATAAACCATGTGATCGGGAGACGTGTTCAAATATGTCTCAGTTTTCGTACCCTGGTACTTGGGTGAAACATTCCAGACGCTTTACTAACACTCTCCCGACTTGGAGAGTCAGTCCCTTTAACCTCCTGTTTGCCCCAGTTTGCAAATTCTGCGGAAGATTAACAGGAATAGCGAGAACCAATGAGAGACTAGCTGGAGGTGTCTGGACGGGCAAATTTAACTCTCATTTCCCACCAGGAAGAGGAATTAACCAAAGGCTCAGCGTGCCGTGCCGGAACCAGATTAGGGCCTGAAGCCATCCTGCGGTGTTGCGGCCAGGTCACAAGAAAGCGAGTTGAAGAAAGGAGCTCAGGGGCACTGTAATTCACAAACCTGCAGAGTTATAAATGACAGCTATCGTCCAAAAATATACTGAAGTAAGGCTGCCAAGAGGACTTGAAAGCGGGGCAGAATTGCAGGAAACCGATTTCAGGAGGTAGACTGGAATTGCATTGAAAGCATAGGAAAAGAGGCAGAACGTCCACAATGATGCACTTGGCCAAAAAGGGCGTATGCGTTTTTTCCTGAATATATTCAGGAAAAAAGGCATACGCCCTTTTTGGCCAACCAAGCAAGCTTGCAAAGGAAATCTGCACTACAATGAAGTCTCACTTCCCCCCGGTCAAAAGGGCCATCTGAAAAAAGTGTAAAATCCAGAAAGGCAGGACAGGCCATGGAGAACTGGGAGCCTTGTTATGCTGATGGGCGGGATGGAAATTGCCAACTGCCACTCGGGAGAAGTGTATGGTGTTTCCTGAAACATCTAAAAAACAAAGCAACAGAGCCAAGGGCACTTCCACTTATGGTCCTATAGCATAGGGAAATTAAAATCAAAAAGACACAGCCACCCCAAAGTTTGGGACGCCTCTGTTTACAAGAACCTCGTTTACCGTACAAGTTCAATATCACAAAAAGTGTAAAATGGATAAAGATCTTGTGGTACTTACGTACAATGCAGTATCACTCAGCAATGAAATCTATGTCATCAGGCCCGTAGCCGCATAATGAGTGGATTCAGGTACGATGATTCTAACTGAAATAAGTCACATAGGAAAAGAAACATCATAAGATATCAGTAATACACGGAATGTAAACTTGGCTACACAGGAACTGAATTCCAAAACAGAACAGGGACTCAAATTTAGAAAACCAACTTATGCTTGCTTAAGGGGAAAGGTGAGTTGGGGTGCTGCATAAAACCAGAGATCGAAATGAGCACAGATAAAGTTCCTTAAGCCAAATATGAAATAGACAAGAGCTACTCCTTGGTCAACGAAATGGACTCAACACCCCATATTAAACGCCTAAGAATGTACCTGACTAGTATGTATCTTAAAACCTATGGATTGCTATGTCTCCAAAAGAGAATCAAGCGTGTGTACAGGGGCATAAACGCAGCAGTGATAGGATTGGAGAGGTTCGGTGAGCAAATGAAGACCCTTTGAAGTCATATTGCATGGTACCCGTTCCACGGGTTTCAACTACCCAGGTTTAAGGTATTCTTCCTTCAGCTAAAACATGCATGTGGAACCTAGAGTATGATCAACCATGTGATCGGGAGACGTGTTCAAATATGTCTCAGTTTTTGTACCGTGGTACTCGGGTGCAACATTCTAGACGCTTTACTAACACTCTCCCTACGTGGAGAGTCAGTCCCTTTAACCTCCTGTTTGGCCCAGTTTGCAATTTCTGCGGAAGATGAACAGGAATAGCGAGAACCAATGAGAGACTAGCTGGAGGTGTCCGGATGGGCAAATTTAACTCTCATTTCCCACCAGGAAGAAGAATTAACCAAAGGCTCAGAGTGCCGTGCCGGAACCAGATTAGGGCCTGAAGCCATCCAGCGGTGTTCCGGCCAGCTCACAAGAAAGCGAGTTGAAGAAAGGAGCTCAGGGGCACTGTAATTCACAAACCTGCAGAGATATAAATGACAGCTATCGTCCAAAAATATACTGAAGTAAGGCTGCCAAGAGGACTTGAAAGCGGGGCAGAATTGCAGGAAACCGATTTCAGGAGGTAGACTGGAATTGCATTGAAAGCATAGGAAAAGAGGCAGAACGTCCACAATGATGCACTTGGCCAAAAAGGGCGTATGCGTTTTTTCCTGAATATATTCAGGAAAAAACGCATACGCCCTTTTTGGCCAACCAAGCAAGCTTGCAAAGGAAATCTGCACTACAATGAAGTCTCACTTCCCCCCGGTCAAAAGGGCCATCTGAAAAAAGTGTAAAATCCAGAAAGGCAGGACAGGCCATGGAGAACTGGGAGCCTTGTTATGCTGATGGGCGGGATGGAAACTGCCAACAGACACTCGGGAGAAGTGTATGGTGTTTCCTGAAACATCTAAAAAACAAAGCAACAGAGCCTAGGGCATTTGCACTTATGGACCTATAGCTTAGGGAAATTAAAATCAAAAAGACACAGCCACCCCAAAGTTTGGGACGCCTCTGTTTACAAGAACCTCGTTTACAGTACAAGTTCAACATCGCAGAAAGCGAAAAATGGATAAAGAAGTTGTGGTATTTACTTACAAAGCAATATCACTCAGCAATGAAATCTATGTCATCAGGCCCTTAGCAGCACAATGAGTGGATTCAGGTATGATGATTCTAACTGAAATAAGTCACACAGAAAAAGAAACATCATAAGATATCAGTAATACACGGAATGTAAACTTGGCTACACAGAAACAGAATTACAGAACAGAACAGGGTCTCAAATTTAGAAAACCAACTTATGCTTGCTTAAGGGTAAAGGTGAGTTGGGGTGCTGCATAAAACCAGAGATTGAAATGAGCACAGATAAAGTTCCTTAAGCCAAATATGGAATAGACAAGAGCTACTCCTTGGTCAACGAAATGGACTCAACACCCCATATTAAACGCCTAAGAATGTACCTGACTAGTAAGTATCTTAAAACCTATGGATTGCTATGTCTCCGAAAGAGAATCAAGCGTGTGTACAGGGGCATAAACGCAGCAGTGATAGGATTGGAGAGGTTCGGTGAGCAAATGAAGACCCTTTGAAGTCATAGTGCATGGTACCCATTCCACGGGTTTCAACTACCCAGGTTTAAGGTATTTTTCCTTCAGCTAAAACATGCATGTGGAACCTAGAGTATGATCAACCATGTGATCGGGAGACGTGTTCAAATATGTCTCAATTTTCATACTCTGATACCTGGGTGTAACATTCCAGACGCTTTACTAACACTCTCCCGACTTGGAGAGTCAGTCCCTTTAACCTCCTGTTTGCCCCAGTTTGCAATTTCTGCGGAAGATGAACAGGAATAGCGAGAACCAATGAGAGACTAGCTGGAGGTGTCTGGACGGGCAAATTTAACTCTCATTTCCCACCAGGAAGAGGAATTAACCAAAGGCTCAGTGTGCCGTGCCGGAACCAGATTAGGGCCTGAAGCCATCCTGCGGTGTTGCGGCCAGGTCACAAGAAAGCGAGTTGAAGAAAGGAGCTCAGGGGCACTGTAATTCACAAACCTGCAGAGTTATAAATGACAGCTATCGTCCAAAAATATACTGAAGTAAGGCTGCCAAGAGGACTTGAAAGCGGGGCAGAATTGCAGGAAACCGATTTCAGGAGGTAGACTGGAATTGCATTGAAAGCATAGGAAAAGAGGCAGAACGTCCACAATGATGCACTTGGCCAAAAAGGGCGTATGCGTTTTTTCCTGAATATATTCAGGAAAAAACGCATACGCCCTTTTTGGCCAACCAAGCAAGCTTGCAAAGGAAATCTGCACTACAATGAAGTCTCACTTCCCCCCGGTCAAAAGGGCCATCTGAATAAAGTGTAAAATCCAGAAAGGCAGGACAGGCCATGGAGAACTGGGAGCCTTGTTATGCTGATGGGCGGGATGTAAATTGCCAACAGACACTCGGGAGAAGTGTATGGTGTTTCCTGAAACATCTAAAAAACAGAGCAACAGAGCCTAGGGCACTTCCACTTATGGTCCTATAGCTTAGGGAAATTAAAATCAAAAAGACACAGCCACCCCAAAGTTTGGGACGCCTCTGTGTACAGAAATCTCTTCTATGGCACAAGTTAAATATCCCAGAGAGCAAATAATGGATAAAGAAGTTGCGGTACTTATGTACAACAGAATACCACTCAGCAATGAAATCTATGTCACCAGGCCCATAGCAGCATAATGAGTGGATTGAGACACGATGATTCTAAGTGAAATAAGTCACACAGAAAAAGAAACATCATAAGGTATCACTAATACACGGAATGTGAACTTGGCTACACAGGAACTGAATTACAAAACAGAACAGGGTCTCAAGTTTAGAAAACCAACTTATGCCTGCTTAAGGGGGAAGGTGAGTTGGGGTGCTGCATAAAAGCAGAGTTTGAAATTAGCACAGATACCGTTCCATAAGCCATATATGTAATAGACAAGACCTACCCCTTGCTCAACGAAATGGATTCAACAATGAGGTATCACCTCACACCTGGTAGAATAGGCATCATAGAAAATCTACAAACAGAAAATGCTGGAAAGGGTGTGGAGAAAAGGAACCCTCTTCCACTATTGTTGGGAATATAAATTGATACAGTCATTATGGAGAACAATATGGAATTTCTTAAGAAACTAACAATAGAATTACCATATGATACAGCAATCCCAGTACTGGACATATACCCAGACAAAACCATAAATCAAAAAGAGTCATTCACCGCAATGTTCATTGCATCACTATTTACAATATCGAGGTAATGGAAGCAACATAAATGCCCACAGACAGACGAATGCATAAAGCTGTGGTACATATATAAAATGGAATATTACTAAGCCATGAAAAGGAATGAAATTGGGTCATTTGTAGAGACGTCGATGGATCTAGAGACTGTCATACAGAGTGAAGTAAGTCAGAAAGAGAAAAACAAATCTTGTATATTCATGCATATATGTGGAACCTAGAAAAACTGTACAGATTAACCATTTTGCAAGGCATAAATAGAGCAACAGATGTAGACAACAAACGTATGGACAACAAGGGGGGAAAGCTGTTGAGGGGGTGGTGGTGGGAGGAGTTGAGAGACTGGGATTGGCATGTATACATTTATATGTATAAAATAGATAACCAATAAGAACCTGCTGTATAAAAATATAAAATAAAATTCAAAATTAAAAAGAAATAAAATTTAAAAAATAAAACAGAAAAAACAATTATTCCCTGCACATACATGTATTTATATGAATAAATTATTTCCATGCTTATATCTGTAAATACAAAAAAAGAGGAATAAAGTCTACCTTGAACCAAAAACGAAAAAGAGAAAAAAACACAGAACCCACCAGTTACACGGAGGAAAACCGTATCAGGGCACTTGCTCCAGTTGTAAACAATTCTGAAGTTGGTCAGTGGTGGGGAATCGTCTCCCATTCAGCCAGCAGCCCCCACGCAACAAGCGTCCTCATTGCAAAGCTGGGGCACCATGCCGAGGCATCTGTGAGTAAACGTGAGCTGAGCCCCAGGCCAGTTGCTGCTGAACTATTCCCACCCGTCCCAGGTAAAACACCTGAATATATACAAGGACTTGAAAGCCTAGAGGAAGGGCCATAGAGCCACACGAGTGACAGCATGCCGGCCGACTTGGTGCCTGCAGGCCAGCCAGGATGGTCCTGGCCCTGGGTGCTCTTCTGGAAGATTTCCATTTCCCTGCCTGAGATACCCGTCCTGTCCCTGCCCCCACTGCTTTTTTCCTTCCTCACCTCTGCCCAGGGAGAAATTCCAGCAACAGGTATGGGTGACACATCCTCTTCTTTAGCAGGTGGCAGCCTGGCAACTGCTGCAGAAAGTCCAGCAGAGCCCCACTCACACTGGGCCACCCACAAAGCCGTGGCCTCTCACTCCCTCCCACCAGCCCAGCCCCGAGACTGCTGACAGGGCAGAGAAAATGGCGTCAGGCACGGCTGCAGGGGCTCTTGCTGCCTGGAGTGGTATTTATATTGATCTCAACCCAGGCACACCTGGGGAGGGCTGGCCGGCACGGTAAGGCTGCCCAGGTCAGCCAATCATCACCCCTCAGGGGCTCACAGTTGCAGAAAATGGAACTTGCTGAACCGGCCAGGTCCGAGGAACAGGTGTGGGCTCCTGAGAGTCAGGATAGACAAGGGGCTGCAGCTTTGGCTTGTTTTCTAATCATTTTATCTGGCCCATGAGTGGGAGACAACTTCAAGAAAACCCTCTCCTAATGAGAGGAACCCAGGAGTCAGGGAGAGGAGGGGTGGGTGGTGGTTGGAGACAGAGGCCTGGTGCCCCGGGTGCAGTGGAAGTCTCTGGAAGACCAGGTGGAGGGAGGCCTCACGGAGTGATGCCCAGGGTCACAGACCTGTCGCAGCTGCTGTTTGTTAGTTCAAGTCCTGCTCTGAGGTACTCTGTGTCAGCTCTGAGTGACAGGTGAGCTGGGGGTGCTCTGCAATGAGGGCTATGTGCACGGTTCCTGTGTGCCCAGCCCTGCCACGGTACCTGCAAGGGTAGCTCTGTATCCTGGGAGGGGCCTGACCACGAGAGCCCCGTGGGCTGGGGTGGGGGTGGGGTACCTGCCCAGGTGAGCTCCATATTCTGGGATTGGTCTGACCACGAGAGCCCCATGGGCTGCTGGGGACCTGGTAAAGGATGTCAGGACAGTCAGTGAAGCCACCAAGGATATACCTCCAGTTGCTCCTAATTCCTACACCCTGCTGGTCATTCTACCAACCACCAGGACATGGTATTCTGTATTAGTCTTCAATGATGCTTTCTTTTGCATTCCATTAGTCCCAGAGTCACAAGAAATTTTGGCTTGTGAGTGGCAGGACTCAACATACAACTAAAACAATACTTCCGGGCCGTCTGGCCCCAAGGGTGCAAAAGTTCCCACACCATCTTTGGGGAAAGCTTAGCTAAAGACCTAAAAGTTCTACCTCTGGAAAAGGAAACCCTCCTTCAATATGCAGACGACATTCTGATCGCCAGCCCTACTAAGGAGGCCTCTGAACTACCAAGCCAATAAAGGATAGAAGTTGTCCAAGAAAAAGCTCAAATATCACAGACTGCCGTGACCTGCCTGGGCTTCATTCTCACAGAAGGTCAGAGAAGCCCATCCCAGGAAAGGGAAGAAACCATTTTCAGCCTTACCCCTTTCTAAAACTAGAAGACAGCTTAGGGGTTCCTGGGGAGGCCAGGGTTTGCTGCTTCTGGATCCCTAACTACAGTCTACTAGCTGGGCCTCTATATGAAACACTGAAAGGAAAAGATGATGATCCTTTTGAATAGAATCCAGAAGTGGCCTTTCAAGAATGGAAAGAGCAGTCAATTCAGACCCTTGCCCTGGAACTCCCTAATTTAGCTAAACCCTTTGACCTTTACATTCCCGGTGAAAGGTGAATCGCCATTGGAGAATTAGTGCAAAAACTGGGACCACTTGAAATGGAACAATGCAAGAATGCCATCCAGGTAGGATAAACTACGGTCACCAAGGGGCTTGGCCCACTGCCACATCTGGCCAAGATACTGGTGGTATCTAAAAACCTGGAAATCAGCAGCCCAAAAGGCCACCTCCCTCCTA
The DNA here is from genome assembly GCF_964374135.1 of Grampus griseus. Lineage (NCBI taxonomy): Eukaryota > Metazoa > Chordata > Mammalia > Artiodactyla > Delphinidae > Grampus > Grampus griseus. Next base: position 315,839 of record NW_028133196.1, on the reverse strand, counting down.
AGGGAAAAGGACCCCACGTGGTGATCCTAACCACCAACCATGCCCTGAAGTTGCAGGGTTCGCTCCGTGGGCACACCGACCTCGAGTGAGGAGGCCCTCCAACTCCAACATCCAGAGAGATAACCGGGGGCAACAGGGCACCATGACGACTCGTGTGAACATCACTTGACCTGGAGTTTCTCTCATAAAACAACAAGGGTGTGTCCCAAAAGAGTAGACTACTGCTTGCAGGACTTACTGCACCCAGAGGGGAGCTAATAATCTTGGCGGGGGAACCGTATATCACACTGTCACCATAGAAAAGCCTACAGACACCGTGATGATGGTGGCCAATAAGACCGGCTGGACTCCTGTTTACTTCAAAAGGCTGTTGACTCAGTAGCCATCATGGTCCTTATCACCACTGACCCTGGACTGTCTGGGAGTTGAGCAGGCAGGGCTCTGACACATGGTGCTGTTTGTACGTTAATTCAGGGGCCTAATTGAAGAAAGCGCAGACTACTGGTCAGAGCATCTAGGCTGGCAGAAACGGTCAGCCTAAGGTGGCCGAACAAATGTGGGGCGGGGTGAAACCGGCCCCCACAGCGTCTCTGCACATCTCTTTCCTGGACCCTTAAAGGTCATTAGAATCTATAACACTTCCAATGCTGGTGCTCAGGTGGACGAGCAGGGAGGCAGGGGTCCTGGGGACAATCAACGTCACCGGGAGGCTGCTGGGGAGAAGCTCTGACCCTCGCCCCAGGGTATGAGGGCTCCCAACTCAGCACTCAGCAGTTACAGAAGAAGGGTCTGCACCCTCAGCGCTCCAAGAATGAGGAACGGGACAAAAGGCAGAGGAGGGGTTTGTCCCCAGCAAAGCCCATTAAAAATCCCTGGGAGATAAAAATAGAATCTGGGCAATAAAGTCAAGTCTAACCTTTTTTATCCTTTGTGCTTTGTCTAATTTCACATGCTCCTAGGGTCCCGCATGCAGAGGTTCCACACCCGGCACTTCAGACCAGATTTCCTAGTGCAGAATGGCTGGGTCGACACCTCAGCTCCTGGGGCCCAGTGCAGACTCCACGATATAGAGCCTGAGCTACAGCCAACCCGGCCCTCGAGAGCTCCGCCGCCTCCCTCCCTCCCACTGACTCTGACAGGATCTCTACACAGCAGCCCAGCCCACAGCCCACGGGGTAGTGCATGCTCTCACCTCTCCATTCTCTGATCAAAATATAAAGTTTCCTTTGCTTGTGAACCAAACTCAGTCTCGATCTGTTGGCCCCAATGACACTGGGCAGGGGGACACTTGTTGGGGTCCACTCTGGAGGATCAGTAACAGAAATTGAGACTATTGTAACCTCAATGAACAGATGTGTGAGCCAAACTGTAGTTAACATAGAACAGTGTATAAGGCTCGGGTAAAATAAGATGTTTCTAACACTTCCATTTGATATTTCCATCACTTTTTATAAGCAAGTTCAGTGAAAAGGTTTGTCTTATTTGTCAGGTCAATATTAGAGAAACGAAGTGATTTCTTTCCAAGGATGTACATCTAATAATCTTGGTTAAACCTTCAATCTTGTTTTAAATGCTTTTCCATTGAAAATGATACCTCTCTTTCAGCTCCCCCATTTCTGAGAAGTATAAAATCTTATAATTTATTATTACCAAAGGGGAAAGGTGGGAGGAGGGATAAATTAACAGTTTGGAATTAACACATACACACTGCTATGTATAAAATAGATCATCAACAAGGAACTACTGCATAGCACAGGGAACTACACTCAACATTTTGCAATAACCTATAAGGGGAAATAATCTGAAAAAGAATAGATATTTTTATTGACATCATCTATCAATGATAGTTAAAGTGTAGCCTAAGGGAAGCTGGTGGTGAGTGCTTCTGACCCTGAAGACTTCAATCATCTAAAGTTTGGACTCTGCCTACTTCCCAAGGCCCTTAATGAACATATGTGTAGCCGTAGCTTAAAAACTTCCCCAGTTTGGGTTTCGGGGAGACACTGATTTTGAAAAAGCCCTGGTGTTCTCCTTACATGAATGGGACTCTTCCTACTGCTAAAACATGTCTGTCACACCCAGAGGATGGTATACCGTCTGATCGGGAAGAGTTTGGAAAAGGCATCTCATCTCCTCATCTCCTGGTGCTCGGGTTCACCCCTCCAGCGTCTTTACTAACAGTCTCCCCACTTGGAGATGTCAGCACTGTCAACATCCTGTTGCGTACAGTTTGGAATTTGTCCAGAGGATGAAGCGGAAGGATGAGGAACAATGAGAGACAAGTCCTAGGTGTTCAGACAGGCACATGTCACTCTAATTTCCAATCAGGAAGACGAATTGACCAAAGGCTAGGGTTGCCCATGGAAACAGTATAGGGCTTGAGGAAATCCCGCTGCTTTGTGGCCAGTTCCCATAAACACAAGTTGAACAATGGAACTCAGGGGCAGTAAAATTCACAAAACTGCAGAGTTGAAAATATCCATCACTGAAAAATGTCTTGAGGAAAGTCAGAGAAAAGGACTTGTAAGCAAGGGAGAATGGCAGGAAAGGGATTTGAGGAGGTAGAAAGGACTCGCCATTAAGCACAAGAAAAGGAGCTGAACATTGCCAACATTGCAGTTGGCCAAAAAGGGTGTATGCGTTTTTTTCTGTATATATTCAAGAAAAGGGCATACACTTTTTTAGCCAACCAAACAGGTGGGCACTGGAAGTCAATACTACAAAAGATATCACTTCGCATCAGTCAGAAGAGCCATCCTCATAAAGCGTAAACAACAGAAATGCAGGACAGGGCAACGAGAAGAGGGAGCCCTGCGAGACTTATAGTGGAAATGTATATTGCCAACGGCCATTCTGGAGAGGTGTATTGTGTTTACTAAAGCATCTAAAAAATGAGCTACAGAGCATAGGGCACTTGCACTCATGGGCGTATATCTTGGGAAAAACAAAAATCGAGAGGACACAGGCACCCCAATGTTTACCCCCTCTCTGTTTAAAAGATCCTCGACTAGGATATAACTTAAATGTCTCTGGAGGGAAAAAATGGATAGAGATGTGGTACTTAGGTAGAGTGGAATATTATTCAGCCTGGAAATCAATGAAATATGGCCAGTTGTAACAACTCCGGAGGAGTTACGTATGATCATTCTAAGTGACAGAATTCAAAAAGAAAAAGACACATATCATAAGATATCACTTAAAGGTGGAATCCAAAATGGCTACACATGAAATAAATTACAAAACAAAAACATAGTCAAATATGTAGAAAACACGCATAAGGCTGCTAAACGGGAAAGGTGGGGAGGGGTGAGGCATCATCCAGGAGGTTGAAATTAGCAAAGATACCATTCCAAATACCAAACTGATAATCAACAAGGCCTACACGGTAGCTAAAAGAACTGCACTCAGCACACTCAAGTCACCGGAAAAGAATATATACGACTGGTAAGAATCTGAAAAAGAATTTATTGATGTCTCTCTGTACGTGAATCAAGTGGATGCACAGCAGCAAGAAACAGAGCTTTGAAAATCAGCTGTAACCAATATAGTAATAAATTGAAAAAAATAAACGACAGAGAGACAGAGAAAACCTCTTACAACTTTTCCTCAGGGACGGTGATGCAACATGGATTGAACACATCTAGACCCACAGCAGGATGAGACATAAGGCTGGAAACTGTTTGCGCTAAGAGAAATGTGAGGTTGGGTGAGGAAATGCACACCCTTTAAAGTAATACTACCTGGTACCCATTCAATGGGTCCCAAATCTGCAGGTTCAAGGGATCTTCCTACAGCTAAAACATGCATGGAAAACCCAGAGGACTGTACACCATGTGATCGGGAGATGTGTCTAAAATGCACCTCATTTATCCTCTCCTGGTGCTCCTGTTCACCATTCCAGCCACGTAACTTAGAATCTCCCCACTTGGAGAATCAGCACATTTAAACTTCTGTTTCACACATTTTGCAAATTGTGAGGAGGATGAACGAGAAGAGGGGGAACCAATGAGAGAATAGTTGTAGGGGTTTGGACGGGCACATATCACTCTAATTTCCCATTAAGAATAAGAATTAAAGAAAGGCTCAGCCTGCCTCGCCGGAGCCAAAATAGGGCCTGAAGCAATCCTGCGGGTTTGAGGCCAGCTCACAAAAGAGCAACTTAAAAAATGGAGCTCAGGGTCACTGCAATTCACAAACCTGCAGAGTTATAAATGAAAACTAACGTCCAAAAATATGTTGAGGTAAGGCAAAGAAGAGGATCTGAATGCAAGACAGAATTGCAAGAAACAGATTTCAAGAGATAGATTGGACTCGTCTTTAACGCACATGAAAAGCGGCAGAATTTCGACAATGATGCAGTTGGCCCAAAAGGGCGTATGTGTTTTTTCCTGATTATATCCAGGAAAAAACGCATACGCACTTTATGGGCAACGAAGCAAGCAACCAATGCAAATGTGCACAACAAAGAAGTCTCACTTCCCACCGGTCAAAAGGGCCATCCTAAAAAATTGTAAAAACCAGAAATGCAGGACAGGCCATGGAGAACAGGGAGCCTTTATACGCTGATGGGCAGTGTGTGAACTGCCGAGAGCCACTCTGGAGAAGTGTATGGTGGTTCCTAAATCATCTAAAAAACAGAGCTACAGAGCATAGGACACTTCCAATCATGGGAGTATATCTAGGGAAGTCTAAAAATCAACAAGACACAAGCACACCACAGTTTAGGGCTACTCTGTTTACAAGAACCTCAACTTCAGTACACCTTAAATATCCCAGGAAAGAGAACAATGGATAAAGAAGATGTGGTACTTATGTACAATGGAATATCTCTTCACCATGAAATCAATGTAATAAGGCTAGTAGAAGGATAAAGAGTGGATTTAGGTCCGATAATACTACTTGAAATAAGTCAAACAGAAAAAGAAACATATCATAAGATATCACTTATAGAGGGAGGGTAAATATGGCTGCACAAGAAATGAATTACAGAACAGAACAGTGTCTCACATTTAGAAAACACACTTATGTCAGCTTAAGGGGAAAGGAGAGGTGGGGTGATGCATAAAACCAGAGTTTGAAATTAGCACAGATACCGTTCAATAAACCAAATAGGTATTAGACAAGATCTACACCTTGCTCAATGAACTGGCCTCAACACACCCTATACACCGCAGAGAAATATATCTGAGTAATAAGAATCTTAAAACCCATGTATTGATATATCTCCATAAGGGAATCAAGTGTGTGCAGAGCGGCACAAACACAGCAGTGAAAATGAGCTAAACCCCATTATAGAAATAAATTTTAAAAACAAAACGCTGAAACAATGAAAGAGAGAAAAATTCTTACAAAATTCGCTCAGGGGATGTGATGCAACCTGGATTGACCACATATAAACCCACAGCTGGATAAGACATAAGGCTGAACACTTGGGGCTGAGAGGATTGGTGAGCTTTGGTGAGCAACTGCCGAAAGTTTAATGCAATACTTCATGCTACTCAGTCCAAGGGTCCCAACACTCCAGGTTGAAGGGAATCTTCCTACAGCTAAACCATGCTTGGGAAACCCAGTGACTGGTATACCATATGATCGGGAAAGGTTTCTAAAACGCACCTCATTTTTCCTCTCCTGGGGCTCCGGATCGACATTCCAGCCGCTTTACTAACAACATCCCCACATGGAGTCAATGCCTTTAAGTTCTGGTATCGCACAGTCTGCAGTTAGTGCAGAGGATGAATGGGAATAGGGGGAACCAGTGAGAAACTAGCTGTAGCGGTTTCAATGGGCACATGTCACTCTAATGTCACATCAGTAAGAAGAATTAACCAAAGGCACAGCAAGGTGCCCCAGAAGAAAAATAGGGCTTCAAGGAATCCTGTGGTTATGGGGCAAGACCACAAAAATAAGAGCTGAAAAATGGAGCTAAGGGCCACTGCAATTCAAAAACCTGCAGAGTTATAAAGGCCAACTATTTTCAAAAAATATATTGAGGTAAGGCTATGAAGAGGCAATGAAAGCAAGGCAGAATTGCAGGAAACCAATTTCAGGAGGTAGACTGGAATTGCATTGAAAACATATGAAGAGAGTCAGAACCTCGACAATGATGTACTTGGCCAAAAAGGGCGTATACGTTTTTTCCTGAATATATTCAGGAAAAAACGCATACGCCCTTTTTGGCCAACCAAGCAAGCTTGCAAAGGAAATCTGCACTACAATGAAGTCTCACTTCCCCCCGGTCAAAAGGGCCATCTGAAAAAAGTGTAAAATCCAGAAAGGCAGGACAGGCCATGGAGAACTGGGAGCCTTGTTATGCTGATGGGCGGGATGTAAATTGCCAACAGACACTCGGGAGAAGTGTATGGTGTTTCCTGAAACATCTAAAAAACAAAGCAACAGAGCCTAGGGCACTTCACTTATGGTCCTATAGATTAGGGAAATTAAAATCAAAAAGACACAGCCACCCCAAAGTTTGGGACGCCTCTGTTTACAACAACCTCGTTTACAGTACAAGTTCAATATCACAGAAAGTGAAAAATGGATAAAGAAGTTGTGGTACTAAAGTACAATGCAATATCACTCAGCAATGAAATCTATGTCACCAGGCCCGTAGCAGCACAATGAGTGGATTCAGGTATGATGATTCTAACTGAAATAAGTCACACAGAAAAAGAAACATCATAAGATATCAGTAATACACGGAATGTAAACTTGGCTACAGAGGAACTGAATTACAAAACAGAACAGGGTCTCAAATTTAGAAAACCAACTTATGCTTGCTTAAGGGTAAAGGTGAGTTGGGGTGCTGCATAAAACCAGAGATTGAAATGAGCACAGATAAATTTCCTTAAGCCAAATATGGAATAGACAAGAGCTACTCCTTGCTCAACGAAATGGACTCAACACCCCATATTAAACGCCTAAGAATGTACCTGACTAGTAAGTATCTTAAAACCGATGGATTGCTAAGTCTCCAAAAGAGAATCAAGCGTGTGTACAGGGGCATAAACGCAGCAGTGATAGGATTGGAGAGGTTCGGTGAGCAAATGAAGACCCTTTGAAGTCATATTGCATGGTAACCATTCCACGGGTCTCAACTCTCCAGGTTTAAGGTATTCTTCCTTCAGCTAAAACATGCATGTGGAACCCAGAATATGATCAACCGTGTGATAGGGAGACGTGTTCCAATATGTCTCAGTTTTCGTCCCCTGGTACTCGGGTGCAACATTCCCGATGCTTTACTAACACTCTCCCCACTTGGAGAGTCAGCGCCTTTAACCTCCTGTTTGGCCAAGTTTGCAATTTCTGTGGAAGATGAACAGGAATAGGGAGAACCAATGAGAGACTAGCTGGAGGTGTCTGGACGGGCAAATTTAACTCTCATTTCCCACCAGGAAGAGGAATTAACCAAAGGCTCAGCGTGCCGTGCCGGAACCAGATTAGGGCCTGAAGCCATCCTGCGGTGTTGCGGCCAGCTCACAAGAAAGCGAGTTGAAGAAAGGAGCTCAGGGGCACTGTAATTCACAAACCTGCAGAGTTATAAATGACAACTATCGTCCAAAAATATACTGAAGTAAGGCTGCCTAGAGGAGTTGAAAGCGGGGCAGAATTGCAGGAAACCGATTTCAGGAGGTAGACTGGAATTGCATTGAAAGCATAGGAAAAGAGGCAGAACGTCCACAATGATGCACTTGGCCAAAAAGGGCGTATGCGTTTTTTCCTGAATATATTCAGGAAAAAACGCATACGCACTTTTTGGCCAACCAAGCAAGCTTGCAAAGGAAATCTGCACTACAATGAAGTCTCACTTCCCCCCGGTGGAAAGGCCCATCTGAAAACAATGTAAAATACAGAAAGGGAGGACAGGCCATGCAGAACTGGGAGCCTTGTTATGCTGATGGGCAGGATGTAAATTGCCAACAGCCACTCGGGAGAAGTGTATGGTGTTTCCTGAAACATCTAAAAAACAAAGCAACAGAGCCTAGGGCACTTCCACTTATGGTCCTATAGCTTAGGGAAATTAAAATAAAAAAGACACAGCCACCCCAAAGTTTGGGACGCCTCTGTTTACAAGAACCTCGTTTACTGTACCAGTTCAATATCACAGAAAGTGAAAAATGGATAAAAAACTTGTGGTACTTACGTACAATGCAGTATCACTCAGCAATGAAATCTATGTCATCAGGCCCGTAGCAGCACAATGAGTGGATTCGGGTATGGTGATTCTAACTGAAATAAGTCACACAGAAAAAGAAACATCATAAGATATCACTAATACACGGAATGTAAACTTGGCTACACAGGAACTGAATTCCAAAACAGAACAGGGTTTCAAATTTACAAAACCAACTTATGCTTGCTTAAGGGGAAAGGTGAGTTGGGGTGCTGCATAAAACCAGAGATTGAAATGAGCACAGATAAAGTTCCTTAAGCCAAATATGGAATAGACAAGAGCTACTCCTTGCTCAACGAAATGGACTCAACACCCCATATTAAACGCCTAAGAATGTACCTGACTAGTAAGTATCTTAAAACCTATGGATTGCTATGTCTCCAAAAGAGAATCAAGCGTGTGTACACGGGCATAAACGCAGCAGTGATAGGATTGGAGAGGTTCGGTGAGCAAACGAAGACCCTTTGAAGTCATATTGCATGGTACCCATTACACGGGTCTCAGCTCTCCAGGTTTAGGTATTCTTCCTTCAGCTAAAACATGCATGTGGAACCCAGAGTATGATCAACCGTGTGAACGGGAGACATGTTTAAATATGTCTCAGTTTTCCTCCCCTGGTACTCGGGTGCAACATTCCAGACACTTTACTAACACTCTCCCCTCTTGGAGAGTCAGCGCCTTTAACCTCCTGTTTGGCCCAGTTTGCAATTTCTGTGGAAGATGAACAGGAATAGGGAGAACCAATGAGAGACTAGCTGGAGGTGTCTGGACGGGCAAATTTAACTCTCATTTCCCACGAGGAAGAGGAAATACCAAAGGCTCAGCGTACGGTGCCGGAACCAGATTAGGGCCTGAAGCCATCATGCGGTGTTGCGGCCAGCTCAAAAGAAAGCGAGTTGAAGAAAGGAGCTCAGGGGCACTGTAATTCACAAACCTGCAGAGATATAAATGACAGCTATCGTCCAAAAATATACTGAAGTAAGGCTGCCAAGAGGACTTGAAAGCGGGGCAGAATTGCAGGAAACCGACTTCAGGAGGTAGACTGGAATTGCATTGAAAGCATAGGAAAAGAGGCAGAACGTCCACAATGATGCACTTGGCCAAAAAGGGCGTATGCGTTTTTTCCTGAATATATTCAGGAAAAAACGCATACGCCCTTTTTGGCCAACCAAGCAAGCTTGCAAAGGAAATCTGCACTACAATGAAGTCTCACTTCCCCCCGGTCAAAAGGGCCATCTGAAAAAAGTGTAAAATCCAGAAAGGCAGGACAAGCCATGGAGAACTGGGAGCCTTGTTATGCTGATGGGCGGGATGTAAATTGCCAACAGACACTCGGGAGAAGTGTATGGTGTTTCCTGAAACATCTAAAAAACAAAGCAACAGAGCCTAGGGCACTTCCACTTATGGTCCTATAGCTTAGGGAAATTAAAATCAAAAAGACACAGCCACCCCAAAGTTTGGGACGCCTCTGTTTACAAGAACCTCGTTTACCATACAAGTTCAATATCACAGAAAGTGAAAAATGGATAAAGAACTTGTGGTACTTACGTACAATGCAGTATCACTCAGCAATGAAATCTATGTCATCAGGCCCTTAGCAGCACAATGAGTGGATTCAGGTATGATGATTCTAACTGAAATAAGTCACACAGAAAAAGAAACATCATAAGATATCAGTAATACACGGAATGTAAACTTGGCTACACAGGAACTTAATTACAGAACAGAACAGGGTCTCAAATTTAGAAAACCAACTTATGCTTGCTTAAGGGGAAAGGTGAGTTGGGGTGCTGCATAAAACCAGAGATTGAAATGAGCACAGATATAGTTCCTTAAGCCAAATATGGAATAGACAAGAGCTACTCCTTGCTCAACGAAATGGACTCAACACCACATATTAAAAGCTTAAGAATGTACCTGACTAGTAAGTATCTTAAAACCTATGGATTGCTATGTCTCCGAAAGAGAATCAAGCATGTGTACAGGGGCATAAACGCAGCAGTGATAGGATTGGAGAGGTTCAGTGAGCAAATGAAGACCCTTTGAAGTCATAGTGCATGGTACCCATTCCACGGGTTTCAACTACCCAGGTTTAAGGTATTCTTCCTTCAGCTAAAACATGCATGTGGAACCTAGAGTATGATCAACCATGTGATCGGGAGACGTGTTCAAATATGTCTCAATTTTCATACTCTGATACCTGGGTGTAACATTCCAGACGCTTTACTAACACTCTCCCGACTTGGAGAGTCAGTCCCTTTAACCTCCTGTTTGCCCCAGTTTGCAATTTCTGCAGAAGATGAACAGGAATAGCGAGAACCAATGAGTGACTAGCTGGAGGTGTCTGGACGGGCAAATTTAACTCTCATTTCCCACCAGGAAGAGGAATTAACCAAAGGCTCAGTGTGCCGTGCCGGAACCAGATTAGGGCCTGAAGCCATCCTGCGGTGTTGCGGCCAGCTCAAAAGAAAGCGAGTTGAAGAAAGGAGCTCAGGGGCACTGTAATTCACAAACCTGCAGAGTTATAAATGACAGCTATCGTCCAAAAATATACTGAAGTAAGGCTGCCAAGAGGACTTGAAAGCGGGGCAGAATTGCAGGAAACCGATTTCAGGAGGTAGACTGGAATTGCATTGAAAGCATAGGAAAAGAGGCAGAACGTCCACAATGATGCACTTGGCCAAAAAGGGCGTATGCGTTTTTTCCTGAATATATTCAGGAAAAAAGGCATACGCCCTTTTTGGCCAACCAAGCAAGCTTGCAAAGGAAATCTGCACTACAATGAAGTCTCACTTCCCCCCGGTCAAAAGGGCCATCTGAATAAAGTGTAAAATCCAGAAAGGCAGGACAGGCCATGGAGAACTGGGAGCCTTGTTATGCTGATGGGCGGGATGTAAATTGCCAACAGACACTCGGGAGAAGTGTATGGTGTTTCCTGAAACATCTAAAAAACAGAGCAACAGAGCCTAGGGCACTTCCACTTATGGTCCTATAGCTTAGGGAAATTAAAATCAAAAAGACACAGCCACCCCAAAGTTTGGGACGCCTCTGTGTACAGAAATCTCTTCTATGGCACAAGTTAAATATCCCAGAGAGCAAATAATGGATAAAGATGTTGCGGTACTTATGTACAACAGAATACCACTCAGCAATGAAATCTATGTCACCAGGCCCATAGCAGCATAATGAGTGGATTGAGACACGATGATTCTAAGTGAAATAAGTCACACAGAAAAAGAAACATCATAAGGTATCACTAATACACGGAATGTGAACTTGGCTACACATGAACTGAATTACAAAACAGAACAGGGTCTCAAGTTTAGAAAACCAACTTATGCCTGCTTAAGGGGGAAGGTGATTTGGGGTGCTGCATAAAAGCAGAGTTTGAAATTAGCACAGATACCGTTCCATAAGCCAAATATGTAATAGACAAGACCTACCCCTTGCTCAACGAAATGGATTCAACAATGAGGTATCACCTCACACCTGGTAGAATAGGCATCATAGAAAATCTACAAACAGAAAATGCTGGAAAGGGTGTGGAGAAAAGGAACCCTCTTCCACTATTGTTGGGAATATAAATTGATACAGTCATTATGGAGAACAATATGGAATTTCTTAAGAAACTAACAATAGAATTACCATATGATACAGCAATCCCAGTACTGGACATATACCCAGACAAAACCATAAATCAAAAAGAGTCATTCACCGCAATGTTCATTGCATCACTATTTACAATATCGAGGTAATGGAAGCAACATAAATGCCCACAGACAGACGAATGCATAAAGCTGTGGTACATATATAAAATGGAATATTACTAAGCCATGAAAAGGAATGAAATTGGGTCATTTGTAGAGACGTCGATGGATCTAGAGACTGTCATACAGAGTGAAGTAAGTCAGAAAGAGAAAAACAAATCTTGTATATTCATGCATATATGTGGAACCTAGAAAAACTGTACAGATTAACCATTTTGCAAGGCATAAATAGAGCAACAGATGTAGACAACAAACGTATGGACAACAAGGGGGGAAAGCTGTTGAGGGGGTGGTGGTGGGAGGAGTTGAGAGACTGGGATTGGCATGTATACATTTATATGTATAAAATAGATAACCAATAAGAACCTGCTGTATAAAAATATAAAATAAAATTCAAAATTAAAAAGAAATAAAATTTAAAAAATAAAACAGAAAAAACAATTATTCCCTGCACATACATGTATTTATATGAATAAATTATTTCCATGCTTATATCTGTAAATACAAAAAAAGAGGAATAAAGTCTACCTTGAACCAAAAACGAAAAAGAGAAAAAAACACAGAACCCACCAGTTACACGGAGGAAAACCGTATCAGGGCACTTGCTCCAGTTGTAAACAATTCTGAAGTTGGTCAGTGGTGGGGAATCGTCTCCCATTCAGCCAGCAGCCCCCACGCAACAAGCGTCCTCATTGCAAAGCTGGGGCACCGTGCCGAGGCATCTGTGAGTAAACGTGAGCTGAGCCCCAGGCCAGTTGCTGCTGAACTATTCCCACCCGTCCCAGGTAAAACACCTGAATATATACAAGGACTTGAAAGCCTAGAGGAAGGGCCATAGAGCCACACGAGTGACAGCATGCCGGCCGACTTGGTGCCTGCAGGCCAGCCAGGATGGTCCTGGCCCTGGGTGCTCTTCTGGAAGATTTCCATTTCCCTGCCTGAGATACCCGTCCTGTCCCTGCCCCCACTGCTTTTTTCCTTCCTCACCTCTGCCCAGGGAGAAATTCCAGCAACAGGTATGGGTGACACATCCTCTTCTTTAGCAGGTGGCAGCCTGGCAACTGCTGCAGAAAGTCCAGCAGAGCCCCACTCACACTGGGCCACCCACAAAGCCGTGGCCTCTCACTCCCTCCCACCAGCCCAGCCCCGAGACTGCTGACAGGGCAGAGAAAATGGCGTCAGGCACGGCTGCAGGGACTCTTGCTGCCTGGAGTGGTATTTATATTGATCTCAACCCAGGCACACCTGGGGAGGGCTGACCGGCACGGTAAGGCTGCCCAGGTCAGCCAATCATCACCCCTCAGGGGCTCACAGTTGCAGAAAATGGAACTTGCTGAACCGGCCAGGTCCGAGGAACAGGTGTGGGCTCCTGAGAGTCAGGATAGACAAGGGGCTGCAGCTTTGGCTTGTTTTCTAATCATTTTATCTGGCCCATGAGTGGGAGACAACTTCAAGAAAACCCTCTCCTAATGAGAGGAACCCAGGAGTCAGGGAGAGGAGGGGTGGGTGGTGGTTGGAGACAGAGGCCTGGTGCCCCGGGTGCAGTGGAAGTCTCTGGAAGACCAGGTGGAGGGAGGCCTCATGGAGTGATGCCCAGGGTCACAGACCTGTCGCAGCTGCTGTTTGTTAGTTCAAGTCCTGCTCTGAGGTACTCTGTGTCAGCTCTGAGCGACAGGTGAGCTGGGGGTGCTCTGCAATGAGGGCTATGTGCACGGTTCCTGTGTGCCCAGCCCTGCCACGGTACCTGCAAGGGTAGCTCTGTATCCTGGGAGGGGCCTGACCACGAGAGCCCCGTGGGCTGGGGTGGGGGTGGGGTACCTGCCCAGGTGAGCTCCATATTCTGGGATTGGTCTGACCACGAGAGCCCCATGGGCTGCTGGGGACCTGGTAAAGGATGTCAGGACAGTCAGTGAAGCCACCGAGGATATACCTCCAGTTGCTCCTAATTCCTACACCCTGCTGGTCATTCTACCAACCACCAGGACATGGTATTCTGTATTAGTCTTCAATGATGCTTTCTTTTGCATTCCATTAGTCCCAGAGTCACAAGAAATTTTGGCTTGTGAGTGGCAGGACTCAACATACAACTAAAACAATACTTCCGGGCCGTCTGGCCCCAAGGGTGCAAAAGTTCCCACACCATCTTTGGGGAAAGCTTAGCTAAAGACCTAAAAGTTCTACCTCTGGAAAAGGAAACCCTCCTTCAATATGCAGACGACATTCTGATCGCCAGCCCTACTAAGGAGGCCTCTGAACTACCAAGCCAATAAAGGATAGAAGTTGTCCAAGAAAAAGCTCAAATATCACAGACTGCCGTGACCTGCCTGGGCTTCATTCTCACAGAAGGTCAGAGAAGCCCATCCCAGGAAAGGGAAGAAACCATTTTCAGCCTTACCCCTTTCTAAAACTAGAAGACAGCTTAGGGGTTCCTGGGGAGGCCAGGGTTTGCTGCTTCTGGATCCCTAACTACAGTCTACTAGCTGGGCCTCTATATGAAACACTGAAAGGAAAAGATGATGATCCTTTTGAATAGAATCCAGAAGTGGCCTTTCAAGAATGGAAAGAGCAGTCAATTCAGACCCTTGCCCTGGAACTCCCTAATTTAGCTAAACCCTTTGACCTTTACATTCCCGGTGAAAGGTGAATCGCCATTGGAGAATTAGTGCAAAAACTGGGACCACTTGAAATGGAACAATGCAAGAATGCCATCCAGGTAGGATAAACTATGGTCACCAAGGGGCTTGGCCCACTGCCACATCTGGCCAAGATACTGGCGGTGTCTAAAAACCTGGAAATCAGCAGCCCAAAAGGCCACCTCCCTCCTAAGGGAAAAGGACCCCACGTGGTGATCCTAACCACCAACCATGCCCTGAAGTTGCAGGGTTCGCTCCGTGGGCACACCGACCTCGAGTGAGGAGGCCCTCCAACTCCAACATCCAGAGAGATAACCGGGGGCAACAGGGCACCATGACGACTCATGTGAACATCACTTGACCTGGAGTTTCTCTCATAAAACAACAAGGGTGTGTCCCAAAAGAGTAGACTACTGCTTGCAGGACTTACTGCACCCAGAGGGGAGCTAATAATCTTGGCGGGGGAACCGTATATCACACTGTCACCATAGAAAAGCCTACAGACACCGTGATGATGGTGGCCAATAAGACCGGCTGGACTCCTGTTTACTTCAAAAGGCTGTTGACTCAGTAGCCATCATGGTCCTTATCACCACTGACCCTGGACTGTCTGGGAGTTGAGCAGGCAGGGCTCTGACACATGGTGCTGTTTGTACGTTAATTCAGGGGCCTAATTGAAGAAAGCGCAGACTACTGGTCAGAGCATCTAGGCTGGCAGAAACGGTCAGCCTAAGGTGGCCGAACAAATGTGGGGCGGGGTGAAACCGGCCCCCACAGCGTCTCTGCACATCTCTTTCCTGGACCCTTAAAGGTCATTAGAATCTATAACACTTCCAATGCTGGTGCTCAGGTGGACGAGCAGGGAGGCAGGGGTCCTGGGGACAATCAACGTCACCGGGAGGCTGCTGGGGAGAAGCTCTGACCCTCGCCCCAGGGTATGAGGGCTCCCAACTCAGCACTCAGCAGTTACAGAAGAAGGGTCTGCACCCTCAGCGCTCCAAGAATGAGGAACGGGACAAAAGGCAGAGGAGGGGTTTGTCCCCAGCAAAGCCCATTAAAAATCCCTGGGAGATAAAAATAGAATCTGGGCAATAAAGTCAAGTCTAACCTTTTTTATCCTTTGTGCTTTGTCTAATTTCACATGCTCCTAGGGTCCCGCATGCAGAGGTTCCACACCCGGCACTTCAGACCAGATTTCCTAGTGCAGAATGGCTGGGTCGACACCTCAGCTCCTGGGGCCCAGTGCAGACTCCACGATATAGAGCCTGAGCTACAGCCAACCCGGCCCTCGAGAGCTCCGCCGCCTCCCTCCCTCCCACTGACTCTGACAGGATCTCTACACAGCAGCCCAGCCCACAGCCCACGGGGTAGTGCATGCTCTCACCTCTCCATTCTCTGATCAAAATATAAAGTTTCCTTTGCTTGTGAACCAAACTCAGTCTCGATCTGTTGGCCCCAATGACACTGGGCAGGGGGACACTTGTTGGGGTCCACTCTGGAGGATCAGTAACAGAAATTGAGACTATTGTAACCTCAATGAACAGATGTGTGAGCCAAACTGTAGTTAACATAGAACAGTGTATAAGGCTCGGGTAAAATAAGATGTTTCTAACACTTCCATTTGATATTTCCATCACTTTTTATAAGCAAGTTCAGTGAAAAGGTTTGTCTTATTTGTCAGGTCAATATTAGAGAAACGAAGTGATTTCTTTCCAAGGATGTACATCTAATAATCTTGGTTAAACCTTCAATCTTGTTTTAAATGCTTTTCCATTGAAAATGATACCTCTCTTTCAGCTCCCCCATTTCTGAGAAGTATAAAATCTTATAATTTATTATTACCAAAGGGGAAAGGTGGGAGGAGGGATAAATTAACAGTTTGGAATTAACACATACACACTGCTATGTATAAAATAGATCATCAACAAGGAACTACTGCATAGCACAGGGAACTACACTCAACATTTTGCAATAACCTATAAGGGGAAATAATCTGAAAAAGAATAGATATTTTTATTGACATCATCTATCAATGATAGTTAAAGTGTAGCCTAAGGGAAGCTGGTGGTGAGTGCTTCTGACCCTGAAGACTTCAATCATCTAAAGTTTGGACTCTGCCTACTTCCCAAGGCCCTTAATGAACATATGTGTAGCCGTAGCTTAAAAACTTCCCCAGTTTGGGTTTCGGGGAGACACTGATTTTGAAAAAGCCCTGGTGTTCTCCTTACATGAATGGGACTCTTCCTACTGCTAAAACATGTCTGTCACACCCAGAGGATGGTATACCGTCTGATCGGGAAGAGTTTGGAAAAGGCATCTCATCTCCTCATCTCCTGGTGCTCGGGTTCACCCCTCCAGCGTCTTTACTAACAGTCTCCCCACTTGGAGATGTCAGCACTGTCAACATCCTGTTGCGTACAGTTTGGAATTTGTCCAGAGGATGAAGCGGAAGGATGAGGAACAATGAGAGACAAGTCCTAGGTGTTCAGACAGGCACATGTCACTCTAATTTCCAATCAGGAAGACGAATTGACCAAAGGCTAGGGTTGCCCATGGAAACAGTATAGGGCTTGAGGAAATCCCGCTGCTTTGTGGCCAGTTCCCATAAACACAAGTTGAACAATGGAACTCAGGGGCAGTAAAATTCACAAAACTGCAGAGTTGAAAATATCCATCACTGAAAAATGTCTTGAGGAAAGTCAGAGAAAAGGACTTGTAAGCAAGGGAGAATGGCAGGAAAGGGATTTGAGGAGGTAGAAAGGACTCGCCATTAAGCACAAGAAAAGGAGCTGAACATTGCCAACATTGCAGTTGGCCAAAAAGGGTGTATGCGTTTTTTTCTGTATATATTCAAGAAAAGGGCATACACTTTTTTAGCCAACCAAACAGGTGGGCACTGGAAGTCAATACTACAAAAGATATCACTTCGCATCAGTCAGAAGAGCCATCCTCATAAAGCGTAAACAACAGAAATGCAGGACAGGGCAACGAGAAGAGGGAGCCCTGCGAGACTTATAGTGGAAATGTATATTGCCAACGGCCATTCTGGAGAGGTGTATTGTGTTTACTAAAGCATCTAAAAAATGAGCTACAGAGCATAGGGCACTTGCACTCATGGGCGTATATCTTGGGAAAAACAAAAATCGAGAGGACACAGGCACCCCAATGTTTACCCCCTCTCTGTTTAAAAGATCCTCGACTAGGATATAACTTAAATGTCTCTGGAGGGAAAAAATGGATAGAGATGTGGTACTTAGGTAGAGTGGAATATTATTCAGCCTGGAAATCAATGAAATATGGCCAGTTGTAACAACTCCGGAGGAGTTACGTATGATCATTCTAAGTGACAGAATTCAAAAAGAAAAAGACACATATCATAAGATATCACTTAAAGGTGGAATCCAAAATGGCTACACATGAAATAAATTACAAAACAAAAACATAGTCAAATATGTAGAAAACACGCATAAGGCTGCTAAACGGGAAAGGTGGGGAGGGGTGAGGCATCATCCAGGAGGTTGAAATTAGCAAAGATACCATTCCAAATACCAAACTGATAATCAACAAGGCCTACACGGTAGCTAAAAGAACTGCACTCAGCACACTCAAGTCACCGGAAAAGAATATATACGACTGGTAAGAATCTGAAAAAGAATTTATTGATGTCTCTCTGTACGTGAATCAAGTGGATGCACAGCAGCAAGAAACAGAGCTTTGAAAATCAGCTGTAACCAATATAGTAATAAATTGAAAAAAATAAACGACAGAGAGACAGAGAAAACCTCTTACAACTTTTCCTCAGGGACGGTGATGCAACATGGATTGAACACATCTAGACCCACAGCAGGATGAGACATAAGGCTGGAAACTGTTTGCGCTAAGAGAAATGTGAGGTTGGGTGAGGAAATGCACACCCTTTAAAGTAATACTACCTGGTACCCATTCAATGGGTCCCAAATCTGCAGGTTCAAGGGATCTTCCTACAGCTAAAACATGCATGGAAAACCCAGAGGACTGTACACCATGTGATCGGGAGATGTGTCTAAAATGCACCTCATTTATCCTCTCCTGGTGCTCCTGTTCACCATTCCAGCCACGTAACTTAGAATCTCCCCACTTGGAGAATCAGCACATTTAAACTTCTGTTTCACACATTTTGCAAATTGTGAGGAGGATGAACGAGAAGAGGGGGAACCAATGAGAGAATAGTTGTAGGGGTTTGGACGGGCACATATCACTCTAATTTCCCATTAAGAATAAGAATTAAAGAAAGGCTCAGCCTGCCTCGCCGGAGCCAAAATAGGGCCTGAAGCAATCCTGCGGGTTTGAGGCCAGCTCACAAAAGAGCAACTTAAAAAATGGAGCTCAGGGTCACTGCAATTCACAAACCTGCAGAGTTATAAATGAAAACTAACGTCCAAAAATATGTTGAGGTAAGGCAAAGAAGAGGATCTGAATGCAAGACAGAATTGCAAGAAACAGATTTCAAGAGATAGATTGGACTCGTCTTTAACGCACATGAAAAGCGGCAGAATTTCGACAATGATGCAGTTGGCCCAAAAGGGCGTATGTGTTTTTTCCTGATTATATCCAGGAAAAAACGCATACGCACTTTATGGGCAACGAAGCAAGCAACCAATGCAAATGTGCACAACAAAGAAGTCTCACTTCCCACCGGTCAAAAGGGCCATCCTAAAAAATTGTAAAAACCAGAAATGCAGGACAGGCCATGGAGAACAGGGAGCCTTTATACGCTGATGGGCAGTGTGTGAACTGCCGAGAGCCACTCTGGAGAAGTGTATGGTGGTTCCTAAATCATCTAAAAAACAGAGCTACAGAGCATAGGACACTTCCAATCATGGGAGTATATCTAGGGAAGTCTAAAAATCAACAAGACACAAGCACACCACAGTTTAGGGCTACTCTGTTTACAAGAACCTCAACTTCAGTACACCTTAAATATCCCAGGAAAGAGAACAATGGATAAAGAAGATGTGGTACTTATGTACAATGGAATATCTCTTCACCATGAAATCAATGTAATAAGGCTAGTAGAAGGATAAAGAGTGGATTTAGGTCCGATAATACTACTTGAAATAAGTCAAACAGAAAAAGAAACATATCATAAGATATCACTTATAGAGGGAGGGTAAATATGGCTGCACAAGAAATGAATTACAGAACAGAACAGTGTCTCACATTTAGAAAACACACTTATGTCAGCTTAAGGGGAAAGGAGAGGTGGGGTGATGCATAAAACCAGAGTTTGAAATTAGCACAGATACCGTTCAATAAACCAAATAGGTATTAGACAAGATCTACACCTTGCTCAATGAACTGGCCTCAACACACCCTATACACCGCAGAGAAATATATCTGAGTAATAAGAATCTTAAAACCCATGTATTGATATATCTCCATAAGGGAATCAAGTGTGTGCAGAGCGGCACAAACACAGCAGTGAAAATGAGCTAAACCCCATTATAGAAATAAATTTTAAAAACAAAACGCTGAAACAATGAAAGAGAGAAAAATTCTTACAAAATTCGCTCAGGGGATGTGATGCAACCTGGATTGACCACATATAAACCCACAGCTGGATAAGACATAAGGCTGAACACTTGGGGCTGAGAGGATTGGTGAGCTTTGGTGAGCAACTGCCGAAAGTTTAATGCAATACTTCATGCTACTCAGTCCAAGGGTCCCAACACTCCAGGTTGAAGGGAATCTTCCTACAGCTAAACCATGCTTGGGAAACCCAGTGACTGGTATACCATATGATCGGGAAAGGTTTCTAAAACGCACCTCATTTTTCCTCTCCTGGGGCTCCGGATTGACATTCCAGCCGCCTTACTAACAACATCCCCACATGGAGTCAATGCCTTTAAGTTCTGGTATCGCACAGTCTGCAGTTAGTGCAGAGGATGAATGGGAATAGGGGGAACCAGTGAGAAACTAGCTGTAGCGGTTTCAATGGGCACATGTCACTCTAATGTCACATCAGTAAGAAGAATTAACCAAAGGCACAGCAAGGTGCCCCAGAAGAAAAATAGGGCTTCAAGGAATCCTGTGGTTATGGGGCAAGACCACAAAAATAAGAGCTGAAAAATGGAGCTAAGGGCCACTGCAATTCAAAAACCTGCAGAGTTATAAAGGCCAACTATTTTCAAAAAATATATTGAGGTAAGGCTATGAAGAGGCAATGAAAGCAAGGCAGAATTGCAGGAAACCAATTTCAGGAGGTAGACTGGAATTGCATTGAAAACATATGAAGAGAGTCAGAACCTCGACAATGATGTACTTGGCCAAAAAGGGCGTATACGTTTTTTCCTGAATATATTCAGGAAAAAACGCATACGCCCTTTTTGGCCAACCAAGCAAGCTTGCAAAGGAAATCTGCACTACAATGAAGTCTCACTTCCCCCCGGTCAAAAGGGCCATCTGAAAAAAGTGTAAAATCCAGAAAGGCAGGACAGGCCATGGAGAACTGGGAGCCTTGTTATGCTGATGGGCGGGATGTAAATTGCCAACAGACACTCAGGAGAAGTGTATGGTGTTTCCTGAAACATCTAAAAAACAAAGCAACAGAGCCTAGGGCACTTCACTTATGGTCCTATAGCTTAGGGAAATTAAAATCAAAAAGACACAGCCACCCCAAAGTTTGGGACGCCTCTGTTTACAACAGCCTCGTTTACAGTACAAGTTCAATATCACAGAAAGTGAAAAATGGATAAAAAACTTGTGGTACTAAAGTACAATGCAATATCACTCAGCAATGAAACGTATGTCACCAGGCCCGTAGCAGCACAATGAGTGGATTCAGGTATGATGATTCTAACTGAAATAAGTCACACAGAAAAAGAAACATCATAAGATATCAGTAACACACGGAATGTAAACTTGGCTACAGAGGAACTGAATTACAAAACAGAACAGGGTCTCAAATTTAGAAAACCAACTTATGCTTGCTTAAGGGTAAAGGTGAGTTGGGGTGCTGCATAAAACCAGAGATTGAAATGAGCACAGATAAAGTTCCTTAAGCCAAATATGGAATAGACAAGAGCTACTCCTTGCTCAACGAAATGGACTCAACACCCCATATTAAACGCCTAAGAATGTACCTGACTAGTAAGTATCTTAAAACCGATGGATTGCTATGTCTCCAAAAGAGAATCAAGCGTGTGTACAGGGGCATAAACGCACCAGTGATAGGATTGGAGAGGTTCGGTGAGCAAATGAAGACCCTTTGAAGTCATATTGCATGGTAACCATTCCAAGGGTCTCAACTCTCCAGGTTTAAGGTATTCTTCCTTCAGCTAAAACATGCATGTGGAACCCAGAATATGATCAACCGTGTGATAGGGAGACGTGTTCCAATATGTCTCAGTTTTCGTTCCCTGGTACTCGGGTGCAACATTCCCGATGCTTTACTAACACTCTCCCCACTTGGAGAGTCAGCGCCTTTAACCTCCTGTTTGGCCCAGTTTGCAATTTCTGCGGATGATGAACAGGAATAGGGAGAACCAATGAGAGACTAGCTGGAGGTGTCTAGACGGGCAAATTTAACTCTCATTTCCCACCAGGAAGAGGAAATAACCAAAGGCTCAGCGTGCCGTGCCGGAACCAGATTAGAGCCTGAAGCCATCCTGCGGTGTTGCGGCCAGCTCACAAGAAAGCGAGTTGAAGAAAGGAGCTCAGGGGCACTGTAATTCACAAACCTGCAGAGTTATAAATGACAGCTATCGTCCAAAAATATACTGAAGTAAGGCTGCCAAGAGGACTTGAAAGCGGGGCAGAATTGCAGGAAACCGATTTCAGGAGGTAGACTGGAATTGCATTGAAAGCATAGGAAAAGAGGCAGAACGTCCACAATGATGCACTTGGCCAAAAAGGGCGTATGCGTTTTTTCCTGAATATATTCAGGAAAAAACGCATATGCCCTTTTTGGCCAACCAA
The DNA here is from genome assembly GCF_964374135.1 of Grampus griseus. Taxonomy (NCBI): domain Eukaryota; kingdom Metazoa; phylum Chordata; class Mammalia; order Artiodactyla; family Delphinidae; genus Grampus; species Grampus griseus. The sequence continues at coordinate 293,313 of NW_028133196.1, read as the reverse complement.
GCAAGCTTGCAAAGGAAATCTGCACTACAATGAAGTCTCACTTCCTCCCGGTCAAAAGGGCCATCTGAAAAAAGTGTAAAATCCAGAAAGGCAGGACAGGCCATGGAGAACTGGGAGCCTTGTTATGCTGATGGGCGGGATGTAAATTGCCAACAGACACTCCGGAGAAGTGTATGGTGTTTCCTGAAACATCTAAAAAACAAAGCAACAGAGCCTAGGGCACTTCCACTTATGGTCCTATAGTTTAGGGAAATTAAAATCAAAAAGACACAGCCACCCCAAAGTTTGGGACGCCTCTGTTTACAAGAACCTCGTTTACCGTACAAGTTCAATATCACAGAAAGTGAAAAATGGATAAAGAACTTGTGGTACTTACGTACAATGCAGTATCACTCAGCAATGAAATCTATGTCATCAGGCCCTTAGCAGCACAATGAGTGGATTCAGGTATGATGATTCTAACTGAAATAAGTCACACAGAAAAAGAAACATCATAAGATATCACTAATACACGGAATGTAAACTTGGCTACACAGGAACTGAATTCCAAAACAGAACAGGGTCTTAAATTTAGAAAACCAACTTATGCTTGCTTAAGGGGAAAGATGAGTTGGGGTGCTGCATAAAACCAGAGATTGAAATGAGCACAGATAAAGTTCCTTAAGCCAAATATGGAATAGACAAGAGCTACTCCTTGCTCAACGAAATGGACTCAACACCGCATATTAAACGCCTAAGAATGTACCTGACTAGTAAGTATCTTAAAACCTATGGATTGCTATGTCTCCGAAAGAGAATCAAGCGTGTGTACAGGGGCATAAATGCAGCAGTGATAGGATTGGAGAGGTTCGGTGAGCAAATGAAGACCCTTTGAAGTCATATTGCATCGTACCCATTCCATGGGTCTCAACTATCCAGGTTTATGGTATTCTTCCTTCAGCTAAAACATGCATGTGGAAACCAGAGTATGATCAACCATGTGAACGGGAGACGTGTTTAAATATGTCTCAGTTTCCTCCCCTGGTACTCAGGTGAAACATTCCAGACGCTTTACTAACACTCTCCCCACTTGGAAGGTCAGCGCCTTTAACCTCCTGTTTGGCCCAGTTTGCAATTTCTGCGGAAGATGAACAGGAATAGGGAGAACCAATGAGAGACTAGCTGGAGGTGTCTGGACGGGCAAATTTAACTCTCATTTCCCACCAGGAAGAGGAAATAACCAAAGGCTCAGCGTGCCGTGCCGGAACCAGATTAGGGCCTGAAGCCATCCTGCAGTGTTGCGGCCAGCTCAAAAGAAAGCGAGTTGAAGAAAGGAGCTCAGGGGCACTGTAATTCACAAACCTGCAGAGTTATAAATGACAGCTATCGTCCAAAAATATACTGAAGTAAGGCTGCCAAGAGGACTTGAAAGCGGGGCAGAATTGCAGGAAACCGATTTCAGGAGGTAGACTGGAATTGCATTGAAAGCATAGGAAAAGAGGCAGAACGTCCACAATGATGCACTTGGCCAAAAAGGGCGTATGCGTTTTTTCCTGAATATATTCAGGAAAAAACGCATACGCCCTTTTTGGCCAACCAAGCAAGCTTGCAAAGGAAATCTGCACTACAATGAAGTCTCACTTCCCCCCGGTCAAAAGGGCCATCTGAAAAAAGTGTAAAATCCAGAAAGGCAGGACAGGCCATGGAGAACTGGGAGCCTTGTTATGCTGATGGGCGGGATGGAAACTGCCAACAGACACTCGGGAGAAGTGTATGGTGTTTCCTGAAACATCTAAAAAACAAAGCAACAGAGCCTAGGGCACTTCCACTTATGGTCCTATAGCTTAGGGAAATTAAAATCAAAAAGACACAGCCACCCCAAAGTTTGGGACGCCTCTGTGTACAGAAATCTCTTCTATGGCACAAGTTAAATATCCCAGAGAGCAAATAATGGATAAAGAAGTTGCGGTACTTATGTACAACAGAATACCACTCAGCAATGAAATCTATGTCACCAGGCCCATAGCAGCATAATGAGTGGATTGAGACACGATGATTCTAAGTGAAATAAGTCACACAGAAAAAGAAACATCATAAGGTATCACTAATACACGGAATGTGAACTTGGCTACACAGGAACTGAATTACAAAACAGAACAGGGTCTCAAGTTTAGAAAACCAACTTATGCCTGCTTAAGGGGGAAGGTGAGTTGGGGTGCTGCATAAAAGCAGAGTTTGAAATTAGCACAGATACCGTTCCATAAGCCAAATATGTAATAGACAAGACCTACCCCTTGCTCAATGAAATGGATTCAACAATGAGGTATCACCTCACGCCTGGTAGAATAGGCATCATAGAAAATCTACAAACAGAAAATGCTGGAAAGGGTGTGGAGAAAAGGAACCCTCTTCCACTATTGTTGGGAATATAAATTGATACAGTCATTATGGAGAACAATATGGAATTTCTTAAGAAACTAACAATAGAATTACCATATGATACAGCAATCCCAGTACTGGACATATACCCAGACAAAACCATAAATCAAAAAGAGTCATTCACCGCAATGTTCATTGCATCACTATTTACAATATCGAGGTAATGGAAGCAACATAAATGCCCACAGACAGACGAATGCATAAAGCTGTGGTACATATATAAAATGGAATATTACTAAGCCATGAAAAGGAATGAAATTGGGTCATTTGTAGAGACGTCGATGGATCTAGAGACTGTCATACAGAGTGAAGTAAGTCAGAAAGAGAAAAACAAATCTTGTATATTCATGCATATATGTGGAACCTAGAAAAACTGTACAGATTAACCATTTTGCAAGGCATAAATAGAGCAACAGATGTAGACAACAAACGTATGGACAACAAGGGGGGAAAGCTGTTGAGGGGGTGGTGGTGGGAGGAGTTGAGAGACTGGGATTGGCATGTATACATTTATATGTATAAAATAGATAACCAATAAGAACCTGCTGTATAAAAATATAAAATAAAATTCAAAATTAAAAAGAAATAAAATTTAAAAAATAAAACAGAAAAAACAATTATTCCCTGCACATACATGTATTTATATGAATAAATTATTTCCATGCTTATATCTGTAAATACAAAAAAAGAGGAATAAAGTCTACCTTGAACCAAAAACGAAAAAGAGAAAAAAACACAGAACCCACCAGTTACACGGAGGAAAACCGTATCAGGGCACTTGCTCCAGTTGTAAACAATTCTGAAGTTGGTCAGTGGTGGGGAATCGTCTCCCATTCAGCCAGCAGCCCCCACGCAACAAGCGTCCTCATTGCAAAGCTGGGGCACCGTGCCGAGGCATCTGTGAGTAAACGTGAGCTGAGCCCCAGGCCAGTTGCTGCTGAACTATTCCCACCCGTCCCAGGTAAAACACCTGAATATATACAAGGACTTGAAAGCCTAGAGGAAGGGCCATAGAGCCACACGAGTGACAGCATGCCGGCCGACTTGGTGCCTGCAGGCCAGCCAGGATGGTCCTGGCCCTGGGTGCTCTTCTGGAAGATTTCCATTTCCCTGCCTGAGATACCCGTCCTGTCCCTGCCCCCACTGCTTTTTTCCTTCCTCACCTCTGCCCAGGGAGAAATTCCAGCAACAGGTATGGGTGACACATCCTCTTCTTTAGCAGGTGGCAGCCTGGCAACTGCTGCAGAAAGTCCAGCAGAGCCCCACTCACACTGGGCCACCCACAAAGCCGTGGCCTCTCACTCCCTCCCACCAGCCCAGCCCCGAGACTGCTGACAGGGCAGAGAAAATGGCGTCAGGCACGGCTGCAGGGGCTCTTGCTGCCTGGAGTGGTATTTATATTGATCTCAACCCAGGCACACCTGGGGAGGGCTGGCCGGCACGGTAAGGCTGCCCAGGTCAGCCAATCATCACCCCTCAGGGGCTCACAGTTGCAGAAAATGGAACTTGCTGAACCGGCCAGGTCCGAGGAACAGGTGTGGGCTCCTGAGAGTCAGGATAGACAAGGGGCTGCAGCTTTGGCTTGTTTTCTAATCATTTTATCTGGCCCATGAGTGGGAGACAACTTCAAGAAAACCCTCTCCTAATGAGAGGAACCCAGGAGTCAGGGAGAGGAGGGGTGGGTGGTGGTTGGAGACAGAGGCCTGGTGCCCCGGGTGCAGTGGAAGTCTCTGGAAGACCAGGTGGAGGGAGGCCTCACGGAGTGATGCCCAGGGTCACAGACCTGTCGCAGCTGCTGTTTGTTAGTTCAAGTCCTGCTCTGAGGTACTCTGTGTCAGCTCTGAGCGACAGGTGAGCTGGGGGTGCTCTGCAATGAGGGCTATGTGCACGGTTCCTGTGTGCCCAGCCCTGCCACGGTACCTGCAAGGGTAGCTCTGTATCCTGGGAGGGGCCTGACCACGAGAGCCCCGTGGGCTGGGGTGGGGGTGGGGTACCTGCCCAGGTGAGCTCCATATTCTGGGATTGGTCTGACCACGAGAGCCCCATGGGCTGCTGGGGACCTGGTAAAGGATGTCAGGACAGTCAGTGAAGCCACCGAGGATATACCTCCAGTTGCTCCTAATTCCTACACCCTGCTGGTCATTCTACCAACCACCAGGACATGGTATTCTGTATTAGTCTTCAATGATGCTTTCTTTTGCATTCCATTAGTCCCAGAGTCACAAGAAATTTTGGCTTGTGAGTGGCAGGACTCAACATACAACTAAAACAATACTTCCGGGCCGTCTGGCCCCAAGGGTGCAAAAGTTCCCACACCATCTTTGGGGAAAGCTTAGCTAAAGACCTAAAAGTTCTACCTCTGGAAAAGGAAACCCTCCTTCAATATGCAGACGACATTCTGATCGCCAGCCCTACTAAGGAGGCCTCTGAACTACCAAGCCAATAAAGGATAGAAGTTGTCCAAGAAAAAGCTCAAATATCACAGACTGCCGTGACCTGCCTGGGCTTCATTCTCACAGAAGGTCAGAGAAGCCCATCCCAGGAAAGGGAAGAAACCATTTTCAGCCTTACCCCTTTCTAAAACTAGAAGACAGCTTAGGGGTTCCTGGGGAGGCCAGGGTTTGCTGCTTCTGGATCCCTAACTACAGTCTACTAGCTGGGCCTCTATATGAAACACTGAAAGGAAAAGATGATGATCCTTTTGAATAGAATCCAGAAGTGGCCTTTCAAGAATGGAAAGAGCAGTCAATTCAGACCCTTGCCCTGGAACTCCCTAATTTAGCTAAACCCTTTGACCTTTACATTCCCAGTGAAAGGTGAATCGCCATTGGAGAATTAGTGCAAAAACTGGGACCACTTGAAATGGAACAATGCAAGAATGCCATCCAGGTAGGATAAACTACGGTCACCAAGGGGCTTGGCCCACTGCCACATCTGGCCAAGATACTGGCGGTATCTAAAAACCTGGAAATCAGCAGCCCAAAAGGCCACCTCCCTCCTAAGGGAAAAGGACCCCACGTGGTGATCCTAACCACCAACCATGCCCTGAAGTTGCAGGGTTCGCTCCGTGGGCACACCGACCTCGAGTGAGGAGGCCCTCCAACTCCAACATCCAGAGAGATAACCGGGGGCAACAGGGCACCATGACGACTCGTGTGAACATCACTTGACCTGGAGTTTCTCTCATAAAACAACAAGGGTGTGTCCCAAAAGAGTAGACTACTGCTTGCAGGACTTACTGCACCCAGAGGGGAGCTAATAATCTTGGCGGGGGAACCGTATATCACACTGTCACCATAGAAAAGCCTACAGACACCGTGATGATGGTGGCCAATAAGACTGGCTGGACTCCTGTTTACTTCAAAAGGCTGTTGACTCAGTAGCCATCATGGTCCTTATCACCACTGACCCTGGACTGTCTGGGAGTTGAGCAGGCAGGGCTCTGACACATGGTGCTGTTTGTACGTTAATTCAGGGGCCTAATTGAAGAAAGCGCAGACTACTGGTCAGAGCATCTAGGCTGGCAGAAACGGTCAGCCTAAGGTGGCCGAACAAATGTGGGGCGGGGTGAAACCGGCCCCCACAGCGTCTCTGCACATCTCTTTCCTGGACCCTTAAAGGTCATTAGAATCTATAACACTTCCAATGCTGGTGCTCAGGTGGACGAGCAGGGAGGCAGGGGTCCTGGGGACAATCAACGTCACCGGGAGGCTGCTGGGGAGAAGCTCTGACCCTCGCCCCAGGGTATGAGGGCTCCCAACTCAGCACTCAGCAGTTACAGAAGAAGGGTCTGCACCCTCAGCGCTCCAAGAATGAGGAACGGGACAAAAGGCAGAGGAGGGGTTTGTCCCCAGCAAAGCCCATTAAAAATCCCTGGGAGATAAAAATAGAATCTGGGCAATAAAGTCAAGTCTAACCTTTTTTATCCTTTGTGCTTTGTCTAATTTCACATGCTCCTAGGGTCCCGCATGCAGAGGTTCCACACCCGGCACTTCAGACCAGATTTCCTAGTGCAGAATGGCTGGGTCGACACCTCAGCTCCTGGGGCCCAGTGCAGACTCCACGATATAGAGCCTGAGCTACAGCCAACCCGGCCCTCGAGAGCTCCGCCGCCTCCCTCCCTCCCACTGACTCTGACAGGATCTCTACACAGCAGCCCAGCCCACAGCCCACGGGGTAGTGCATGCTCTCACCTCTCCATTCTCTGATCAAAATATAAAGTTTCCTTTGCTTGTGAACCAAACTCAGTCTCGATCTGTTGGCCCCAATGACACTGGGCAGGGGGACACTTGTTGGGGTCCACTCTGGAGGATCAGTAACAGAAATTGAGACTATTGTAACCTCAATGAACAGATGTGTGAGCCAAACTGTAGTTAACATAGAACAGTGTATAAGGCTCGGGTAAAATAAGATGTTTCTAACACTTCCATTTGATATTTCCATCACTTTTTATAAGCAAGTTCAGTGAAAAGGTTTGTCTTATTTGTCAGGTCAATATTAGAGAAACGAAGTGATTTCTTTCCAAGGATGTACATCTAATAATCTTGGTTAAACCTTCAATCTTGTTTTAAATGCTTTTCCATTGAAAATGATACCTCTCTTTCAGCTCCCCCATTTCTGAGAAGTATAAAATCTTATAATTTATTATTACCAAAGGGGAAAGGTGGGAGGAGGGATAAATTAACAGTTTGGAATTAACACATACACACTGCTATGTATAAAATAGATCATCAACAAGGAACTACTGCATAGCACAGGGAACTACACTCAACATTTTGCAATAACCTATAAGGGGAAATAATCTGAAAAAGAATAGATATTTTTATTGACATCATCTATCAATGATAGTTAAAGTGTAGCCTAAGGGAAGCTGGTGGTGAGTGCTTCTGACCCTGAAGACTTCAATCATCTAAAGTTTGGACTCTGCCTACTTCCCAAGGCCCTTAATGAACATATGTGTAGCCGTAGCTTAAAAACTTCCCCAGTTTGGGTTTCGGGGAGACACTGATTTTGAAAAAGCCCTGGTGTTCTCCTTACATGAATGGGACTCTTCCTACTGCTAAAACATGTCTGTCACACCCAGAGGATGGTATACCGTCTGATCGGGAAGAGTTTGGAAAAGGCATCTCATCTCCTCATCTCCTGGTGCTCGGGTTCACCCCTCCAGCGTCTTTACTAACAGTCTCCCCACTTGGAGATGTCAGCACTGTCAACATCCTGTTGCGTACAGTTTGGAATTTGTCCAGAGGATGAAGCGGAAGGATGAGGAACAATGAGAGACAAGTCCTAGGTGTTCAGACAGGCACATGTCACTCTAATTTCCAATCAGGAAGACGAATTGACCAAAGGCTAGGGTTGCCCATGGAAACAGTATAGGGCTTGAGGAAATCCCGCTGCTTTGTGGCCAGTTCCCATAAACACAAGTTGAACAATGGAACTCAGGGGCAGTAAAATTCACAAAACTGCAGAGTTGAAAATATCCATCACTGAAAAATGTCTTGAGGAAAGTCAGAGAAAAGGACTTGTAAGCAAGGGAGAATGGCAGGAAAGGGATTTGAGGAGGTAGAAAGGACTCGCCATTAAGCACAAGAAAAGGAGCTGAACATTGCCAACATTGCAGTTGGCCAAAAAGGGTGTATGCGTTTTTTTCTGTATATATTCAAGAAAAGGGCATACACTTTTTTAGCCAACCAAACAGGTGGGCACTGGAAGTCAATACTACAAAAGATATCACTTCGCATCAGTCAGAAGAGCCATCCTCATAAAGCGTAAACAACAGAAATGCAGGACAGGGCAACGAGAAGAGGGAGCCCTGCGAGACTTATAGTGGAAATGTATATTGCCAACGGCCATTCTGGAGAGGTGTATTGTGTTTACTAAAGCATCTAAAAAATGAGCTACAGAGCATAGGGCACTTGCACTCATGGGCGTATATCTTGGGAAAAACAAAAATCGAGAGGACACAGGCACCCCAATGTTTACCCCCTCTCTGTTTAAAAGATCCTCGACTAGGATATAACTTAAATGTCTCTGGAGGGAAAAAATGGATAGAGATGTGGTACTTAGGTAGAGTGGAATATTATTCAGCCTGGAAATCAATGAAATATGGCCAGTTGTAACAACTCCGGAGGAGTTACGTATGATCATTCTAAGTGACAGAATTCAAAAAGAAAAAGACACATATCATAAGATATCACTTAAAGGTGGAATCCAAAATGGCTACACATGAAATAAATTACAAAACAAAAACATAGTCAAATATGTAGAAAACACGCATAAGGCTGCTAAACAGGAAAGGTGGGGAGGGGTGAGGCATCATCCAGGAGGTTGAAATTAGCAAAGATACCATTCCAAATACCAAACTGATAATCAACAAGGCCTACACAGTAGCTAAAAGAACTGCACTCAGCACACTCAAGTCACCGGAAAAGAATATATACGACTGGTAAGAATCTGAAAAAGAATTTATTGATGTCTCTCTGTACGTGAATCAAGTGGATGCACAGCAGCAAGAAACAGAGCTTTGAAAATCAGCTGTAACCAATATAGTAATAAATTGAAAAAAATAAACGACAGAGAGACAGAGAAAACCTCTTACAACTTTTCCTCAGGGACGGTGATGCAACATGGATTGAACACATCTAGACCCACAGCAGGATGAGACATAAGGCTGGAAACTGTTTGCGCTAAGAGAAATGTGAGGTTGGGTGAGGAAATGCACACCCTTTAAAGTAATACTACCTGGTACCCATTCAATGGGTCCCAAATCTGCAGGTTCAAGGGATCTTCCTACAGCTAAAACATGCATGGAAAACCCAGAGGACTGTACACCATGTGATCGGGAGATGTGTCTAAAATGCACCTCATTTATCCTCTCCTGGTGCTCCTGTTCACCATTCCAGCCACGTTACTTAGAATCTCCCCACTTGGAGAATCAGCACATTTAAACTTCTGTTTCACACATTTTGCAAATTGTGAGGAGGATGAACGAGAAGAGGGGGAACCAATGAGAGAATAGTTGTAGGGGTTTGGACGGGCACATATCACTCTAATTTCCCATTAAGAATAAGAATTAAAGAAAGGCTCAGCCTGCCTCGCCGGAGCCAAAATAGGGCCTGAAGCAATCCTGCGGGTTTGAGGCCAGCTCACAAAAGAGCAACTTAAAAAATGGAGCTCAGGGTCACTGCAATTCACAAACCTGCAGAGTTATAAATGAAAACTAACGTCCAAAAATATGTTGAGGTAAGGCAAAGAAGAGGATCTGAATGCAAGACAGAATTGCAAGAAACAGATTTCAAGAGATAAATTGGACTCGTCTTTAACGCACATGAAAAGCGGCAGAATTTCGACAATGATGCAGTTGGCCCAAAAGGGCGTATGTGTTTTTTCCTGATTATATCCAGGAAAAAACGCATACGCACTTTATGGGCAACGAAGCAAGCAACCAATGCAAATGTGCACAACAAAGAAGTCTCACTTCCCACCGGTCAAAAGGGCCATCCTAAAAAATTGTAAAAACCAGAAATGCAGGACAGGCCATGGAGAACAGGGAGCCTTTATACGCTGATGGGCAGTGTGTGAACTGCCGAGAGCCACTCTGGAGAAGTGTATGGTGGTTCCTAAATCATCTAAAAAACAGAGCTACAGAGCATAGGACACTTCCAATCATGGGAGTATATCTAGGGAAGTCTAAAAATCAACAAGACACAAGCACACCACAGTTTAGGGCTACTCTGTTTACAAGAACCTCAACTTCAGTACACCTTAAATATCCCAGGAAAGAGAACAATGGATAAAGAAGATGTGGTACTTATGTACAATGGAATATCTCTTCACCATGAAATCAATGTAATAAGGCTAGTAGAAGGATAAAGAGTGGATTTAGGTCCGATAATACTACTTGAAATAAGTCAAACAGAAAAAGAAACATATCATAAGATATCACTTATAGAGGGAGGGTAAATATGGCTGCACAAGAAATGAATTACAGAACAGAACAGTGTCTCACATTTAGAAAACACACTTATGTCAGCTTAAGGGGAAAGGAGAGGTGGGGTGATGCATAAAACCAGAGTTTGAAATTAGCACAGATACCGTTCAATAAACCAAATAGGTATTAGACAAGATCTACACCTTGCTCAATGAACTGGCCTCAACACACCCTATACACCGCAGAGAAATATATCTGAGTAATAAGAATCTTAAAACCCATGTATTGATATATCTCCATAAGGGAATCAAGTGTGTGCAGAGCGGCACAAACACAGCAGTGAAAATGAGCTAAACCCCATTATAGAAATAAATTTTAAAAACAAAACGCTGAAACAATGAAAGAGAGAAAAATTCTTACAAAATTCGCTCAGGGGATGTGATGCAACCTGGATTGACCACATATAAACCCACAGCTGGATAAGACATAAGGCTGAACACTTGGGGCTGAGAGGATTGGTGAGCTTTGGTGAGCAACTGCCGAAAGTTTAATGCAATACTTCATGCTACTCAGTCCAAGGGTCCCAACACTCCAGGTTGAAGGGAATCTTCCTACAGCTAAACCATGCTTGGGAAACCCAGTGACTGGTATACCATATGATCGGGAAAGGTTTCTAAAACGCACCTCATTTTTCCTCTCCTGGGGCTCCGGATCGACATTCCAGCCGCTTTACTAACAACATCCCCACATGGAGTCAATGCCTTTAAGTTCTGGTATCGCACAGTCTGCAGTTAGTGCAGAGGATGAATGGGAATAGGGGGAACCAGTGAGAAACTAGCTGTAGCGGTTTCAATGGGCACATGTCACTCTAATGTCACATCAGTAAGAAGAATTAACCAAAGGCACAGCAAGGTGCCCCAGAAGAAAAATAGGGCTTCAAGGAATCCTGTGGTTATGGGGCAAGACCACAAAAATAAGAGCTGAAAAATGGAGCTAAGGGCCACTGCAATTCAAAAACCTGCAGAGTTATAAAGGCCAACTATTTTCAAAAAATATATTGAGGTAAGGCTATGAAGAGGCAATGAAAGCAAGGCAGAATTGCAGGAAACCAATTTCAGGAGGTAGACTGGAATTGCATTGAAAACATATGAAGAGAGTCAGAACCTCGACAATGATGTACTTGGCCAAAAAGGGCGTATACGTTTTTTCCTGAATATATTCAGGAAAAAACGCATACGCCCTTTTTGGCCAACCAAGCAAGCTTGCAAAGGAAATCTGCACTACAATGAAGTCTCACTTCCCCCCGGTCAAAAGGGCCATCTGAAAAAAGTGTAAAATCCAGAAAGGCAGGACAGGCCATGGAGAACTGGGAGCCTTGTTATGCTGATGGGCGGGATGTAAATTGCCAACAGACACTCGGGAGAAGTGTATGGTGTTTCCTGAAACATCTAAAAAACAAAGCAACAGAGCCTAGGGCACTTCACTTATGGTCCTATAGATTAGGGAAATTAAAATCAAAAAGACACAGCCACCCCAAAGTTTGGGACGCCTCTGTTTACAACAACCTCGTTTACAGTACAAGTTCAATATCACAGAAAGTGAAAAATGGATAAAGAAGTTGTGGTACTAAAGTACAATGCAATATCACTCAGCAATGAAATCTATGTCACCAGGCCCGTAGCAGCACAATGAGTGGATTCAGGTATGATGATTCTAACTGAAATAAGTCACACAGAAAAAGAAACATCATAAGATATCAGTAATACACGGAATGTAAACTTGGCTACAGAGGAACTGAATTACAAAACAGAACAGGGTCTCAAATTTAGAAAACCAACTTATGCTTGCTTAAGGGTAAAGGTGAGTTGGGGTGCTGCATAAAACCAGAGATTGAAATGAGCACAGATAAATTTCCTTAAGCCAAATATGGAATAGACAAGAGCTACTCCTTGCTCAACGAAATGGACTCAACACCCCATATTAAACGCCTAAGAATGTACCTGACTAGTAAGTATCTTAAAACCTATGGATTGCTATGTCTCCAAAAGAGAATCAAGCGTGTGTACACGGGCATAAACGCAGCAGTGATAGGATTGGAGAGGTTCGGTGAGCAAACGAAGACCCTTTGAAGTCATATTGCATGGTACCCATTACACGGGTCTCAACTCTCCAGGTTTAGGTATTCTTCCTTCAGCTAAAACATGCATGTGGAACCCAGAGTATGATCAACCGTGTGAACGGGAGACATGTTTAAATATGTCTCAGTTTTCCTCCCCTGGTACTCGGGTGCAACATTCCAGACACTTTACTAACACTCTCCCCACTTGGAGAGTCAGCGCCTTTAACCTCCTGTTTGGCCCAGTTTGCAATTTCTGTGGAAGATGAACAGGAATAGGGAGAACCAATGAGAGACTAGCTGGAGGTGTCTGGACGGGCAAATTTAACTCTCATTTCCCACCAGGAAGAGGAAATACCAAAGGCTCAGCGTACGGTGCCGGAACCAGATTAGGGCCTGAAGCCATCCTGCGGTGTTGCGGCCAGCTCAAAAGAAAGCGAGTTGAAGAAAGGAGCTCAGGGGCACTGTAATTCACAAACCTGCAGAGTTATAAATGACAGCTATCGTCCAAAAATATACTGAAGTAAGGCTGCCAAGAGGACTTGAAAGCGGGGCAGAATTGCAGGAAACCGACTTCAGGAGGTAGACTGGAATTGCATTGAAAGCATAGGAAAAGAGGCAGAACGTCCACAATGATGCACTTGGCCAAAAAGGGCGTATGCGTTTTTTCCTGAATATATTCAGGAAAAAACGCATACGCCCTTTTTGGCCAACCAAGCAAGCTTGCAAAGGAAATCTGCACTACAATGAAGTCTCACTTCCCCCCAGTCAAAAGGGCCATCTGAAAAAAGTGTAAAATCCAGAAAGGCAGGACAAGCCATGGAGAACTGGGAGCCTTGTTATGCTGATGGGCGGGATGTAAATTGCCAACAGACACTCGGGAGAAGTGTATGATGTTTCCTGAAACATCTAAAAAACAAAGCAACAGAGCCTAGGGCACTTCCACTTATGGTCCTATAGCTTAGGGAAATTAAAATCAAAAAGACACAGCCACCCCAAAGTTTGGGACGCCTCTGTTTACAAGAACCTCGTTTACCGTACAAGTTCAATATCACAGAAAGTGAAAAATGGATAAAGAACTTGTGGTACTTACGTACAATGCAGTATCACTCAGCAATGAAATCTATGTCATCAGGCCCTTAGCAGCACAATGAGTGGATTCAGGTATGATGATTCTAACTGAAATAAGTCACACAGAAAAAGAAACATCATAAGATATCACTAATACACGGAATGTAAACTTGGCTACACAGGAACTGAATTCCAAAACAGAAAAGGGTCTTAAATTTAGAAAACCAACTTATGCTTGCTTAAGGGGAAAGGTGAGTTGGGGTGCTGCATAAAACCAGAGATTGAAATGAGCACAGATAAAGTTCCTTAAGCCAAATATGGAATAGACAAGAGCTACTCCTTGCTCAACGAAATGGACTCAACACCGCATATTAAACGCCTAAGAATGTACCTGACTAGTAAGTATCTTAAAACCTATGGATTGCTATGTCTCCGAAAGAGAATCAAGCGTGTGTACAGGGGCATAAATGCAGCAGTGATAGGATTGGAGAGGTTCGGTGAGCAAATGAAGACCCTTTGAAGTCATATTGCATGGTACCCATTCCATGGGTCTCAACTATCCAGGTTTAAGGTATTCTTCCTTCAGCTAAAACATGCATGTGGAAACCAGAGTATGATCAACCATGTGAACGGGAGACGTGTTTAAATATGTCTCAGTTTCCTCCCCTGGTACTCAGGTGCAACATTCCAGACGCTTTACTAACACTCTCCCGACTTGGAGAGTCAGTCCCTTTAACCTCCTGTTTGCCCCAGTTTGCAATTTCTGCGGAAGATGAACAGGAATAGCGAGAACCAATGAGTGACTAGCTGGAGGTGTCTGGACGGGCAAATTTAACTCTCATTTCCCACCAGGAAGAGGAATTAACCAAAGGCTCAGTGTGCCGTGCCGGAACCAGATTAGGGCCTGAAGCCATCCTGCAGTGTTGCGGCCAGCTCAAAAGAAAGCGAGTTGAAGAAAGGAGCTCAGGGGCACTGTAATTCACAAACCTGCAGAGTTATAAATGACAGCTATCGTCCAAAAATATACTGAAGTAAGGCTGCCAAGAGGACTTGAAAGCGGGGCAGAATTGCAGGAAACCGATTTCAGGAGGTAGACTGGAATTGCATTGAAAGCATAGGAAAAGAGGCAGAACGTCCACAATGATGCACTTGGCCAAAAAGGGCGTATGCGTTTTTTCCTGAATATATTCAGGAAAAAAGGCATACGCCCTTTTTGGCCAACCAAGCAAGCTTGCAAAGGAAATCTGCACTACAATGAAGTCTCACTTCCCCCCGGTCAAAAGGGCCATCTGAATAAAGTGTAAAATCCAGAAAGGCAGGACAGGCCATGGAGAACTGGGAGCCTTGTTATGCTGATGGGCGGGATGTAAATTGCCAACAGACACTCGGGAGAAGTGTATGGTGTTTCCTGAAACATGTAAAAAACAGAGCAACAGAGCCTAGGGCACTTCCACTTATGGTCCTATAGCTTAGGGAAATTAAAATCAAAAAGACACAGCCACCCCAAAGTTTGGGACGCCTCTGTGTACAGAAATCTCTTCTATGGCACAAGTTAAATATCCCAGAGAGCAAATAATGGATAAAGATGTTGCTGTACTTATGTACAACAGAATACCACTCAGCAATGAAATCTATGTCACCAGGCCCATAGCAGCATAATGAGTGGATTGAGACACGATGATTCTAAGTGAAATAAGTCACACAGAAAAAGAAACATCATAAGGTATCACTAATACACGGAATGTGAACTTGGCTACACATGAACTGAATTACAAAACAGAACAGGGTCTCAAGTTTAGAAAACCAACTTATGCCTGCTTAAGGGGGAAGGTGAGTTGGGGTGCTGCATAAAAGCAGAGTTTGAAATTAGCACAGATACCGTTCCATAAGCCAAATATGTAATAGACAAGACCTACCCCTTGCTCAACGAAATGGATTCAACAATGAGGTATCACCTCACACCTGGTAGAATAGGCATCATAGAAAATCTACAAACAGAAAATGCTGGAAAGGGTGTGGAGAAAAGGAACCCTCTTCCACTATTGTTGGGAATATAAATTGATACAGTCATTATGGAGAACAATATGGAATTTCTTAAGAAACTAACAATAGAATTACCATATGATACAGCAATCCCAGTACTGGACATATACCCAGACAAAACCATAAATCAAAAAGAGTCATTCACCGCAATGTTCATTGCATCACTATTTACAATATCGAGGTAATGGAAGCAACATAAATGCCCACAGACAGACGAATGCATAAAGCTGTGGTACATATATAAAATGGAATATTACTAAGCCATGAAAAGGAATGAAATTGGGTCATTTGTAGAGACGTCGATGGATCTAGAGACTGTCATACAGAGTGAAGTAAGTCAGAAAGAGAAAAACAAATCTTGTATATTCATGCATATATGTGGAACCTAGAAAAACTGTACAGATTAACCATTTTGCAAGGCATAAATAGAGCAACAGATGTAGACAACAAACGTATGGACAACAAGGGGGGAAAGCTGTTGAGGGGGTGGTGGTGGGAGGAGTTGAGAGACTGGGATTGGCATGTATACATTTATATGTATAAAATAGATAACCAATAAGAACCTGCTGTATAAAAATATAAAATAAAATTCAAAATTGAAAAGAAATAAAATTTAAAAAATAAAACAGAAAAAACAATTATTCCCTGCACATACATGTATTTATATGAATAAATTATTTCCATGCTTATATCTGTAAATACAAAAAAAGAGGAATAAAGTCTACCTTGAACCAAAAACGAAAAAGAGAAAAAAACACAGAACCCACCAGTTACACGGAGGAAAACCGTATCAGGGCACTTGCTCCAGTTGTAAACAATTCTGAAGTTGGTCAGTGGTGGGGAATCGTCTCCCATTCAGCCAGCAGCCCCCACGCAACAAGCGTCCTCATTGCAAAGCTGGGGCACCGTGCCGAGGCATCTGTGAGTAAACGTGAGCTGAGCCCCAGGCCAGTTGCTGCTGAACTATTCCCACCCGTCCCAGGTAAAACACCTGAATATATACAAGGACTTGAAAGCCTAGAGGAAGGGCCATAGAGCCACACGAGTGACAGCATGCCGGCCGACTTGGTGCCTGCAGGCCAGCCAGGATGGTCCTGGCCCTGGGTGCTCTTCTGGAAGATTTCCATTTCCCTGCCTGAGATACCCGTCCTGTCCCTGCCCCCACTGCTTTTTTCCTTCCTCACCTCTGCCCAGGGAGAAATTCCAGCAACAGGTATGGGTGACACATCCTCTTCTTTAGCAGGTGGCAGCCTGGCAACTGCTGCAGAAAGTCCAGCAGAGCCCCACTCACACTGGGCCACCCACAAAGCCGTGGCCTCTCACTCCCTCCCACCAGCCCAGCCCCGAGACTGCTGACAGGGCAGAGAAAATGGCGTCAGGCACGGCTGCAGGGGCTCTTGCTGCCTGGAGTGGTATTTATATTGATCTCAACCCAGGCACACCTGGGGAGGGCTGACCGGCACGGTAAGGCTGCCCAGGTCAGCCAATCATCACCCCTCAGGGGCTCACAGTTGCAGAAAATGGAACTTGCTGAACCGGCCAGGTCCGAGGAACAGGTGTGGGCTCCTGAGAGTCAGGATAGACAAGGGGCTGCAGCTTTGGCTTGTTTTCTAATCATTTTATCTGGCCCATGAGTGGGAGACAACTTCAAGAAAACCCTCTCCTAATGAGAGGAACCCAGGAGTCAGGGAGAGGAGGGGTGGGTGGTGGTTGGAGACAGAGGCCTGGTGCCCCGGGTGCAGTGGAAGTCTCTGGAAGACCAGGTGGAGGGAGGCCTCACGGAGTGATGCCCAGGGTCACAGACCTGTCGCAGCTGCTGTTTGTTAGTTCAAGTCCTGCTCTGAGGTACTCTGTGTCAGCTCTGAGCGACAGGTGAGCTGGGGGTGCTCTGCAATGAGGGCTATGTGCACGGTTCCTGTGTGCCCAGCCCTGCCACGGTACCTGCAAGGGTAGCTCTGTATCCTGGGAGGGGCCTGACCACGAGAGCCCCGTGGGCTGGGGTGGGGGTGGGGTACCTGCCCAGGTGAGCTCCATATTCTGGGATTGGTCTGACCACGAGAGCCCCATGGGCTGCTGGGGACCTGGTAAAGGATGTCAGGACAGTCAGTGAAGCCACCGAGGATATACCTCCAGTTGCTCCTAATTCCTACACCCTGCTGGTCATTCTACCAACCACCAGGACATGGTATTCTGTATTAGTCTTCAATGATGCTTTCTTTTGCATTCCATTAGTCCCAGAGTCACAAGAAATTTTGGCTTGTGAGTGGCAGGACTCAACATACAACTAAAACAATACTTCCGGGCCGTCTGGCCCCAAGGGTGCAAAAGTTCCCACACCATCTT
This sequence comes from Grampus griseus, assembly GCF_964374135.1. NCBI lineage: Eukaryota > Metazoa > Chordata > Mammalia > Artiodactyla > Delphinidae > Grampus > Grampus griseus. Next base: position 275,392 of record NW_028133196.1, on the reverse strand, counting down.
TGGGGAAAGCTTAGCTAAAGACCTAAAAGTTCTACCTCTGGAAAAGGAAACCCTCCTTCAATATGCAGACGACATTCTGATCGCCAGCCCTACTAAGGAGGCCTCTGAACTACCAAGCCAATAAAGGATAGAAGTTGTCCAAGAAAAAGCTCAAATATCACAGACTGCCGTGACCTGCCTGGGCTTCATTCTCACAGAAGGTCAGAGAAGCCCATCCCAGGAAAGGGAAGAAACCATTTTCAGCCTTACCCCTTTCTAAAACTAGAAGACAGCTTAGGGGTTCCTGGGGAGGCCAGGGTTTGCTGCTTCTGGATCCCTAACTACAGTCTACTAGCTGGGCCTCTATATGAAACACTGAAAGGAAAAGATGATGATCCTTTTGAATAGAATCCAGAAGTGGCCTTTCAAGAATGGAAAGAGCAGTCAATTCAGACCCTTGCCCTGGAACTCCCTAATTTAGCTAAACCCTTTGACCTTTACATTCCCGGTGAAAGGTGAATCGCCATTGGAGAATTAGTGCAAAAACTGGGACCACTTGAAATGGAACAATGCAAGAATGCCATCCAGGTAGGATAAACTACGGTCACCAAGGGGCTTGGCCCACTGCCACATCTGGCCAAGATACTGGCGGTATCTAAAAACCTGGAAATCAGCAGCCCAAAAGGCCACCTCCCTCCTAAGGGAAAAGGACCCCACGTGGTGATCCTAACCACCAACCATGCCCTGAAGTTGCAGGGTTCGCTCCGTGGGCACACCGACCTCGAGTGAGGAGGCCCTCCAACTCCAACATCCAGAGAGATAACCGGGGGCAACAGGGCACCATGACGACTCGTGTGAACATCACTTGACCTGGAGTTTCTCTCATAAAACAACAAGGGTGTGTCCCAAAAGAGTAGACTACTGCTTGCAGGACTTACTGCACCCAGAGGGGAGCTAATAATCTTGGCGGGGGAACCGTATATCACACTGTCACCATAGAAAAGCCTACAGACACCGTGATGATGGTGGCCAATAAGACTGGCTGGACTCCTGTTTACTTCAAAAGGCTGTTGACTCAGTAGCCATCATGGTCCTTATCACCACTGACCCTGGACTGTCTGGGAGTTGAGCAGGCAGGGCTCTGACACATGGTGCTGTTTGTACGTTAATTCAGGGGCCTAATTGAAGAAAGCGCAGACTACTGGTCAGAGCATCTAGGCTGGCAGAAACGGTCAGCCTAAGGTGGCCGAACAAATGTGGGGCGGGGTGAAACCGGCCCCCACAGCGTCTCTGCACATCTCTTTCCTGGACCCTTAAAGGTCATTAGAATCTATAACACTTCCAATGCTGGTGCTCAGGTGGACGAGCAGGGAGGCAGGGGTCCTGGGGACAATCAACGTCACCGGGAGGCTGCTGGGGAGAAGCTCTGACCCTCGCCCCAGGGTATGAGGGCTCCCAACTCAGCACTCAGCAGTTACAGAAGAAGGGTCTGCACCCTCAGCGCTCCAAGAATGAGGAACGGGACAAAAGGCAGAGGAGGGGTTTGTCCCCAGCAAAGCCCATTAAAAATCCCTGGGAGATAAAAATAGAATCTGGGCAATAAAGTCAAGTCTAACCTTTTTTATCCTTTGTGCTTTGTCTAATTTCACATGCTCCTAGGGTCCCGCATGCAGAGGTTCCACACCCGGCACTTCAGACCAGATTTCCTAGTGCAGAATGGCTGGGTCGACACCTCAGCTCCTGGGGCCCAGTGCAGACTCCACGATATAGAGCCTGAGCTACAGCCAACCCGGCCCTCGAGAGCTCCGCCGCCTCCCTCCCTCCCACTGACTCTGACAGGATCTCTACACAGCAGCCCAGCCCACAGCCCACGGGGTAGTGCATGCTCTCACCTCTCCATTCTCTGATCAAAATATAAAGTTTCCTTTGCTTGTGAACCAAACTCAGTCTCGATCTGTTGGCCCCAATGACACTGGGCAGGGGGACACTTGTTGGGGTCCACTCTGGAGGATCAGTAACAGAAATTGAGACTATTGTAACCTCAATGAACAGATGTGTGAGCCAAACTGTAGTTAACATAGAACAGTGTATAAGGCTCGGGTAAAATAAGATGTTTCTAACACTTCCATTTGATATTTCCATCACTTTTTATAAGCAAGTTCAGTGAAAAGGTTTGTCTTATTTGTCAGGTCAATATTAGAGAAACGAAGTGATTTCTTTCCAAGGATGTACATCTAATAATCTTGGTTAAACCTTCAATCTTGTTTTAAATGCTTTTCCATTGAAAATGATACCTCTCTTTCAGCTCCCCCATTTCTGAGAAGTATAAAATCTTATAATTTATTATTACCAAAGGGGAAAGGTGGGAGGAGGGATAAATTAACAGTTTGGAATTAACACATACACACTGCTATGTATAAAATAGATCATCAACAAGGAACTACTGTATAGCACAGGGAACTACACTCAACATTTTGCAATAACCTATAAGGGGAAATAATCTGAAAAAGAATAGATATTTTTATTGACATCATCTATCAATGATAGTTAAAGTGTAGCCTAAGGGAAGCTGGTGGTGAGTGCTTCTGACCCTGAAGACTTCAATCATCTAAAGTTTGGACTCTGCCTACTTCCCAAGGCCCTTAATGAACATATGTGTAGCCGTAGCTTAAAAACTTCCCCAGTTTGGGTTTCGGGGAGACACTGATTTTGAAAAAGCCCTGGTGTTCTCCTTACATGAATGGGACTCTTCCTACTGCTAAAACATGTCTGTCACACCCAGAGGATGGTATACCGTCTGATCGGGAAGAGTTTGGAAAAGGCATCTCATCTCCTCATCTCCTGGTGCTCGGGTTCACCCCTCCAGCGTCTTTACTAACAGTCTCCCCACTTGGAGATGTCAGCACTGTCAACATCCTGTTGCGTACAGTTTGGAATTTGTCCAGAGGATGAAGCGGAAGGATGAGGAACAATGAGAGACAAGTCCTAGGTGTTCAGACAGGCACATGTCACTCTAATTTCCAATCAGGAAGACGAATTGACCAAAGGCTAGGGTTGCCCATGGAAACAGTATAGGGCTTGAGGAAATCCCGCTGCTTTGTGGCCAGTTCCCATAAACACAAGTTGAACAATGGAACTCAGGGGCAGTAAAATTCACAAAACTGCAGAGTTGAAAATATCCATCACTGAAAAATGTCTTGAGGAAAGTCAGAGAAAAGGACTTGTAAGCAAGGGAGAATGGCAGGAAAGGGATTTGAGGAGGTAGAAAGGACTCGCCATTAAGCACAAGAAAAGGAGCTGAACATTGCCAACATTGCAGTTGGCCAAAAAGGGTGTATGCGTTTTTTTCTGTATATATTCAAGAAAAGGGCATACACTTTTTTAGCCAACCAAACAGGTGGGCACTGGAAGTCAATACTACAAAAGATATCACTTCGCATCAGTCAGAAGAGCCATCCTCATAAAGCGTAAACAACAGAAATGCAGGACAGGGCAACGAGAAGAGGGAGCCCTGCGAGACTTATAGTGGAAATGTATATTGCCAACGGCCATTCTGGAGAGGTGTATTGTGTTTACTAAAGCATCTAAAAAATGAGCTACAGAGCATAGGGCACTTGCACTCATGGGCGTATATCTTGGGAAAAACAAAAATCGAGAGGACACAGGCACCCCAATGTTTACCCCCTCTCTGTTTAAAAGATCCTCGACTAGGATATAACTTAAATGTCTCTGGAGGGAAAAAATGGATAGAGATGTGGTACTTAGGTAGAGTGGAATATTATTCAGCCTGGAAATCAATGAAATATGGCCAGTTGTAACAACTCCGGAGGAGTTACGTATGATCATTCTAAGTGACAGAATTCAAAAAGAAAAAGACACATATCATAAGATATCACTTAAAGGTGGAATCCAAAATGGCTACACATGAAATAAATTACAAAACAAAAACATAGTCAAATATGTAGAAAACACGCATAAGGCTGCTAAACGGGAAAGGTGGGGAGGGGTGAGGCATCATCCAGGAGGTTGAAATTAGCAAAGATACCATTCCAAATACCAAACTGATAATCAACAAGGCCTACACGGTAGCTAAAAGAACTGCACTCAGCACACTCAAGTCACCGGAAAAGAATATATACGACTGGTAAGAATCTGAAAAAGAATTTATTGATGTCTCTCTGTACGTGAATCAAGTGGATGCACAGCAGCAAGAAACAGAGCTTTGAAAATCAGCTGTAACCAATATAGTAATAAATTGAAAAAAATAAACGACAGAGAGACAGAGAAAACCTCTTACAACTTTTCCTCAGGGACGGTGATGCAACATGGATTGAACACATCTAGACCCACAGCAGGATGAGACATAAGGCTGGAAACTGTTTGCGCTAAGAGAAATGTGAGGTTGGGTGAGGAAATGCACACCCTTTAAAGTAATACTACCTGGTACCCATTCAATGGGTCCCAAATCTGCAGGTTCAAGGGATCTTCCTACAGCTAAAACATGCATGGAAAACCCAGAGGACTGTACACCATGTGATCGGGAGATGTGTCTAAAATGCACCTCATTTATCCTCTCCTGGTGCTCCTGTTCACCATTCCAGCCACGTTACTTAGAATCTCCCCACTTGGAGAATCAGCACATTTAAACTTCTGTTTCACACATTTTGCAAATTGTGAGGAGGATGAACGAGAAGAGGGGGAACCAATGAGAGAATAGTTGTAGGGGTTTGGACGGGCACATATCACTCTAATTTCCCATTAAGAATAAGAATTAAAGAAAGGCTCAGCCTGCCTCGCCGGAGCCAAAATAGGGCCTGAAGCAATCCTGCGGGTTTGAGGCCAGCTCACAAAAGAGCAACTTAAAAAATGGAGCTCAGGGTCACTGCAATTCACAAACCTGCAGAGTTATAAATGAAAACTAACGTCCAAAAATATGTTGAGGTAAGGCAAAGAAGAGGATCTGAATGCAAGACAGAATTGCAAGAAACAGATTTCAAGAGATAGATTGGACTCGTCTTTAACGCACATGAAAAGCGGCAGAATTTCGACAATGATGCAGTTGGCCCAAAAGGGCGTATGTGTTTTTTCCTGATTATATCCAGGAAAAAACGCATACGCACTTTATGGGCAACGAAGCAAGCAAGCAATGCAAATGTGCACAACAAAGAAGTCTCACTTCCCACCGGTCAAAAGGGCCATCCTAAAAAATTGTAAAAACCAGAAATGCAGGACAGGCCATGGAGAACAGGGAGCCTTTATACGCTGATGGGCAGTGTGTGAACTGCCGAGAGCCACTCTGGAGAAGTGTATGGTGGTTCCTAAATCATCTAAAAAACAGAGCTACAGAGCATAGGACACTTCCAATCATGGGAGTATATCTAGGGAAGTCTAAAAATCAACAAGACACAAGCACACCACAGTTTAGGGCTACTCTGTTTACAAGAACCTCAACTTCAGTACACCTTAAATATCCCAGGAAAGAGAACAATGGATAAAGAAGATGTGGTACTTATGTACAATGGAATATCTCTTCACCATGAAATCAATGTAATAAGGCTAGTAGAAGGATAAAGAGTGGATTTAGGTCCGATAATACTACTTGAAATAAGTCAAACAGAAAAAGAAACATATCATAAGATATCACTTATAGAGGGAGGGTAAATATGGCTGCACAAGAAATGAATTACAGAACAGAACAGTGTCTCACATTTAGAAAACACACTTATGTCAGCTTAAGGGGAAAGGAGAGGTGGGGTGATGCATAAAACCAGAGTTTGAAATTAGCACAGATACCGTTCAATAAACCAAATAGGTATTAGACAAGATCTACACCTTGCTCAATGAACTGGCCTCAACACACCCTATACACCGCAGAGAAATATATCTGAGTAATAAGAATCTTAAAACCCATGTATTGATATATCTCCATAAGGGAATCAAGTGTGTGCAGAGCGGCACAAACACAGCAGTGAAAATGAGCTAAACCCCATTATAGAAATAAATTTTAAAAACAAAACGCTGAAACAATGAAAGAGAGAAAAATTCTTACAAAATTCGCTCAGGGGATGTGATGCAACCTGGATTGACCACATATAAACCCACAGCTGGATAAGACATAAGGCTGAACACTTGGGGCTGAGAGGATTGGTGAGCTTTGGTGAGCAACTGCCGAAAGTTTAATGCAATACTTCATGCTACTCAGTCCAAGGGTCCCAACACTCCAGGTTGAAGGGAATCTTCCTACAGCTAAACCATGCTTGGGAAACCCAGTGACTGGTATACCATATGATCGGGAAAGGTTTCTAAAACGCACCTCATTTTTCCTCTCCTGGGGCTCCGGATCGACATTCCAGCCGCTTTACTAACAACATCCCCACATGGAGTCAATGCCTTTAAGTTCTGGTATCGCACAGTCTGCAGTTAGTGCAGAGGATGAATGGGAATAGGGGGAACCAGTGAGAAACTAGCTGTAGCGGTTTCAATGGGCACATGTCACTCTAATGTCACATCAGTAAGAAGAATTAACCAAAGGCACAGCAAGGTGCCCCAGAAGAAAAATAGGGCTTCAAGGAATCCTGTGGTTATGGGGCAAGACCACAAAAATAAGAGCTGAAAAATGGAGCTAAGGGCCACTGCAATTCAAAAACCTGCAGAGTTATAAAGGCCAACTATTTTCAAAAAATATATTGAGGTAAGGCTATGAAGAGGCAATGAAAGCAAGGCAGAATTGCAGGAAACCAATTTCAGGAGGTAGACTGGAATTGCATTGAAAACATATGAAGAGAGTCAGAACCTCGACAATGATGTACTTGGCCAAAAAGGGCGTATACGTTTTTTCCTGAATATATTCAGGAAAAAACGCATACGCCCTTTTTGGCCAACCAAGCAAGCTTGCAAAGGAAATCTGCACTACAATGAAGTCTCACTTCCCCCCGGTCAAAAGGGCCATCTGAAAAAAGTGTAAAATCCAGAAAGGCAGGACAGGCCATGGAGAACTGGGAGCCTTGTTATGCTGATGGGCGGGATGTAAATTGCCAACAGACACTCGGGAGAAGTGTATGGTGTTTCCTGAAACATCTAAAAAACAAAGCAACAGAGCCTAGGGCACTTCACTTATGGTCCTATAGATTAGGGAAATTAAAATCAAAAAGACACAGCCACCCCAAAGTTTGGGCCGCCTCTGTTTAAAACAACCTCGTTTACAGTACAAGTTCAATATCACAGAAAGTGAAAAATGGATAAAGAAGTTGTGGTACTAAAGTACAATGCAATATCACTCAGCAATGAAATCTATGTCACCAGGCCCGTAGCAGCACAATGAGTGGATTCAGGTATGATGATTCTAACTGAAATAAGTCACACAGAAAAAGAAACATCATAAGATATCAGTAATACACGGAATGTAAACTTGGCTACAGAGGAACTGAATTACAAAACAGAACAGGGTCTCAAATTTAGAAAACCAACTTATGCTTGCTTAAGGGTAAAGGTGAGTTGGGGTGCTGCATAAAACCAGAGATTGAAATGAGCACAGATAAATTTCCTTAAGCCAAATATGGAATAGACAAGAGCTACTCCTTGCTCAACGAAATGGACTCAACACCCCATATTAAACGCCTAAGAATGTACCTGACTAGTAAGTATCTTAAAACCGATGGATTGCTAAGTCTCCAAAAGAGAATCAAGCATGTGTACAGGGGCATAAACGCAGCAGTGATAGGATTGGAGAGGTTCGGTGAGCAAATGAAGACCCTTTGAAGTCATATTGCATGGTAACCATTCCACGGGTCTCAACTCTCCAGGTTTAAGGTATTCTTCCTTCAGCTAAAACATGCATGTGGAACCCAGAATATGATCAACCGTGTGATAGGGAGACGTGTTCCAATATGTCTCAGTTTTCGTCCCCTGGTACTCGGGTGCAACATTCCCGATGCTTTACTAACACTCTCCCCACTTGGAGAGTCAGCGCCTTTAACCTCCCGTTTGGCCAAGTTTGCAATTTCTGTGGAAGATGAACAGGAATAGGGAGAACCAATGAGAGACTAGCTGGAGGTGTCTGGACGGGCAAATTTAACTCTCATTTCCCACCAGGAAGAGGAATTAACCAAAGGCTCAGCGTGCCGTGCCGGAACAAGATTAGGGCCTGAAGCCATCCTGCGGTGTTGCGGCCAGCTCACAAGAAAGCGAGTTGAAGAAAGGAGCTCAGGGGCACTGTAATTCACAAACCTGCAGAGTTATAAATGACAACTATCGTCCAAAAATATACTGAAGTAAGGCTGCCTAGAGGAGTTGAAAGCGGGGCAGAATTGCAGGAAACCGATTTCAGGAGGTAGACTGGAATTGCATTGAAAGCATAGGAAAAGAGGCAGAACGTCCACAATGATGCACTTGGCCAAAAAGGGCGTATGCGTTTTTTCCTGAATATATTCAGGAAAAAACGCATACGCACTTTTTGGCCAACCAAGCAAGCTTGCAAAGGAAATCTGCACTACAATGAAGTCTCACTTCCCCCCGGTGGAAAGGCCCATCTGAAAACAATGTAAAATACAGAAAGGGAGGACAGGCCATGAAGAACTGGGAGCCTTGTTATGCTGATGGGCAGGATGTAAATTGCCAACAGCCACTCGGGAGAAGTGTATGGTGTTTCCTGAAACATCTAAAAAACAAAGCAACAGAGCCTAGGGCACTTCCACTTATGGTCCTATAGCTTAGGGAAATTAAAATAAAAAAGACACAGCCACCCCAAAGTTTGGGACGCCTCTGTTTACAAGAACCTCGTTTACTGTACCAGTTCAATATCACAGAAAGTGAAAAATGGATAAAAAACTTGTGGTACTTACGTACAATGCAGTATCACTCAGCAATGAAATCTATGTCATCAGGCCCGTAGAAGCACAATGAGTGGATTCGGGTATGGTGATTCTAACTGAAATAAGTCACACAGAAAAAGAAACATCATAAGATATCACTAATACACGGAATGTAAACTTGGCTACACAGGAACTGAATTCCAAAACAGAACAGGGTTTCAAATTTACAAAACCAACTTATGCTTGCTTAAGGGGAAAGGTGAGTTGGGGTGCTGCATAAAACCAGAGATTGAAATGAGCACAGATAAAGTTCCTTAAGCCAAATATGGAATAGACAAGAGCTACTCCTTGCTCAATGAAATGGACTCAACACCCCATATTAAACGCCTAAGAATGTACCTGACTAGTAAGTATCTTAAAACCTATGGATTGCTATGTCTCCAAAAGAGAATCAAGCGTGTGTACACGGGCATAAACGCAGCAGTGATAGGATTGGAGAGGTTCGGTGAGCAAACGAAGACCCTTTGAAGTCATATTGCATGGTACCCATTACACGGGTCTCAACTCTCCAGGTTTAGGTATTCTTCCTTCAGCTAAAACATGCATGTGGAACCCAGAGTATGATCAACCGTGTGAACGGGAGACATGTTTAAATATGTCTCAGTTTTCCTCCCCTGGTACTCGGGTGCAACATTCCAGACACTTTACTAACACTCTCCCCACTTGGAGAGTCAGCGCCTTTAACCTCCTGTTTGGCCCAGTTTGCAATTTCTGTGGAAGATGAACAGGAATAGGGAGAACCAATGAGAGACTAGCTGGAGGTGTCTGGACGGGCAAATTTAACTCTCATTTCCCACCAGGAAGAGGAAATACCAAAGGCTCAGCGTACGGTGCCGGAACCAGATTAGGGCCTGAAGCCATCCTGCGGTGTTGCGGCCAGCTCAAAAGAAAGCGAGTTGAAGAAAGGAGCTCAGGGGCACTGTAATTCACAAACCTGCAGAGTTATAAATGACAGCTATCGTCCAAAAATATACTGAAGTAAGGCTGCCAAGAGGACTTGAAAGCGGGGCAGAATTGCAGGAAACCGACTTCAGGAGGTAGACTGGAATTGCATTGAAAGCATAGGAAAAGAGGCAGAACGTCCACAATGATGCACTTGGCCAAAAAGGGCGTATGCGTTTTTTCCTGAATATATTCAGGAAAAAACGCATACGCCCTTTTTGGCCAACCAAGCAAGCTTGCAAAGGAAATCTGCACTACAATGAAGTCTCACTTCCCCCCGGTCAAAAGGGCCATCTGAAAAAAGTGTAAAATCCAGAAAGGCAGGACAAGCCATGGAGAACTGGGAGCCTTGTTATGCTGATGGGCGGGATGTAAATTGCCAACAGACACTCGGGAGAAGTGTATGGTGTTTCCTGAAACATCTAAAAAACAAAGCAACAGAGCCTAGGGCACTTCCACTTATGGTCCTATAGCTTAGGGAAATTAAAATCAAAAAGACACAGCCACCCCAAAGTTTGGGACGCCTCTGTTTACAAGAACCTCGTTTACCGTACAAGTTCAATATCACAGAAAGTGAAAAATGGATAAAGAACTTGTGGTACTTACGTACAATGCAGTATCACTCAGCAATGAAATCTATGTCATCAGGCCCTTAGCAGCACAATGAGTGGATTCAGGTATGATGATTCTAACTGAAATAAGTCACACAGAAAAAGAAACATCATAAGATATCACTAATACACGGAATGTAAACTTGGCTACACAGGAACTGAATTCCAAAACAGAAAAGGGTCTTAAATTTAGAAAACCAACTTATGCTTGCTTAAGGGGAAAGGTGAGTTGGGGTGCTGCATAAAACCAGAGATTGAAATGAGCACAGATAAAGTTCCTTAAGCCAAATATGGAATAGACAAGAGCTACTCCTTGCTCAACGAAATGGACTCAACACCGCATATTAAACGCCTAAGAATGTACCTGACTAGTAAGTATCTTAAAACCTATGGATTGCTATGTCTCCGAAAGAGAATCAAGCGTGTGTACAGGGGCATAAATGCAGCAGTGATAGGATTGGAGAGGTTCGGTGAGCAAATGAAGACCCTTTGAAGTCATATTGCATGGTACCCATTCCATGGGTCTCAACTATCCAGGTTTAAGGTATTCTTCCTTCAGCTAAAACATGCATGTGGAAACCAGAGTATGATCAACCATGTGAACGGGAGACGTGTTTAAATATGTCTCAGTTTCCTCCCCTGGTACTCAGGTGCAACATTCCAGACGCTTTACTAACACTCTCCCCACTTGGAGGGTCAGCGCCTTTAACCTCCTGTTTGGCCCAGTTTGCAATTTCTGCGGAAGCTGAACAGGAATAGCAGGAACCAATGAGAGACTAGCTGGAGGTGTCTGGACGGGCAAATTTAACTCTCATTTCCCACCAGGAAGAGGAAATAACCAAAGGCTCAGCGTGCCGTGCCGGAACCAGATTAGGGCCTGAAGCCATCCTGCGGTGTTGCGGCCAGCTCAAAAGAAAGCGAGTTGAAGAAAGGAGCTCAGGGGCACTGTAATTCACAAACCTGCAGAGTTATAAATGACAGCTATCGTCCAAAAATATACTGAAGTAAGGCTGCCAAGAGGACTTGAAAGCGGGGCAGAATTGCAGGAAACCGATTTCAGGAGGTAGACTGGAATTGCATTGAAAGCATAGGAAAAGAGGCAGAACGTCCACAATGATGCACTTGGCCAAAAAGGGCGTATGCGTTTTTTCCTGAATATATTCAGGAAAAAACGCATACGCCCTTTTTGGCCAACCAAGCAAGCTTGCAAAGGAAATCTGCACTACAATGAAGTCTCACTTCCCCCCGGTCAAAAGGGCCATCTGAAAAAAGTGTAAAATCCAGAAAGGCAGGACAGGCCATGGAGAACTGGGAGCCTTGTTAGGCTGATGGGCGGGATGGAAACTGCCAACAGACACTCGGGAGAAGTGTATGGTGTTTCCTGAAACATCTAAAAAACAAAGCAACAGAGCCTAGGGCACTTCCACTTATGGTCCTATAGCTTAGGGAAATTAAAATCAAAAAGACACAGCCACCTCAAAGTTTGGGATGCCTCTGTTTACAAGAACCTCGTTTACAGTACAAGTTCAACATCGCAGAAAGCGAAAAATGGATAAAGAACTTGTGGTATATACGTACAATGCAGTATCACTCAGCAATGAAATCTATGTCATCAGGCCCTTAGCAGCACAATGAGTGGATTCAGGTATGATGATTCTAACTGAAATAAGTCACACAGAAAAAGAAACATCATAAGATATCAGTAATACACGGAATGTAAACTTGGCTACACAGGAACTTAATTACAGAACAGAACAGGGTCTCAAATTTAGAAAACCAACTTATGCTTGCTTAAGGGGAAAGGTGAGTTGGGGTGCTGCATAAAACCAGAGATTGAAATGAGCACAGATAAAGTTCCTTAAGCCAAATATGGAATAGACAAGAGCTACTCCTTGCTCAACGAAATGGACTCAACACCACATATTAAAAGCTTAAGAATGTACCTGACTAGTAAGTATCTTAAAACCTATGGATTGCTATGTCTCCGAAAGAGAATCAAGCATGTGTACAGGGGCATAAACGCAGCAGTGATAGGATTGGAGAGGTTCAGTGAGCAAATGAAGACCCTTTGAAGTCATAGTGCATGGTACCCATTCCACGGGTTTCAACTACCCAGGTTTAAGGTATTCTTCCTTCAGCTAAAACATGCATGTGGAACCTAGAGTATGATCAACCATGTGATCGGGAGACGTGTTCAAATATGTCTCAATTTTCATACTCTGATACCTGGGTGTAACATTCCAGACGCTTTACTAACACTCTCCCGACTTGGAGAGTCAGTCCCTTTAACCTCCTGTTTGCCCCAGTTTGCAATTTCTGCGGAAGATGAACAGGAATAGTGAGAACCAATGAGTGACTAGCTGGAGGTGTCTGGACGGGCAAATTTAACTCTCATTTCCCACCAGGAAGAGGAATTAACCAAAGGCTCAGTGTGCCGTGCCGGAACCAGATTAGGGCCTGAAGCCATCCTGCGGTGTTGCGGCCAGCTCAAAAGAAAGCGAGTTGAAGAAAGGAGCTCAGGGGCACTGTAATTCACAAACCTGCAGAGTTATAAATGACAGCTATCGTCCAAAAATATACTGAAGTAAGGCTGCCAAGAGGACTTGAAAGCGGGGCAGAATTGCAGGAAACCGATTTCAGGAGGTAGACTGGAATTGCATTGAAAGCATAGGAAAAGAGGCAGAACGTCCACAATGATGCACTTGGCCAAAAAGGGCGTATGCGTTTTTTCCTGAATATATTCAGGAAAAAAGGCATACGCCCTTTTTGGCCAACCAAGCAAGCTTGCAAAGGAAATCTGCACTACAATGAAGTCTCACTTCCCCCCGGTCAAAAGGGCCATCTGAATAAAGTGTAAAATCCAGAAAGGCAGGACAGGCCATGGAGAACTGGGAGCCTTGTTATGCTGATGGGCGGGATGTAAATTGCCAACAGACACTCGGGAGAAGTGTATGGTGTTTCCTGAAACATGTAAAAAACAGAGCAACAGAGCCTAGGGCACTTCCACTTATGGTCCTATAGCTTAGGGAAATTAAAATCAAAAAGACACAGCCACCCCAAAGTTTGGGACGCCTCTGTGTACAGAAATCTCTTCTATGGCACAAGTTAAATATCCCAGAGAGCAAATAATGGATAAAGATGTTGCTGTACTTATGTACAACAGAATACCACTCAGCAATGAAATCTATGTCACCAGGCCCATAGCAGCATAATGAGTGGATTGAGACACGATGATTCTAAGTGAAATAAGTCACACAGAAAAAGAAACATCATAAGGTATCACTAATACACGGAATGTGAACTTGGCTACACATGAACTGAATTACAAAACAGAACAGGGTCTCAAGTTTAGAAAACCAACTTATGCCTGCTTAAGGGGGAAGGTGAGTTGGGGTGCTGCATAAAAGCAGAGTTTGAAATTAGCACAGATACCGTTCCATAAGCCAAATATGTAATAGACAAGACCTACCCCTTGCTCAACGAAATGGATTCAACAATGAGGTATCACCTCACACCTGGTAGAATAGGCATCATAGAAAATCTACAAACAGAAAATGCTGGAAAGGGTGTGGAGAAAAGGAACCCTCTTCCACTATTGTTGGGAATATAAATTGATACAGTCATTATGGAGAACAATATGGAATTTCTTAAGAAACTAACAATAGAATTACCATATGATACAGCAATCCCAGTACTGGACATATACCCAGACAAAACCATAAATCAAAAAGAGTCATTCACCGCAATGTTCATTGCATCACTATTTACAATATCGAGGTAATGGAAGCAACATAAATGCCCACAGACAGACGAATGCATAAAGCTGTGGTACATATATAAAATGGAATATTACTAAGCCATGAAAAAGAATGAAATTGGGTCATTTGTAGAGACGTCGATGGATCTAGAGACTGTCATACAGAGTGAAGTAAGTCAGAAAGAGAAAAACAAATCTTGTATATTCATGCATATATGTGGAACCTAGAAAAACTGTACAGATTAACCATTTTGCAAGGCATAAATAGAGCAACAGATGTAGACAACAAACGTATGGACAACAAGGGGGGAAAGCTGTTGAGGGGGTGGTGGTGGGAGGAGTTGAGAGACTGGGATTGGCATGTATACATTTATATGTATAAAATAGATAACCAATAAGAACCTGCTGTATAAAAATATAAAATAAAATTCAAAATTGAAAAGAAATAAAATTTAAAAAATAAAACAGAAAAAACAATTATTCCCTGCACATACATGTATTTATATGAATAAATTATTTCCATGCTTATATCTGTAAATACAAAAAAAGAGGAATAAAGTCTACCTTGAACCAAAAACGAAAAAGAGAAAAAAACACAGAACCCACCAGTTACACGGAGGAAAACCGTATCAGGGCACTTGCTCCAGTTGTAAACAATTCTGAAGTTGGTCAGTGGTGGGGAATCGTCTCCCATTCAGCCAGCAGCCCCCACGCAACAAGCGTCCTCATTGCAAAGCTGGGGCACCGTGCCGAGGCATCTGTGAGTAAACGTGAGCTGAGCCCCAGGCCAGTTGCTGCTGAACTATTCCCACCCGTCCCAGGTAAAACACCTGAATATATACAAGGACTTGAAAGCCTAGAGGAAGGGCCATAGAGCCACACGAGTGACAGCATGCCGGCCGACTTGGTGCCTGCAGGCCAGCCAGGATGGTCCTGGCCCTGGGTGCTCTTCTGGAAGATTTCCATTTCCCTGCCTGAGATACCCGTCCTGTCCCTGCCCCCACTGCTTTTTTCCTTCCTCACCTCTGCCCAGGGAGAAATTCCAGCAACAGGTATGGGTGACACATCCTCTTCTTTAGCAGGTGGCAGCCTGGCAACTGCTGCAGAAAGTCCAGCAGAGCCCCACTCACACTGGGCCACCCACAAAGCCGTGGCCTCTCACTCCCTCCCACCAGCCCAGCCCCGAGACTGCTGACAGGGCAGAGAAAATGGCGTCAGGCACGGCTGCAGGGGCTCTTGCTGCCTGGAGTGGTATTTATATTGATCTCAACCCAGGCACACCTGGGGAGGGCTGGCCGGCACGGTAAGGCTGCCCAGGTCAGCCAATCATCACCCCTCAGGGGCTCACAGTTGCAGAAAATGGAACTTGCTGAACCGGCCAGGTCCGAGGAACAGGTGTGGGCTCCTGAGAGTCAGGATAGACAAGGGGCTGCAGCTTTGGCTTGTTTTCTAATCATTTTATCTGGCCCATGAGTGGGAGACAACTTCAAGAAAACCCTCTCCTAATGAGAGGAACCCAGGAGTCAGGGAGAGGAGGGGTGGGTGGTGGTTGGAGACAGAGGCCTGGTGCCCCGGGTGCAGTGGAAGTCTCTGGAAGACCAGGTGGAGGGAGGCCTCACGGAGTGATGCCCAGGGTCACAGACCTGTCGCAGCTGCTGTTTGTTAGTTCAAGTCCTGCTCTGAGGTACTCTGTGTCAGCTCTGAGCGACAGGTGAGCTGGGGGTGCTCTGCAATGAGGGCTATGTGCACGGTTCCTGTGTGCCCAGCCCTGCCACGGTACCTGCAAGGGTAGCTCTGTATCCTGGGAGGGGCCTGACCACGAGAGCCCCGTGGGCTGGGGTGGGGGTGGGGTACCTGCCCAGGTGAGCTCCATATTCTGGGATTGGTCTGACCACGAGAGCCCCATGGGCTGCTGGGGACCTGGTAAAGGATGTCAGGACAGTCAGTGAAGCCACCGAGGATATACCTCCAGTTGCTCCTAATTCCTACACCCTGCTGGTCATTCTACCAACCACCAGGACATGGTATTCTGTATTAGTCTTCAATGATGCTTTCTTTTGCATTCCATTAGTCCCAGAGTCACAAGAAATTTTGGCTTGTGAGTGGCAGGACTCAACATACAACTAAAACAATACTTCCGGGCCGTCTGGCCCCAAGGGTGCAAAAGTTCCCACACCATCTTTGGGGAAAGCTTAGCTAAAGACCTAAAAGTTCTACCTCTGGAAAAGGAAACCCTCCTTCAATATGCAGACGACATTCTGATCGCCAGCCCTACTAAGGAGGCCTCTGAACTACCAAGCCAATAAAGGATAGAAGTTGTCCAAGAAAAAGCTCAAATATCACAGACTGCCGTGACCTGCCTGGGCTTCATTCTCACAGAAGGTCAGAGAAGCCCATCCCAGGAAAGGGAAGAAACCATTTTCAGCCTTACCCCTTTCTAAAACTAGAAGACAGCTTAGGGGTTCCTGGGGAGGCCAGGGTTTGCTGCTTCTGGATCCCTAACTACAGTCTACTAGCTGGGCCTCTATATGAAACACTGAAAGGAAAAGATGATGATCCTTTTGAATAGAATCCAGAAGTGGCCTTTCAAGAATGGAAAGAGCAGTCAATTCAGACCCTTGCCCTGGAACTCCCTAATTTAGCTAAACCCTTTGACCTTTACATTCCCGGTGAAAGGTGAATCGCCATTGGAGAATTAGTGCAAAAACTGGGACCACTTGAAATGGAACAATGCAAGAATGCCATCCAGGTAGGATAAACTACGGTCACCAAGGGGCTTGGCCCACTGCCACATCTGGCCAAGATACTGGCGGTATCTAAAAACCTGGAAATCAGCAGCCCAAAAGGCCACCTCCCTCCTAAGGGAAAAGGACCCCACGTGGTGATCCTAACCACCAACCATGCCCTGAAGTTGCAGGGTTCGCTCCGTGGGCACACCGACCTCGAGTGAGGAGGCCCTCCAACTCCAACATCCAGAGAGATAACCGGGGGCAACAGGGCACCATGACGACTCGTGTGAACATCACTTGACCTGGAGTTTCTCTCATAAAACAACAAGGGTGTGTCCCAAAAGAGTAGACTACTGCTTGCAGGACTTACTGCACCCAGAGGGGAGCTAATAATCTTGGCGGGGGAACCGTATATCACACTGTCACCATAGAAAAGCCTACAGACACCGTGATGATGGTGGCCAATAAGACTGGCTGGACTCCTGTTTACTTCAAAAGGCTGTTGACTCAGTAGCCATCATGGTCCTTATCACCACTGACCCTGGACTGTCTGGGAGTTGAGCAGGCAGGGCTCTGACACATGGTGCTGTTTGTACGTTAATTCAGGGGCCTAATTGAAGAAAGCGCAGACTACTGGTCAGAGCATCTAGGCTGGCAGAAACGGTCAGCCTAAGGTGGCCGAACAAATGTGGGGCGGGGTGAAACCGGCCCCCACAGCGTCTCTGCACATCTCTTTCCTGGACCCTTAAAGGTCATTAGAATCTATAACACTTCCAATGCTGGTGCTCAGGTGGACGAGCAGGGAGGCAGGGGTCCTGGGGACAATCAACGTCACCGGGAGGCTGCTGGGGAGAAGCTCTGACCCTCGCCCCAGGGTATGAGGGCTCCCAACTCAGCACTCAGCAGTTACAGAAGAAGGGTCTGCACCCTCAGCGCTCCAAGAATGAGGAACGGGACAAAAGGCAGAGGAGGGGTTTGTCCCCAGCAAAGCCCATTAAAAATCCCTGGGAGATAAAAATAGAATCTGGGCAATAAAGTCAAGTCTAACCTTTTTTATCCTTTGTGCTTTGTCTAATTTCACATGCTCCTAGGGTCCCGCATGCAGAGGTTCCACACCCGGCACTTCAGACCAGATTTCCTAGTGCAGAATGGCTGGGTCGACACCTCAGCTCCTGGGGCCCAGTGCAGACTCCACGATATAGAGCCTGAGCTACAGCCAACCCGGCCCTCGAGAGCTCCGCCGCCTCCCTCCCTCCCACTGACTCTGACAGGATCTCTACACAGCAGCCCAGCCCACAGCCCACGGGGTAGTGCATGCTCTCACCTCTCCATTCTCTGATCAAAATATAAAGTTTCCTTTGCTTGTGAACCAAACTCAGTCTCGATCTGTTGGCCCCAATGACACTGGGCAGGGGGACACTTGTTGGGGTCCACTCTGGAGGATCAGTAACAGAAATTGAGACTATTGTAACCTCAATGAACAGATGTGTGAGCCAAACTGTAGTTAACATAGAACAGTGTATAAGGCTCGGGTAAAATAAGATGTTTCTAACACTTCCATTTGATATTTCCATCACTTTTTATAAGCAAGTTCAGTGAAAAGGTTTGTCTTATTTGTCAGGTCAATATTAGAGAAACGAAGTGATTTCTTTCCAAGGATGTACATCTAATAATCTTGGTTAAACCTTCAATCTTGTTTTAAATGCTTTTCCATTGAAAATGATACCTCTCTTTCAGCTCCCCCATTTCTGAGAAGTATAAAATCTTATAATTTATTATTACCAAAGGGGAAAGGTGGGAGGAGGGATAAATTAACAGTTTGGAATTAACACATACACACTGCTATGTATAAAATAGATCATCAACAAGGAACTACTGTATAGCACAGGGAACTACACTCAACATTTTGCAATAACCTATAAGGGGAAATAATCTGAAAAAGAATAGATATTTTTATTGACATCATCTATCAATGATAGTTAAAGTGTAGCCTAAGGGAAGCTGGTGGTGAGTGCTTCTGACCCTGAAGACTTCAATCATCTAAAGTTTGGACTCTGCCTACTTCCCAAGGCCCTTAATGAACATATGTGTAGCCGTAGCTTAAAAACTTCCCCAGTTTGGGTTTCGGGGAGACACTGATTTTGAAAAAGCCCTGGTGTTCTCCTTACATGAATGGGACTCTTCCTACTGCTAAAACATGTCTGTCACACCCAGAGGATGGTATACCGTCTGATCGGGAAGAGTTTGGAAAAGGCATCTCATCTCCTCATCTCCTGGTGCTCGGGTTCACCCCTCCAGCGTCTTTACTAACAGTCTCCCCACTTGGAGATGTCAGCACTGTCAACATCCTGTTGCGTACAGTTTGGAATTTGTCCAGAGGATGAAGCGGAAGGATGAGGAACAATGAGAGACAAGTCCTAGGTGTTCAGACAGGCACATGTCACTCTAATTTCCAATCAGGAAGACGAATTGACCAAAGGCTAGGGTTGCCCATGGAAACAGTATAGGGCTTGAGGAAATCCCGCTGCTTTGTGGCCAGTTCCCATAAACACAAGTTGAACAATGGAACTCAGGGGCAGTAAAATTCACAAAACTGCAGAGTTGAAAATATCCATCACTGAAAAATGTCTTGAGGAAAGTCAGAGAAAAGGACTTGTAAGCAAGGGAGAATGGCAGGAAAGGGATTTGAGGAGGTAGAAAGGACTCGCCATTAAGCACAAGAAAAGGAGCTGAACATTGCCAACATTGCAGTTGGCCAAAAAGGGTGTATGCGTTTTTTTCTGTATATATTCAAGAAAAGGGCATACACTTTTTTAGCCAACCAAACAGGTGGGCACTGGAAGTCAATACTACAAAAGATATCACTTCGCATCAGTCAGAAGAGCCATCCTCATAAAGCGTAAACAACAGAAATGCAGGACAGGGCAACGAGAAGAGGGAGCCCTGCGAGACTTATAGTGGAAATGTATATTGCCAACGGCCATTCTGGAGAGGTGTATTGTGTTTACTAAAGCATCTAAAAAATGAGCTACAGAGCATAGGGCACTTGCACTCATGGGCGTATATCTTGGGAAAAACAAAAATCGAGAGGACACAGGCACCCCAATGTTTACCCCCTCTCTGTTTAAAAGATCCTCGACTAGGATATAACTTAAATGTCTCTGGAGGGAAAAAATGGATAGAGATGTGGTACTTAGGTAGAGTGGAATATTATTCAGCCTGGAAATCAATGAAATATGGCCAGTTGTAACAACTCCGGAGGAGTTACGTATGATCATTCTAAGTGACAGAATTCAAAAAGAAAAAGACACATATCATAAGATATCACTTAAAGGTGGAATCCAAAATGGCTACACATGAAATAAATTACAAAACAAAAACATAGTCAAATATGTAGAAAACACGCATAAGGCTGCTAAACGGGAAAGGTGGGGAGGGGTGAGGCATCATCCAGGAGGTTGAAATTAGCAAAGATACCATTCCAAATACCAAACTGATAATCAACAAGGCCTACACGGTAGCTAAAAGAACTGCACTCAGCACACTCAAGTCACCGGAAAAGAATATATACGACTGGTAAGAATCTGAAAAAGAATTTATTGATGTCTCTCTGTACGTGAATCAAGTGGATGCACAGCAGCAAGAAACAGAGCTTTGAAAATCAGCTGTAACCAATATAGTAATAAATTGAAAAAAATAAACGACAGAGAGACAGAGAAAACCTCTTACAACTTTTCCTCAGGGACGGTGATGCAACATGGATTGAACACATCTAGACCCACAGCAGGATGAGACATAAGGCTGGAAACTGTTTGCGCTAAGAGAAATGTGAGGTTGGGTGAGGAAATGCACACCCTTTAAAGTAATACTACCTGGTACCCATTCAATGGGTCCCAAATCTGCAGGTTCAAGGGATCTTCCTACAGCTAAAACATGCATGGAAAACCCAGAGGACTGTACACCATGTGATCGGGAGATGTGTCTAAAATGCACCTCATTTATCCTCTCCTGGTGCTCCTGTTCACCATTCCAGCCACGTTACTTAGAATCTCCCCACTTGGAGAATCAGCACATTTAAACTTCTGTTTCACACATTTTGCAAATTGTGAGGAGGATGAACGAGAAGAGGGGGAACCAATGAGAGAATAGTTGTAGGGGTTTGGACGGGCACATATCACTCTAATTTCCCATTAAGAATAAGAATTAAAGAAAGGCTCAGCCTGCCTCGCCGGAGCCAAAATAGGGCCTGAAGCAATCCTGCGGGTTTGAGGCCAGCTCACAAAAGAGCAACTTAAAAAATGGAGCTCAGGGTCACTGCAATTCACAAACCTGCAGAGTTATAAATGAAAACTAACGTCCAAAAATATGTTGAGGTAAGGCAAAGAAGAGGATCTGAATGCAAGACAGAATTGCAAGAAACAGATTTCAAGAGATAGATTGGACTCGTCTTTAACGCACATGAAAAGCGGCAGAATTTCGACAATGATGCAGTTGGCCCAAAAGGGCGTATGTGTTTTTTCCTGATTATATCCAGGAAAAAACGCATACGCACTTTATGGGCAACGAAGCAAGCAACCAATGCAAATGTGCACAACAAAGAAGTCTCACTTCCCACCGGTCAAAAGGGCCATCCTAAAAAATTGTAAAAACCAGAAATGCAGGACAGGCCATGGAGAACAGGGAGCCTTTATACGCTGATGGGCAGTGTGTGAACTGCCGAGAGCCACTCTGGAGAAGTGTATGGTGGTTCCTAAATCATCTAAAAAACAGAGCTACAGAGCATAGGACACTTCCAATCATGGGAGTATATCTAGGGAAGTCTAAAAATCAACAAGACACAAGCACACCACAGTTTAGGGCTACTCTGTTTACAAGAACCTCAACTTCAGTACACCTTAAATATCCCAGGAAAGAGAACAATGGATAAAGAAGATGTGGTACTTATGTACAATGGAATATCTCTTCACCATGAAATCAATGTAATAAGGCTAGTAGAAGGATAAAGAGTGGATTTAGGTCCGATAATACTACTTGAAATAAGTCAAACAGAAAAAGAAACATATCATAAGATATCACTTATAGAGGGAGGGTAAATATGGCTGCACAAGAAATGAATTACAGAACAGAACAGTGTCTCACATTTAGAAAACACACTTATGTCAGCTTAAGGGGAAAGGAGAGGTGGGGTGATGCATAAAACCAGAGTTTGAAATTAGCACAGATACCGTTCAATAAACCAAATAGGTATTAGACAAGATCTACACCTTGCTCAATGAACTGGCCTCAACACACCCTATACACCGCAGAGAAATATATCTGAGTAATAAGAATCTTAAAACCCATGTATTGATATATCTCCATAAGGGAATCAAGTGTGTGCAGAGCGGCACAAACACAGCAGTGAAAATGAGCTAAACCCCATTATAGAAATAAATTTTAAAAACAAAACGCTGAAACAATGAAAGAGAGAAAAATTCTTACAAAATTCGCTCAGGGGATGTGATGCAACCTGGATTGACCACATATAAACCCACAGCTGGATAAGACATAAGGCTGAACACTTGGGGCTGAGAGGATTGGTGAGCTTTGGTGAGCAACTGCCGAAAGTTTAATGCAATACTTCATGCTACTCAGTCCAAGGGTCCCAACACTCCAGGTTGAAGGGAATCTTCCTACAGCTAAACCATGCTTGGGAAACCCAGTGACTGGTATACCATATGATCGGGAAAGGTTTCTAAAACGCACCTCATTTTTCCTCTCCTGGGGCTCCGGATCGACATTCCAGCCGCTTTACTAACAACATCCCCACATGGAGTCAATGCCTTTAAGTTCTGGTATCGCACAGTCTGCAGTTAGTGCAGAGGATGAATGGGAATAGGGGGAACCAGTGAGAAACTAGCTGTAGCGGTTTCAATGGGCACATGTCACTCTAATGTCACATCAGTAAGAAGAATTAACCAAAGGCACAGCAAGGTGCCCCAGAAGAAAAATAGGGCTTCAAGGAATCCTGTGGTTATGGGGCAAGACCACAAAAATAAGAGCTGAAAAATGGAGCTAAGGGCCACTGCAATTCAAAAACCTGCAGAGTTATAAAGGCCAACTATTTTCAAAAAATATATTGAGGTAAGGCTATGAAGAGGCAATGAAAGCAAGGCAGAATTGCAGGAAACCAATTTCAGGAGGTAGACTGGAATTGCATTGAAAACATATGAAGAGAGTCAGAACCTCGACAATGATGTACTTGGCCAAAAAGGGCGTATACGTTTTTTCCTGAATATATTCAGGAAAAAACGCATACGCCCTTTTTGGCCAACCAAGCAAGCTTGCAAAGGAAATCTGCACTACAATGAAGTCTCACTTCCCCCCGGTCAAAAGGGCCATCTGAAAAAAGTGTAAAATCCAGAAAGGCAGGACAGGCCATGGAGAACTGGGAGCCTTGTTATGCTGATGGGCGGGATGTAAATTGCCAACAGACACTCGGGAGAAGTGTATGGTGTTTCCTGAAACATCTAAAAAACAAAGCAACAGAGCCTAGGGCACTTCACTTATGGTCCTATAGATTAGGGAAATTAAAATCAAAAAGACACAGCCACCCCAAAGTTTGGGCCGCCTCTGTTTAAAACAACCTCGTTTACAGTACAAGTTCAATATCACAGAAAGTGAAAAATGGATAAAGAAGTTGTGGTACTAAAGTACAATGCAATATCACTCAGCAATGAAATCTATGTCACCAGGCCCGTAGCAGCACAATGAGTGGATTCAGGTATGATGATTCTAACTGAAATAAGTCACACAGAAAAAGAAACATCATAAGATATCAGTAATACACGGAATGTAAACTTGGCTACAGAGGAACTGAATTACAAAACAGAACAGGGTCTCAAATTTAGAAAACCAACTTATGCTTGCTTAAGGGTAAAGGTGAGTTGGGGTGCTGCATAAAACCAGAGATTGAAATGAGCACAGATAAATTTCCTTAAGCCAAATATGGAATAGACAAGAGCTACTCCTTGCTCAACGAAATGGACTCAACACCCCATATTAAACGCCTAAGAATGTACCTGACTAGTAAGTATCTTAAAACCGATGGATTGCTAAGTCTCCAAAAGAGAATCAAGCATGTGTACAGGGGCATAAACGCAGCAGTGATAGGATTGGAGAGGTTCGGTGAGCAAATGAAGACCCTTTGAAGTCATATTGCATGGTAACCATTCCACGGGTCTCAACTCTCCAGGTTTAAGGTATTCTTCCTTCAGCTAAAACATGCATGTGGAACCCAGAATATGATCAACCGTGTGATAGGGAGACGTGTTCCAATATGTCTCAGTTTTCGTCCCCTGGTACTCGGGTGCAACATTCCCGATGCTTTACTAACACTCTCCCCACTTGGAGAGTCAGCGCCTTTAACCTCCCGTTTGGCCAAGTTTGCAATTTCTGTGGAAGATGAACAGGAATAGGGAGAACCAATGAGAGACTAGCTGGAGGTGTCTGGACGGGCAAATTTAACTCTCATTTCCCACCAGGAAGAGGAATTAACCAAAGGCTCAGCGTGCCGTGCCGGAACAAGATTAGGGCCTGAAGCCATCCTGCGGTGTTGCGGCCAGCTCACAAGAAAGCGAGTTGAAGAAAGGAGCTCAGGGGCACTGTAATTCACAAACCTGCAGAGTTATAAATGACAACTATCGTCCAAAAATATACTGAAGTAAGGCTGCCTAGAGGAGTTGAAAGCGGGGCAGAATTGCAGGAAACCGATTTCAGGAGGTAGACTGGAATTGCATTGAAAGCATAGGAAAAGAGGCAGAACGTCCACAATGATGCACTTGGCCAAAAAGGGCGTATGCGTTTTTTCCTGAATATATTCAGGAAAAAACGCATACGCACTTTTTGGCCAACCAAGCAAGCTTGCAAAGGAAATCTGCACTACAATGAAGTCTCACTTCCCCCCGGTGGAAAGGCCCATCTGAAAACAATGTAAAATACAGAAAGGGAGGACAGGCCATGAAGAACTGGGAGCCTTGTTATGCTGATGGGCAGGATGTAAATTGCCAACAGCCACTCGGGAGAAGTGTATGGTGTTTCCTGAAACATCTAAAAAACAAAGCAACAGAGCCTAGGGCACTTCCACTTATGGTCCTATAGCTTAGGGAAATTAAAATAAAAAAGACACAGCCACCCCAAAGTTTGGGACGCCTCTGTTTACAAGAACCTCGTTTACTGTACCAGTTCAATATCACAGAAAGTGAAAAATGGATAAAAAACTTGTGGTACTTACGTACAATGCAGTATCACTCAGCAATGAAATCTATGTCATCAGGCCCGTAGAAGCACAATGAGTGGATTCGGGTATGGTGATTCTAACTGAAATAAGTCACACAGAAAAAGAAACATCATAAGATATCACTAATACACGGAATGTAAACTTGGCTACACAGGAACTGAATTCCAAAACAGAACAGGGTTTCAAATTTACAAAACCAACTTATGCTTGCTTAAGGGGAAAGGTGAGTTGGGGTGCTGCATAAAACCAGAGATTGAAATGAGCACAGATAAAGTTCCTTAAGCCAAATATGGAATAGACAAGAGCTACTCCTTGCTCAACGAAATGGACTCAACACCCCATATTAAACGCCTAAGAATGTACCTGACTAGTAAGTATCTTAAAACCTATGGATTGCTATGTCTCCAAAAGAGAATCAAGCGTGTGTACACGGGCATAAACGCAGCAGTGATAGGATTGGAGAGGTTCGGTGAGCAAACGAAGACCCTTTGAAGTCATATTGCATGGTACCCATTACACGGGTCTCAACTCTCCAGGTTTAGGTATTCTTCCTTCAGCTAAAACATGCATGTGGAACCCAGAGTATGATCAACCGTGTGAACGGGAGACATGTTTAAATATGTCTCAGTTTTCCTCCCCTGGTACTCGGGTGCAACATTCCAGACACTTTACTAACACTCTCCCCACTTGGAGAGTCAGCGCCTTTAACCTCCTGTTTGGCCCAGTTTGCAATTTCTGTGGAAGATGAACAGGAATAGGGAGAACCAATGAGAGACTAGCTGGAGGTGTCTGGACGGGCAAATTTAACTCTCATTTCCCACCAGGAAGAGGAAATACCAAAGGCTCAGCGTACGGTGCCGGAACCAGATTAGGGCCTGAAGCCATCCTGCGGTGTTGCGGCCAGCTCAAAAGAAAGCGAGTTGAAGAAAGGAGCTCAGGGGCACTGTAATTCACAAACCTGCAGAGTTATAAATGACAGCTATCGTCCAAAAATATACTGAAGTAAGGCTGCCAAGAGGACTTGAAAGCGGGGCAGAATTGCAGGAAACCGACTTCAGGAGGTAGACTGGAATTGCATTGAAAGCATAGGAAAAGAGGCAGAACGTCCACAATGATGCACTTGGCCAAAAAGGGCGTATGCGTTTTTTCCTGAATATATTCAGGAAAAAACGCATACGCCCTTTTTGGCCAACCAAGCAAG
Organism: Grampus griseus; assembly: GCF_964374135.1. Taxonomy (NCBI): domain Eukaryota; kingdom Metazoa; phylum Chordata; class Mammalia; order Artiodactyla; family Delphinidae; genus Grampus; species Grampus griseus. Next base: position 249,025 of record NW_028133196.1, on the reverse strand, counting down.
CTTGCAAAGGAAATCTGCACTACAATGAAGTCTCACTTCCCCCCGGTCAAAAGGGCCATCTGAAAAAAGTGTAAAATCCAGAAAGGCAGGACAAGCCATGGAGAACTGGGAGCCTTGTTATGCTGATGGGCGGGATGTAAATTGCCAACAGACACTCGGGAGAAGTGTATGGTGTTTCCTGAAACATCTAAAAAACAAAGCAACAGAGCCTAGGGCACTTCCACTTATGGTCCTATAGCTTAGGGAAATTAAAATCAAAAAGACACAGCCACCCCAAAGTTTGGGACGCCTCTGTTTACAAGAACCTCGTTTACCGTACAAGTTCAATATCACAGAAAGTGAAAAATGGATAAAGAACTTGTGGTACTTACGTACAATGCAGTATCACTCAGCAATGAAATCTATGTCATCAGGCCCTTAGCAGCACAATGAGTGGATTCAGGTATGATGATTCTAACTGAAATTAGTCACACAGAAAAAGAAACATCATAAGATATCACTAATACACGGAATGTAAACTTGGCTACACAGGAACTGAATTCCAAAACAGAAAAGGGTCTTAAATTTAGAAAACCAACTTATGCTTGCTTAAGGGGAAAGGTGAGTTGGGGTGCTGCATAAAACCAGAGATTGAAATGAGCACAGATAAAGTTCCTTAAGCCAAATATGGAATAGACAAGAGCTACTCCTTGCTCAACGAAATGGACTCAACACCGCATATTAAACGCCTAAGAATGTACCTGACTAGTAAGTATCTTAAAACCTATGGATTGCTATGTCTCCGAAAGAGAATCAAGCGTGTGTACAGGGGCATAAATGCAGCAGTGATAGGATTGGAGAGGTTCGGTGAGCAAATGAAGACCCTTTGAAGTCATATTGCATGGTACCCATTCCATGGGTCTCAACTATCCAGGTTTAAGGTATTCTTCCTTCAGCTAAAACATGCATGTGGAAACCAGAGTATGATCAACCATGTGAACGGGAGACGTGTTTAAATATGTCTCAGTTTCCTCCCCTGGTACTCAGGTGCAACATTCCAGACGCTTTACTAACACTCTCCCCACTTGGAGGGTCAGCGCCTTTAACCTCCTGTTTGGCCCAGTTTGCAATTTCTGCGGAAGCTGAACAGGAATAGCAGGAACCAATGAGAGACTAGCTGGAGGTGTCTGGACGGGCAAATTTAACTCTCATTTCCCACCAGGAAGAGGAAATAACCAAAGGCTCAGCGTGCCGTGCCGGAACCAGATTAGGGCCTGAAGCCATCCTGCGGTGTTGCGGCCAGCTCAAAAGAAAGCGAGTTGAAGAAAGGAGCTCAGGGGCACTGTAATTCACAAACCTGCAGAGTTATAAATGACAGCTATCGTCCAAAAATATACTGAAGTAAGGCTGCCAAGAGGACTTGAAAGCGGTGCAGAATTGCAGGAAACCGATTTCAGGAGGTAGACTGGAATTGCATTGAAAGCATAGGAAAAGAGGCAGAACGTCCACAATGATGCACTTGGCCAAACAGGGCGTATGTGTTTTTTCCTGAATATATTCAGGAAAAAACGCATACGCCCTGTTTGGCCAACCAAGCAAACTTGCAAAGGAAATCTGCACTACAATGAAGTCTCACTTCCCCCTGGTCAAAAGGGCCATCTGAAAAAAGTGTAAAATCCAGAAAGGCAGGACAGGCCATGGAGAAATGGGAGCCTTGTTATGCTGATGGGCGGGATGTAAATTGCCAACAGACACTCGGGAGAAGTGTATGGTGTTTCCTGAAACATCTAAAAAACAAAGCAACAGAGCCTAGGGCACTTCCACTTATGGTCCTATAGCTTAGGGAAATTAAAATCAAAAAGACACAGCCACCCCAAAGTTTGGGACGCCTCTGTTTACAAGAACCTCGTTTACTGTACAAGTGCAATATCACAGAAAGTGAAAAATGGATAAAGAACTTGTGGTACTTACGTACAATGCAGTATCACTCAGCAATGAAATCTATGTCATCAGGCCCGTAGCAGCATAATGAGTGGATTCAGGTACGATGATTCTAACTGAAATAAGTCACACAGAAAAAGAAACATCATAAGATATCACTAATACACGGAATGTAAACTTGGCTACACAGGAACTGAATTACAGAACAGAAGAGGGTCTCAAATTCAGAAAACCAACTTATGCTTGCTTAAGGGTAAAAGTGAGTTGGGGTGCTGCATAAAACCAGAGATTGAAATGAGCACAGATAAAGTTCCTTAAGCCAAATATGGAATAGACAAGAGCTACTCCTTGCTCAATGAAATGGACTCAACACCGCATATTAAACGCCTAAGAATGTACCTGACTAGTAAGTAACTTAAAACCTATGGATTGCTATGTCTCCGAAAGAGAATCAAGCATGTGTACAGGGGCATAAACGCAGCAGTGATAGGATTGGAGAGGTTCGGTGAGCAAATGAAGACCCTTTGAAGTCATATTGCATGGTCCCCATTCCACGGGTTTCAACTACCCAGGCTTAAGGTATTCTTCCTACAGCTAAATCATGCATGTGGAATCCAGAGTATGATCAACCATGTGAACGGGAGACGTGTTCAAATATGTCTCAGTTTTCATACCCTGGTACTCGGGTGCAACATTCCAGACGCTTTACTAACACTCTCCCGACTTGGAGAGTCAGTCCCTTTAACCTCCTGTTTGGCCCAGTTTGCAATTTCTGCGGAAGATGAACAGGAATAATGAGAACCAATGAGAGACTAGCTGGAGGTGTCTGGACGGGCAAATTTAACTCTCATTTCCCACCAGGAAGAGGAATTAACCAAAGGTTCAGCATGCCGTGCCGGAACCAGATTAGGGCCTGAAGCCATCCTGCGGTGTTGCGGCCAGGTCACAAGAAAGCGAGTTGAAGAAAGGAGCTCAGGGGCACTGTAATTCACAAACCTGCAGAGTTATAAATGACAGCTATCGTCCAAAAATATACTGAAGTAAGGCTGCCAAGAGGACTTGAAAGCGGGGCAGAATTGCAGGAAACCGATTTCAGGAGGTAGACTGGAATTGCATTGAAAGCATAGGAAAAGAGGCAGAACGTCCACAATGATGCACTTGGCCAAAAAGGGCGTATGCGTTTTTTCCTGAATATATTCAGGTGAAAACGCATACGCACTTTTTGGCCAAGCAAGCAAGCTTGCAAAGGAAATCTGCACTACAATGAAGTCTCACTTCCCCCCGGTCAAAAGGGCCATCTGAAAAAAGTGTAAAATCCAGAAAGGCAGGACAGGCCATGGAGAACTGGGAGCCTTGTTATGCTGATGGGCGGGATGTAAATTGCCAACAGACACTCGGGAGAAGTGTATGGTGTTTCCTGAAACATCTAAAAAACAAAGCAACAGAGCCTAGGGCACTTCCACTTATGGTCCTATAGCTTAGGGAAATTAAAATCAAAAAGACACAGCCACCCCAAGGTTTGGGACGCCTCTGTTTACAAGGACCTCGTTTACTGTACAAGTTCAATATCACAGAAAGTGAAAAATGGATAAAGAACTTGTGGTACTTACGTACAATGCAGTTTCACTCAGCAATGAAATCTATGTCATCAGGCCCGTAGCAGCATAATGAGTGGATTCAGGTACGATGATTCTAACTGAAATAAGTCACACAGAAAAAGAAACATCATAAGATATCACTAATACACGGAATGTAAACTTGGCTACACAGGAACTGAATTCCAAAACAGAAGAGAGTCTCAAATTTAGAAAACCAACTTATGCTTGCTTAAGGGGAAAGGTGAGTTGGGGTGCTGCATAAAACCAGAGATTGAAATGAGCACAGATAAAGTTCCTTAACCCAAATATGGAATAGACAAGAGCTACTCCTTGCTCAACGAAATAGACTCAACACCCCATATTAAACGCTTAAGAATGTACCTGACTAGTAAGTATCTTAAAACATATGGATTGCTATGTCTCCAAAAGAGAATCAAGCATGTGTACAGGGGCATAAACGCAGCAGTGATAGGATTGGAGAGGTTCGGTGAGCAAATGAAGACCCTTTGAAGTCATATTGCATGGTACCCATTCCACGGGTCTCAACTCTCCAGGTTTAAGGTATTCTTCCTTCAGCTAAAACATGCATGTAGAACCCAGAGTATGATCAACCGTGTGAACGGGACACGTGTTCAAATATGTCTCAGTTTTCCTCCCCTGGTACTCGGGTGCAACATTCCAGACGCTTTACTAACACTCTCCCCACTTGGAGAGTCAGCGCCTTTAACCTCCTGTTTGGCCCAGTTTGCAATTTCTGCGGAAGATGAACAGGAATAGGGAGAACCAATGAGAGACTAGCTGGAGGTGTCTGGACGGGCAAATTTAACTCTCATTTCCCACCAGGAAGAGGAATTAACCAAAGGCTCAGCGTGCCGTGCCGGAACCAGATTAGGGCCTGAAGCCATCCTGCGCTGTGGCGGCCAGGTCACAATAAAGCGAGTTGAAGAAAGGAGCTCAGGGGCACTGTAATTAACAAACATGCAGAGTTATAAATGACAGCTCTCATCCAAAAATATACTGAAGTAAGGCTGCCAAGAGGACTTGAAAGCGGGGCAGAATTGCAGGAAACCGATTTCAGGAGGTAGACTGGAATTGCATTGAAAGCATAGGAAAAGAGGCAGAACGTCCACAATGATGCACTTGGCCAAAAAGGGCGTATGCGTTTTTTCCTGAATATATTCAGGAAAAAACGCATACGCCCTTTTTGGCCAACCAAGCAAGCTTGCAAAGGAAATGTGCACTACAATGAAGTCTCACTTCCCCCCGGTCAAAAGGGCCATCTGAAAAAAGTGTAAAATCCAGAAAGGCAGGACAGGCCATGGAGAACTGGGAGCCTTGTTATGCTGATGGGCGGGATGTAAATTGTCAACAGACACTGGGTAGAAAAGTATGGTGTTTCCTGAAACATCTAAACAACAAAGCAACAGAGCCTAGGGCATTTCCACTTATGGTCCTATAGATTAGGGAAATTAAAATCAAAAAGACACAGCCACCCCAAAGTTTGGGACGCCTCTGTTTACAAGAACCTCGTTTACTGTACAAGTTCAATATCACAGAAAGTGAAAAATGGATAAAGAACTTGTGGTACTTACGTACAATGCAGTATCACTCAGCAATGAAATCTATGTCATCAGGCACGTAGCAGCATAATGAGTGGATTCAGGTACGATGATTCTAACTGAAATAAGTCACACAGAAAAAGAAACATCATAAGATATCACTAATACACAGAATGTAAACTTGGCTACACAGGAACTGAATTCCAAAACAGAACAGGGTCTCAAATTTAGAAAACCAACTTATGCTTGCTTAAGGAGAAAGGTGAGTTGGGGTGCTGCATAAAACCAGAGATTGAAATGAGCACAGATAAAGTTCCTTAAGCCAAATATGGAATAGACAAGAGCTACTCCTTGCTCAACGAAATGGACTCAACACCCCATATTAAACGCCTAAGAATGTACCTGACTAGTAAGTATCTTAAAACCTATGGATTGCTATGTCTCCAAAAGAGAATCAAGCGTGTGTACAGGGGCATAAACGCAGCAGTGATAGGATTGGAGAGGTTCGGTGAGCAAATGAAGACCCTTTGAAGTCATATTGCACGGTACCCATTTCACGGGTCTCAACTCTCCAATTTAAGGTATTCTTCCTTCAGCTAAAACATGCATGTGGAACCCAGAGTATGATCAACCATGTGAGCGGGAGACGTGTTCAAATATATCTCAGTTTTCGTACCCTGGTACTCGGGTGCAACTTTCCAGACGCTTTACTAACACTCTCCCGACTTGGAGAGTCAGTCCCTTTAACCTCCTGTTTGGCCCAGTTTGCAATTTCTGCGGAAGATGAACAGGAATAGGGAGAACCAATGAGAGACTAGCTGGAGGTGTCTGGACGGGCAAATTTAACTCTCATTTCCCACCAGGAAGAGGAAATAACCAAAGGCTCAGCGTGCCGTGCCAGAACCAGATTAGGGTCTGAAGCCATCCAGCGGTGTTGCGGCCAGCTCAAAAGAAAGCGAGTTGAAGAAAGGAGCTCAGGGGCACTGTAATTCACAAACCTGCAGAGTTGTAAATGACAGCTATCGTCCAAGAATATACTGAAGTAAGTCTGCCAAGAGGACTTGAAAGCGGGGCAGAATTGCAGGAAACCGATTTCAGGAGGTAGACTGGAATTGCATTGAAAGCATAGGAAAAGAGGCAGAACGTCCACAATGATGCACTTGGCCAAAAAGGGCGTATGCGTTTTTTCCTGAATATATTCAGGAAAAAACGCATACGGCCTTTTTGGCCAACCAAGCAAGCCTGCAAAGGAAATCTGCACTACAATGAAGTCTCACTTCCCCCCGGTCAAAAGGGCCATCTGAAAAAAGTGTAAAATCCAGAAAGGCAGGACAGGCCATGGAGAACTGGGAGCCTTGTTATGCTGATGGGCGGGATGTAAATTGCCAACAGACACTCCGGAGAAGTGTATGGTGTTTCCTGAAACATCTAAACAACAAAGCAACAGAGCCTAGGGCACTTCCACTTATGGTCCTATAGCTTAGGGAAATTAAAATCAAAAAGACACAGCCACCCCAAAGTTTGGGACGCCTCTGTTTACAAGAACCTCGTTTACAGTACAAGTTCAACATCGCAGGAAGTGAAAAATGGATAAAGAACTTGTGGTACATACGTACAATGCAGTATCACTCAGCAATGAAATCTATGTCATCAGGCCCTTAGCAGCACAATGAGTGGATTCAGGTATGATGATTCTAACTGAAATAATTCACACAGAAAAAGAAACATCATAAGATATCACTAATACACGGAATGTAAACTTGGCTACACAGGAACTGAATTCCAAAACAGAACAGGGTCTCAAATTTAGAAAACCAACTTATGCTTGCTTAAGGGGAAAGGTGAGTTGGGGTGCTGCATAAAACCAGAGATTGAAATGAGCACAGATAAAGTTCCTTAAGCCAAATATGGAATAGACAAGAGCTACTCCTTGCTCAACGAAATGGAATCAACACCGCATATTAAACGCCTAAGAATGTACCTGACTAGTAAGTATCTTAAAACCTATGGATTGCTATGTCTCTGAAAGAGAATCAAGCATGTGTACAGGGACATAAACGCCGCAGTGATAGGATTGGAGAGGTTCGGTGTGCAAATGAAGACCCTTTGAAGTCATATTGCATGGTACCCATTAAACGGGTCTCAACTCTCCAGGTTTAAGGTATTCTTCCTTCAGCTAAAACATGCATGTGGAACCCAGAGTATGATCAACCGTGTGAACGGGAGACGTGTTCAAATATGTCTCAGTTTTCCTCCCCTGATACTCGGGTGCAACATTCCAGATGCTTTACTAACACTCTCCCCACTTGGAGAGTCAGCGCCTTTAACCTCCTGTTTGGCCCAGTTTGCAATTTCTGCGGAAGATGAACAGGAATAGCGAGAACCAATGAGAGACTACCTGGAGGTGTCTGGACGGGCAAATTTAACTCTCATTTCCCACCAGGAAGAGGAATTAACCAAAGGCTCAGCGTGCCGTGCCGGAACCAGATTAGGGCCTGAAGCCATCCTGCGGTGTTGCGGCCAGCTCAAAAGAAAGTGAGTTGAAGAAAGGAGCTCAGGGGCACTGTAATTCACAAACCTGCAGAGTTATAAATGACAGCTATCGTCCAAAAATATACTGAAGTAAGGCTGCCAAGAGGACTTGAAAGCGGGGCAGAATTGCAGGAAACCGATTTCAGGAGGTAGACTGGAATTGCATTGAAAGCATAGGAAAAGAGGCAGAACGTCCACAATGATGCACTTGGCCAAAAACGGCGTATGCGTTTTTTCCTGAATATATTCAGGAAAAAACGCATACGCCCTTTTTGGCCAACGAAGCAAGCTTGCAAAGGAAATCTGCACTACAATGAAGTCTCACTTCCCCCCGGTCAAAAGGGCCATCTGAAAAAAGTGTAAAATCCAGAAAGGCAGGACAGGCCATGGTGAACTGGGAGCCTTGTTATGCTGATGGGCGGGATGTAAATTGCCAACAGACACTCGGGAGAAGTGTATGGTGTTTCCTGAAACATCTAAGAAACAAAGCAACAGAGCCTAGGGCACTTCCACTTATGGTCCTATAGCTTAGGGAAATTAAAGTCAAAAAGACACAGCCACCCCAAAGTTTGGAACAGCTCTGTTTACAAGAACCTCGTTTACAGTACAAGTTCAACATCACAGAAAGTGAAAAATGGATAAAGAAGTTGTGGTATTTACTTACAAAGCAATATCACTCAGCAATGAAATCTATGTCATCAGGTCCTTAGAAGCACAATGAGTGGATTCAGGTATGATGATTCTAACTGAAATATGTCACACAGAAAAAGAAACATCATAAGATATCACTAATACACGGAATGTAAACTTGGCTACACAGGAACTGAATTACAGATCAGAACAGGGTCTCAAATTTAGAAAACCAACTTATGCTTGCTTAAGGGGAAAGGTGAGTTGGGGTGCTGCATAAAACCAGAGATTGAAATGAGCACAGATAAAGTTCCTTAAGCCAAATATGGAATAGACAAGAGCTACTCCTTGCTCAAAGAAATGGACTCAACACCCCATATTAAACGCCTAAGAATGTACCTGACTAGTAAGTATCTTAAAACCTATGGATTGTTACGTCTCCAAAAGAGAATGAAGCGTGTGTTCAGGTGTATAAACGCAGCAGTGATAGGATTGGAGAGGTTCGGTGTGCAAATGAAGACCCTTTGAAGTCATATTGCATGGTACCCATTTCACGGGTCTCAACTCTCCAGGTTTAAGGTATTCTTCCTTCAGCTAAAACATGCATGTGGAACCCAGAGTATGATCAACCATGTGAGCGGGAGACGTGTTCAAATATATCTCAGTTTTCGTACCCTAGTACTCGGGTGCAACATTCCAGACGCTTTACTAACAATCTCCCGACTTGGAGAGTCAGTCCCTTTAACCTCCTGTTTGGCCCAGTTTGCAATTTCTGCGGAAGATGAACAGGAATAGCGAGAAACAATGAGAGACTAGCTGGAGGTGTCTGGACGGGCAAATTTAACTCTCATTTCCCACGAGGAAGAGGAATTAACCAAAGGTTCAGCGTGCCGTGACGGAACCAGATTAGGGCCTGAAGCCATCCTGCGGTGTTGCGGCCAGCTCAAAAGAAAGCGAGTTGAAGAAAGGAGCTCAGGGGCACTGTAATTCACAAACCTGCAGAGTTATAAATGACAGCTATCGTCCAAAAATATACTGAAGTAAGGCTGGCAAGAGGACTTGAAAGCGGGGCAGAATTGCAGGAAACCGATTTCAGGAGGTAGACTGGAATTGCACTGAAAGCATAGGAAAAGAGGCAGAACGTCCACAATGATGCACTTGGCCAAAAAGTGCGTATGCGTTTTTTCCTGAATATATTCAGGAAAAAACGCAAACGCCCTTTTTGGCCAACCAAGCAAGCTTGCAAAGGAAATCTGCACTACAATGAAGTCTCACTTCCCCCCGGTCAAAAGGGCCATCTGAAAAAAGTATAAAATCCAGAAAGGCAGGACAGGCCATGGAGAAATGGGAGCCTTGTTATGCTGATGGGCGGGATGAAAATTGCCAACAGACACTCCGGAGAAGTGTATGGTGTTTCCTGAAACATCTAAAAAACAAAGCAACAGAGCCTAGGGCACTTCCACTTATGGTCCTATAGCTTAGGGAAATTAAAATCAAAAAGACACAGCCACCCCAAAGTTTGGGACGCCTCTGTTTACAAGAACCTCGTTTACCGTACAAGTTCAATATCACAGAAAGTGAAAAATGTATAAAGAACTTGTGGTACTTACGTACAATGCAGTATCACTCAGCAATGAAATCTATGTCATCAGGCCCGTAGCAGCATAATGAGTGGATTCAGGTACGATGATTCTAACTGAAATAAGTCACACAGAAAAAGAAACATCATAAGATATCACTAATACACGGAATGTAAACTTGGCTGCACAGGAACTGAATTCCAAAACAGAACAGGGTCTCAAATTTAGAAAACCAACTTATGCTTGCTTAAGGGGAAAGGTGAGTTGGGGTGATGCATAAAACCAGAGATTGAAATGAGCACAGATAAAGTTCCTTAAGCCAAATATGGAATAGACAAGAGCTACTCCTTGCTCAACGAAATGGACTCAACACCCCATATTAAACGCCTAAGAATGTACCTGACTAGTAAGTATCTTAAAACCTATTGATTCCTACGTCTCCAAAAGAGAATCAAGTGTGTGTGCAGGGGCATAAATGCAGCAGTGATAGGATTGGAGAGGTTCAGTGAGCAAATGAAGACCTTTTGAAGTCATATTTCATACCCATTCCACGGGTCTCAACTCTCCAGGTTTAAGGTATTCTACCTTCAGCTAAAACATGCATGTGGAACCCAGAGTATGATCAACTGTGTGATCGGGAGACGTGTTCAGATATGTCTCAGTTTTCGTCCCCTGGTACTTCAGTGCAACATTCCAGACGCTTTACTAACACTCTCCCCACTTGGAGAGTCAGTACCTTTAACCTCCTGTTTGGCCCAGTTTGCAATTTCTGCGGAAGATGAACAGGAATAGGGAGAACCAATGAGAGACTAGCTGGAGGTGTCTGGACGGGCAAATTTAACTCTCATTTCCCACCAGGAAGAGGAATTAACCAAAGGCTCAGCGTGCCGTGCCGGAAAGAGATTAGGGCCTGAAGCCATCCTGCGGTGTTGCGGCCAGCTCACAAGAAAGTGAGTTGAAGAAAGGAGCTCAGGGGCACTGTAATTCACAAACCTGCAGAGTTATAAATGACAACTATCGTCCAAAAATATACTGAAGTAAGGCTGCCTAGAGGAGTTGAAAGCGGGGCAGAATTGCAGGAAACCGATTTCAGGAGGTAGACTGGAATTGCATTGAAAGCATAGGAAAAGAGGCAGAACGTCCACAATGATGCACTTGGCCAAAAAGGGCGTATGCGTTTTTTCCTGAATATATTCAGGAAAAAACGCATACGCACTTATTGGCCAACCAAGCAAGCTTGCAAAGGAAATCTGCACTACAATGAAGTCTCACTTCCCCCCGGTCGAAAGGCCCATCTGAAAACAATGTAAAATACAGAAAGGGAGGACATTCCATGCAGAACTGGGAGCCTTGTTATGCTGATGGGCAGGATGTAAATTGCCAACAGCCACTCGGGAGAAGTGTATGGTGTTTCCTGAAACATCTAAAAAACAAAGCAACAGAGCCTAGGGCACTTCCACTTATGGTCCTATAGCTTAGGGAAATTAAAATCTAAAAGACACAGCCACCCCAAAGTTTGGGACGCCTCTGTTTACAAGAACCTCGTTTACTGTACAAGTGCAATATCACAGAAAGTGAAAAATGGATAAAGAACTTGTGGTACTTACGTACAATGCAGTATCACTCAGCAATGAAATCTATGTCATCAGGCCCGTAGCAGCATAATGAGTGGATTCAGGTACGATGATTCTAACTGAAATAAGTCACACAGAAAACGAAACATCATAAGATATCACTAATACACGGAATGTAAACTTGGCTACACAGGAACTGAATTACAGAACAGAAGAGGGTCTCAAATTTAGAAAACCAACTTATGCTTGCTTAAGGGTAAAGGTGAGTTGGGGTGCTGCATAAAACCAGAGATTGAAATGAGCACAGATAAAGTTCCTTAAGCCAAATATGGAATAGACAAGAGCTACTCCTTGCTCAACGAAATGGACTCAACACCCCATATTAAACGCCTGAGAGTGTACCTGACTAGTAAGTATCTTAAAACCTATGGATTGCTATGTCTCCAAAAGAGAATCAAGCGTGTGTACAGGGGCATAAACGCAGCAGTGATAGGATTGGAGAGGTTCGGTGACCAAATGAAGACCCTTTGAAGTCATATTGCATGGTACCCATTCCACGGGTTTCAACTACCCAGGTTTAAGGTATTCTTCCTTCAGCTAAAACATGCATGTGGAACCCAGAGTATGATCAACCGTGTGAATGGGAGACGTGTTCAAATATGTCTCAGTTTTCCTCCCTGGTACTCGGGTGCAACATTCCAGACGCTTTACTAACACTCTCCCCACTTGGAGAGTCAGCGCCTTTAACCTCCTGTTTGGCCCAGTTTGCAATTTCTGCGGAAGATGAACAGGAATAGCGAGAACCAATGAGAGACTAGCTGGAGGTGTCTGGACGGGCAAATTTAACTCTCATTTCCCACCAGGAAGAGGAAATAACCAAAGGCTCATCGTGTCGTGCCGGAACCAGATTATGGCCTGAAGCCATCCTGCGGTGTTGCGGCCAGCTCATAAGAAAGTGAGTTGAAGATAGGATCTCAGGGGCACTGTAATTCACAAACCTGCAGAGTTATAAATGACAGCTATCGTCCAAAAATATACTGAAGTAAGTCTGCCAAGAGGACTTGAAAGCGGGGCAGAATTGCAGGAAACCGATTTCAGGAGGTAGACTGGAATTGCATTGAAAGCATAGGAAAAGAGGCAGAACGTCCACAATGATGCACTTGGCCAAAAAGGGCGTATGCGTTTTTTCCTGAATATATTCAGGAAAAAACGCAAACGCCCTTTTTGGCCAACCAAGCAAGCTTGCAAAGGAAATCTGCACTACAATGAAGTCTCACTTCCCCCCGGTCAAAAGGGCCATCTGAAAAAAGTGTAAAATCCAGAAAGGCAGGACAGGCCATGGAGAACTGGGAGCCTTGTTATGCTGATGGGCGTGATGTAAATTGCCAACAGACACTCGGGAGAAGTGTATGGTGTTTCCTGAAACATCTAAAAAACAAAGCAACAGAGCCTAGGGCACTTCCACTTATGGTCCTATAGCTTAGGGAAATTAAAATCAAAAAGACACAGCCACCCCAAAGTTTGGGACGCCTCTGTTTACAAGAACCTCGTTTACCGTACAAGTTCAATATCACAGAAAGTGAAAAATGTATAAAGAACTTGTGGTACTTACGTACAATGCAGTATCACTCAGCAATGAAATCTATGTCATCAGGCCCGTAGCAGCACAATGAGTGGATTCAGGTACGATGATTCTAACTGAAATAAGTCACACAGGAAAAGAAATATCATAAGATATCACTAATACACGGAATGTAAACTTGGCTGCACAGGAACTGAATTCCAAAACAGAACAGGGTCTCAAATTTAGAAAACCAACTTATGCTTACTTAAGGGGAAAGGTGAGTTGGGGTGATGCATAAAACCAGAGATTGAAATGAGCACAGATAAATTTCCTTAAGCCAAATATGGAATAGACAAGAGCTACTCCTTGCTCAAAGAAATGGACTCAACACCCCATATTAAACGCCGAAGAATGTACCTGACTAGTAAGTATCTTAAAACCTATGGATTGCTACATCTCCAAAAGAGAATCAAGCGTGTGTTCAGGGGTATAAACGCAGCAGTGATAGGATTGGAGAGGTTCGGTGTGCAAATGAAGACCCTTTGAAGTCATATTGCATGGTACCCATTACACGGGTCTCAATTCTCCAGGTTTAAGGTATTCTTCCTTCAGCTAAAACATGCATGTGGAAACCAGAGTATGATCAACCGTGTGAACGGGAAACGTGTTCAAATATGTCTCAGTTTTCGTACACTGGTACTCGGATGCAACATTCCAGACGCTTTACTAACACTCTCCCGACTTGGAGAGTCAGTCCCTTTAACCTCCTGTTTGACCCTGTTTGCAATTTCTGCGGAAGATGAACAGGAATAGCAAGAACCAATGAGAGACTAGCTGGAGGTGTCTGGACGGGCAAATTTAACTCTCATTTTCCACCAGGAAGAGGAAATAACCAAAGGCTCAGCGTGCCGTGCCTGAACCAGATTAGGGCCTAAAGCCATCCTGCGGTGTTGCGGCCAGCTCAAAAGAAAGCGAGTTGAAGAAAGGAGCTCAGGGGCACTGTAATTCACAAACCTGCAGAGTTATAAATGACAGCTATCGTCCAAAAATATACTGAGTAAGGCTGCCAAGAGGACTTGAAAGCGGGGCAGAATTGCAGGAAACCGATTTCAGGAGGTAGACTGGAATTGCATTGAAAGCATAGGAAAAGAGGCAGAACGTCCACAATGATGCACTTGGCCAAAAAGGGCGTATGCGTTTTTTCCTGAATATATTCAGGAAAAAACGCATACGCCCTTTTTGGCCAACCAAGCAAGCTTGCAAAGGAAATGTGCACTACAATGAAGTCTCACTTCCCCCCGGTCAAAAGGGCCATCTGAAAAAAGTGTAAAATCCAGAAAGGCAGGACAGGCCATGGAGAACTGGGAGCCTTGTTATGCTGATGGGCGGGATGTAAATTGTCAACAGACACTGGGTAGAAAAGTATGGTGTTTCCTGAAACATCTAAACAACAAAGCAACAGAGCCTAGGGCATTTCCACTTATGGTCCTATAGATTAGGGAAATTAAAATCAAAAAGACACAGCCACCCCAAAGTTTGGGACGCCTCTGTTTACAAGAACCTCGTTTACCGTACAAGTTCAATATCACAGAAAGTGAAAAATGGATAAAGAACTTGTGGTACTTACGTACAATGCAGTATCACTCAGCAATGAAATCTATGTCATCAGGCACGTAGCAGCATAATGAGTGGATTCAGGTACGATGATTCTAACTGAAATAAGTCACACAGAAAAAGAAACATCATAAGATATCACTAATACACAGAATGTAAACTTGGCTACACAGGAACTGAATTCCAAAACAGAACAGGGTCTCAAATTTAGAAAACCAACTTATGCTTGCTTAAGGAGGAAGGTGAGTTGGGGTGCTGCATAAAACCAGAGATTGAAATGAGCACAGATAAAGTTCCTTAAGCCAAATATGGAATAGACAAGAGCTACTCCTTGCTCAACGAAATGGACTCAACACCCCATATTAAACGCCTAAGAATGTACCTGACTAGTAAGTATCTTAAAACCTATGGATTGCTATGTCTCCAAAAGAGAATCAAGCGTGTGTACAGGGGCATAAACGCAGCAGTGATAGGATTGGAGAGGTTCGGTGAGCAAATGAAGACCCTTTGAAGTCATATTGCACGGTACCCATTTCACGGGTCTCAACTCTCCAATTTAAGGTATTCTTCCTTCAGCTAAAACATGCATGTGGAACCCAGAGTATGATCAACCATGTGAGCGGGAGACGTGTTCAAATATATCTCAGTTTTCGTACCCTGGTACTCGGGTGCAACTTTCCAGACGCTTTACTAACACTCTCCCGACTTGGAGAGTCAGTCCCTTTAACCTCCTGTTTGGCCCAGTTTGCAATTTCTGCGGAAGATGAACAGGAATAGGGAGAACCAATGAGAGACTAGCTGGAGGTGTCTGGACGGGCAAATTTAACTCTCATTTCCCACCAGGAAGAGGAAATAACCAAAGGCTCAGCGTGCCGTGCCGGAACCAGATTAGGGTCTGAAGCCATCCAGCGGTGTTGCGGCCAGCTCAAAAGAAAGCGAGTTGAAGAAAGGAGCTCAGGGGCACTGTAATTCACAAACCTGCAGAGTTGTAAATGACAGCTATCGTCCAAGAATATACTGAAGTAAGTCTGCCAAGCGGACTTGAAAGCGGGGCAGAATTGCAGGAAACCGATTTCAGGAGGTAGACTGGAATTGCATTGAAAGCATAGGAAAAGAGGCAGAACGTCCACAATGATGCACTTGGCCAAAAAGGGCGTATGCGTTTTTTCCTGAATATATTCAGGAAAAAACGCATACGGCCTTTTTGGCCAACCAAGCAAGCCTGCAAAGGAAATCTGCACTACAATGAAGTCTCACTTCCCCCCGGTCAAAAGGGCCATCTGAAAAAAGTGTAAAATCCAGAAAGGCAGGACAGGCCATGGAGAACTGGGAGCCTTGTTATGCTGATGGGCGGGATGTAAATTGCCAACAGACACTCCGGAGAAGTGTATGGTGTTTCCTGAAACATCTAAACAACAAAGCAACAGAGCCTAGGGCACTTCCACTTATGGTCCTATAGCTTAGGGAAATTAAAATCAAAAAGACACAGCCACCCCAAAGTTTGGGACGCCTCTGTTTACAAGAACCTCGTTTACAGTACAAGTTCAACATCGCAGGAAGTGAAAAATGGATAAAGAACTTGTGGTACATACGTACAATGCAGTATCACTCAGCAATGAAATCTATGTCATCAGGCCCTTAGCAGCACAATGAGTGGATTCAGGTATGATGATTCTAACTGAAATAATTCACACAGAAAAAGAAACATCATAAGATATCACTAATACACGGAATGTAAACTTGGCTACACAGGAACTGAATTCCAAAACAGAACAGGGTCTCAAATTTAGAAAACCAACTTATGCTTGCTTAAGGGGAAAGGTGAGTTGGGGTGCTGCATAAAACCAGAGATTGAAATGAGCACAGATAAAGTTCCTTAAGCCAAATATGGAATAGACAAGAGCTACTCCTTGCTCAACGAAATGGAATCAACACCGCATATTAAACGCCTAAGAATGTACCTGACTAGTAAGTATCTTAAAACCTATGGATTGCTATGTCTCCGAAAGAGAATCAAGCATGTGTACAGGGACATAAACGCCGCAGTGATAGGATTGGAGAGGTTCGGTGTGCAAATGAAGACCCTTTGAAGTCATATTGCATGGTACCCATTAAACGGGTCTCAACTCTCCAGGTTTAAGGTATTCTTCCTTCAGCTAAAACATGCATGTGGAACCCAGAGTATGATCAACCGTGTGAACGGGAGACGTGTTCAAATATGTCTCAGTTTTCCTCCCCTGATACTCGGGTGCAACATTCCAGATGCTTTACTAACACTCTCCCCACTTGGAGAGTCAGCGCCTTTAACCTCCTGTTTGGCCCAGTTTGCAATTTCTGCGGAAGATGAACAGGAATAGCGAGAACCAATGAGAGACTACCTGGAGGTGTCTGGACGGGCAAATTTAACTCTCATTTCCCACCAGGAAGAGGAATTAACCAAAGGCTCAGCGTGCCGTGCCGGAACCAGATTAGGGCCTGAAGCCATCCTGCGGTGTTGCGGCCAGCTCAAAAGAAAGTGAGTTGAAGAAAGGAGCTCAGGGGCACTGTAATTCACAAACCTGCAGAGTTATAAATGACAGCTATCGTCCAAAAATATACTGAAGTAAGGCTGCCAAGAGGACTTGAAAGCGGGGCAGAATTGCAGGAAACCGATTTCAGGAGGTAGACTGGAATTGCATTGAAAGCATAGGAAAAGAGGCAGAACGTCCACAATGATGCACTTGGCCAAAAACGGCGTATGCGTTTTTTCCTGAATATATTCAGGAAAAAACGCATACGCCCTTTTTGGCCAACGAAGCAAGCTTGCAAAGGAAATCTGCACTACAATGAAGTCTCACTTCCCCCCGGTCAAAAGGGCCATCTGAAAAAAGTGTAAAATCCAGAAAGGCAGGACAGGCCATGGTGAACTGGGAGCCTTGTTATGCTGATGGGCGGGATGTAAATTGCCAACAGACACTCGGGAGAAGTGTATGGTGTTTCCTGAAACATCTAAGAAACAAAGCAACAGAGCCTAGGGCACTTCCACTTATGGTCCTATAGCTTAGGGAAATTAAAGTCAAAAAGACACAGCCACCCCAAAGTTTGGAACGGCTCTGTTTACAAGAACCTCGTTTACAGTACAAGTTCAACATCACAGAAAGTGAAAAATGGATAAAGAAGTTGTGGTATTTACTTACAAAGCAATATCACTCAGCAATGAAATCTATGTCATCAGGTCCTTAGAAGCACAATGAGTGGATTCAGGTATGATGATTCTAACTGAAATATGTCACACAGAAAAAGAAACATCATAAGATATCACTAATACACGGAATGTAAACTTGGCTACACAGGAACTGAATTACAGATCAGAACAGGGTCTCAAATTTAGAAAACCAACTTATGCTTGCTTAAGGGGAAAGGTGAGTTGGGGTGCTGCATAAAACCAGAGATTGAAATGAGCACAGATAAAGTTCCTTAAGCCAAATATGGAATAGACAAGAGCTACTCTTTGCTCAAAGAAATGGACTCAACACCCCATATTAAACGCCTAAGAATGTACCTGACTAGTAAGTATCTTAAAACCTATGGATTGTTACGTCTCCAAAAGAGAATCAAGCGTGTGTTCAGGTGTATAAACGCAGCAGTGATAGGATTGGAGAGGTTCGGTGTGCAAATGAAGACCCTTTGAAGTCATATTGCATGGTACCCATTTCACGGGTCTCAACTCTCCAGGTTTAAGGTATTCTTCCTTCAGCTAAAACATGCATGTGGAACCCAGAGTATGATCAACCATGTGAGCGGGAGACGTGTTCAAATATATCTCAGTTTTCGTACCCTAGTACTCGGGTGCAACATTCCAGACGCTTTACTAACAATCTCCCGACTTGGAGAGTCAGTCCCTTTAACCTCCTGTTTGGCCCAGTTTGCAATTTCTGCGGAAGATGAACAGGAATAGCGAGAAACAATGAGAGACTAGCTGGAGGTGTCTGGACGGGCAAATTTAACTCTCATTTCCCACGAGGAAGAGGAATTAACCAAAGGTTCAGCGTGCCGTGCCGGAACCAGATTAGGGCCTGAAGCCATCCTGCGGTGTTGCGGCCAGCTCAAAAGAAAGCGAGTTGAAGAAAGGAGCTCAGGGGCACTGTAATTCACAAACCTGCAGAGTTATAAATGACAGCTATCGTCCAAAAATATACTGAAGTAAGGCTGGCAAGAGGACTTGAAAGCGGGGCAGAATTGCAGGAAACCGATTTCAGGAGGTAGACTGGAATTGCACTGAAAGCATAGGAAAAGAGGCAGAACGTCCACAATGATGCACTTGGCCAAAAAGTGCGTATGCGTTTTTTCCTGAATATATTCAGGAAAAAACGCAAACGCCCTTTTTGGCCAACCAAGCAAGCTTGCAAAGGAAATCTGCACTACAATGAAGTCTCACTTCCCCCCGGTCAAAAGGGCCATCTGAAAAAAGTATAAAATCCAGAAAGGCAGGACAGGCCATGGAGAACTGGGAGCCTTGTTATGCTGATGGGCGGGATGAAAATTGCCAACAGACACTCCGGAGAAGTGTATGGTGTTTCCTGAAACATCTAAAAAACAAAGCAACAGAGCCTAGGGCACTTCCACTTATGGTCCTATAGCTTAGGGAAATTAAAATCAAAAAGACACAGCCACCCCAAAGTTTGGGACGCCTCTGTTTACAAGAACCTCGTTTACCGTACAAGTTCAATATCACAGAAAGTGAAAAATGTATAAAGAACTTGTGGTACTTACGTACAATGCAGTATCACTCAGCAATGAAATCTATGTCATCAGGCCCGTAGCAGCATAATGAGTGGATTCAGGTACGATGATTCTAACTGAAATAAGTCACACAGAAAAAGAAACATCATAAGATATCACTAATACACGGAATGTAAACTTGGCTGCACAGGAACTGAATTCCAAAACAGAACAGGGTCTCAAATTTAGAAAACCAACTTATGCTTGCTTAAGGGGAAAGGTGAGTTGGGGTGATGCATAAAACCAGAGATTGAAATGAGCACAGATAAAGTTCCTTAAGCCAAATATGGAATAGACAAGAGCTACTCCTTGCTCAACGAAATGGACTCAACACCCCATATTAAACGCCTAAGAATGTACCTGACTAGTAAGTATCTTAAAACCTATTGATTCCTACGTCTCCAAAAGAGAATCAAGTGTGTGTGCAGGGGCATAAACGCAGCAGTGATAGGATTGGAGAGGTTCAGTGAGCAAATGAAGACCTTTTGAAGTCATATTTCATACCCATTCCACGGGTCTCAACTCTCCAGGTTTAAGGTATTCTACCTTCAGCTAAAACATGCATGTGGAACCCAGAGTATGATCAACTGTGTGATCGGGAGACGTGTTCAGATATGTCTCAGTTTTCGTCCCCTGGTACTTCAGTGCAACATTCCAGACGCTTTACTAACACTCTCCCCACTTGGAGAGTCAGTACCTTTAACCTCCTGTTTGGCCCAGTTTGCAATTTCTGCGGAAGATGAACAGGAATAGGGAGAACCAATGAGAGACTAGCTGGAGGTGTCTGGACGGGCAAATTTAACTCTCATTTCCCACCAGGAAGAGGAATTAACCAAAGGCTCAGCGTGCCGTGCCGGAAAGAGATTAGGGCCTGAAGCCATCCTGCGGTGTTGCGGCCAGCTCACAAGAAAGTGAGTTGAAGAAAGGAGCTCAGGGGCACTGTAATTCACAAACCTGCAGAGTTATAAATGACAACTATCGTCCAAAAATATACTGAAGTAAGGCTGCCTAGAGGAGTTGAAAGCGGGGCAGAATTGCAGGAAACCGATTTCAGGAGGTAGACTGGAATTGCATTGAAAGCATAGGAAAAGAGGCAGAACGTCCACAATGATGCACTTGGCCAAAAAGGGCGTATGCGTTTTTTCCTGAATATATTCAGGAAAAAACGCATACGCACTTATTGGCCAACCAAGCAAGCTTGCAAAGGAAATCTGCACTACAATGAAGTCTCACTTCCCCCCGGTCGAAAGGCCCATCTGAAAACAATGTAAAATACAGAAAGGGAGGACATTCCATGCAGAACTGGGAGCCTTGTTATGCTGATGGGCAGGATGTAAATTGCCAACAGCCACTCGGGAGAAGTGTATGGTGTTTCCTGAAACATCTAAAAAACAAAGCAACAGAGCCTAGGGCACTTCCACTTATGGTCCTATAGCTTAGGGAAATTAAAATCTAAAAGACACAGCCACCCCAAAGTTTGGGACGCCTCTGTTTACAAGAACCTCGTTTACTGTACAAGTGCAATATCACAGAAAGTGAAAAATGGATAAAGAACTTGTGGTACTTACGTACAATGCAGTATCACTCAGCAATGAAATCTATGTCATCAGGCCCGTAGCAGCATAATGAGTGGATTCAGGTACGATGATTCTAACTGAAATAAGTCACACAGAAAACGAAACATCATAAGATATCACTAATACACGGAATGTAAACTTGGCTACACAGGAACTGAATTACAGAACAGAAGAGGGTCTCAAATTTAGAAAACCAACTTATGCTTGCTTAAGGGTAAAGGTGAGTTGGGGTGCTGCATAAAACCAGAGATTGAAATGAGCACAGATAAAGTTCCTTAAGCCAAATATGGAATAGACAAGAGCTACTCCTTGCTCAACGAAATGGACTCAACATCCCATATTAAACGCCTAAGAATGTACCTGACTAGTAAGTATCTTAAAACCTATGGATTGCTATGTCTCCAAAAGAGAATCAAGCGTGTGTACAGGGGCATAAACGCAGCAGTGATAGGATTGGAGAGGTTCGGTGACCAAATGAAGACCCTTTGAAGTCATATTGCATGGTACCCATTCCACGGGTTTCAACTACCCAGGTTTAAGGTATTCTTCCTTCAGCTAAAACATGCATGTGGAACCCAGAGTATGATCAACCGTGTGAATGGGAGACGTGTTCAAATATGTCTCAGTTTTCCTCCCTGGTACTCGGGTGCAACATTCCAGACGCTTTACTAACACTCTCCCCACTTGGAGAGTCAGCGCCTTTAACCTCCTGTTTGGCCCAGTTTGCAATTTCTGCGGAAGATGAACAGGAATAGCGAGAACCAATGAGAGACTAGCTGGAGGTGTCTGGACGGGCAAATTTAACTCTCATTTCCCACCAGGAAGAGGAAATAACCAAAGGCTCATCGTGTCGTGCCGGAACCAGATTATGGCCTGAAGCCATCCTGCGGTGTTGCGGCCAGCTCATAAGAAAGTGAGTTGAAGATAGGATCTCAGGGGCACTGTAATTCACAAACCTGCAGAGTTATAAATGACAGCTATCGTCCAAAAATATACTGAAGTAAGTCTGCCAAGAGGACTTGAAAGCGGGGCAGAATTGCAGGAAACCGATTTCAGGAGGTAGACTGGAATTGCATTGAAAGCATAGGAAAAGAGGCAGAACGTCCACAATGATGCACTTGGCCAAAAAGGGCGTATGCGTTTTTTCCTGAATATATTCAGGAAAAAACGCAAACGCCCTTTTTGGCCAACCAAGCAAGCTTGCAAAGGAAATCTGCACTACAATGAAGTCTCACTTCCCCCCGGTCAAAAGGGCCATCTGAAAAAAGTGTAAAATCCAGAAAGGCAGGACAGGCCATGGAGAACTGGGAGCCTTGTTATGCTGATGGGCGTGATGTAAATTGCCAACAGACACTCGGGAGAAGTGTATGGTGTTTCCTGAAACATCTAAAAAACAAAGCAACAGAGCCTAGGGCACTTCCACTTATGGTCCTATAGCTTAGGGAAATTAAAATCAAAAAGACACAGCCACCCCAAAGTTTGGGACGCCTCTGTTTACAAGAACCTCGTTTACCGTACAAGTTCAATATCACAGAAAGTGAAAAATGTATAAAGAACTTGTGGTACTTACGTACAATGCAGTATCACTCAGCAATGAAATCTATGTCATCAGGCCCGTAGCAGCACAATGAGTGGATTCAGGTACGATGATTCTAACTGAAATAAGTCACACAGGAAAAGAAATATCATAAGATATCACTAATACACGGAATGTAAACTTGGCTGCACAGGAACTGAATTCCAAAACAGAACAGGGTCTCAAATTTAGAAAACCAACTTATGCTTACTTAAGGGGAAAGGTGAGTTGGGGTGATGCATAAAACCAGAGATTGAAATGAGCACAGATAAATTTCCTTAAGCCAAATATGGAATAGACAAGAGCTACTCCTTGCTCAAAGAAATGGACTCAACACCCCATATTAAACGCCGAAGAATGTACCTGACTAGTAAGTATCTTAAAACCTATGGATTGCTACATCTCCAAAAGAGAATCAAGCGTGTGTTCAGGGGTATAAACGCAGCAGTGATAGGATTGGAGAGGTTCGGTGTGCAAATGAAGACCCTTTGAAGTCATATTGCATGGTACCCATTACACGGGTCTCAATTCTCCAGGTTTAAGGTATTCTTCCTTCAGCTAAAACATGCATGTGGAAACCAGAGTATGATCAACCGTGTGAACGGGAAACGTGTTCAAATATGTCTCAGTTTTCGTACACTGGTACTCGGATGCAACATTCCAGACGCTTTACTAACACTCTCCCGACTTGGAGAGTCAGTCCCTTTAACCTCCTGTTTGACCCTGTTTGCAATTTCTGCGGAAGATGAACAGGAATAGCAAGAACCAATGAGAGACTAGCTGGAGGTGTCTGGACGGGCAAATTTAACTCTCATTTTCCACCAGGAAGAGGAAATAACCAAAGGCTCAGCGTGCCGTGCCTGAACCAGATTAGGGCCTAAAGCCATCCTGCGGTGTTGCGGCCAGCTCAAAAGAAAGCGAGTTGAAGAAAGGAGCTCAGGGGCACTGTAATTCACAAACCTGCAGAGTTATAAATGACAGCTATCGTCCAAAAATATACTGAGTAAGGCTGCCAAGAGGACTTGAAAGCGGGGCAGAATTGCAGGAAACCGATTTCAGGAGGTAGACTGGAATTGCATTGAAAGCATAGGAAAAGAGGCAGAACGTCCACAATGATGCACTTGGCCAAAAAGGGCGTATGCGTTTTTTCCTGAATATATTCAGGAAAAAACGCATACGCCCTTTTTGGCCAACCAAGCAAGCTTGCAAAGGAAATCTGCACTACAATGAAGTCTCACTTCCCCCCGGTCAAAAGGGCCATGTGAAAAAAGTGTAAAATCCAGAAAGGCAGGACAGGCCATGGAGAACTGGGAGCCTTGTTATGCTGATGGGCGGGATGTAAATTGCCAACAGACACTCGGGAGAAGTGTATGGTGTTTCCTGAAACATTTAAGAAACAAAGCAACAGAGCTTAGGGCACTTCCACTTATGGTCCTATAGCTTAGGGAAATTAAAATCAAAAAGACACAGCCACCCCAAAGTTTGGAACGGCTCTGTTTACAAGAACCTCATTTACGGTACAAGTTCAACATCGCAGAAAGTGAAAAATGGATAAAGAAGTTGTGGTATTTACTTACAAAGCAATATCACTCAGCAATGAAATCTATGTCATCAGGCCCGTAGCAGCATAATGAGTGGATTCAGGTACGATGATTCTAACTGAAATAAGTCACACAGAAAAAGAAACATCATAAGATATCACTAATACACGGAATATAAACTTGGCTACACAGGAACTGAATTCCAAAACAGAACAGGGTCTCAAATTTAGAAAACCAACTTATGCTTGCTTAAGGGGAAAGGTGAGTTGGGGTGCTGCATAAAACCAGAGATTGAAATGAGCACAGATAAAGTTCCTTAAGCCAAATATGGAATAGACAAGAGCTACTCCTTGCTCAACGAAATGGACTCAACACCCCATATTAAACGCCTAAGAAGGTACCTGACTAGTAAGTATCTTAAAACCTATGGATTGCTATGTCTCCAAAAGAGAATCAAGCGTGTGTACAGGGGCATAAACGCAGCAGTGATAGGATTGGAGAGGTTCGGTGAGCAAATGAAGACCCTTTGAAGTCATATTGCACGGTACCCATTACACGGGTCTCAACTCTCCAATTTAAGGTATTCTTTCTTCAGCTAAAACATGCATGTGGTACCCAGAGTATGATCAACCATGTGAGCGGGAGACGTGTTCAAATATATCTCAGTTTTCATACCCTGGTACTCGGGTGCAACATTCCAGACGCTTTACTAACACTCTCCCCACTTGGAGAGTCAGCGCCTTTAACCTCCTGTTTTGCCCAGTTTGCAATTTCTGCGGAAGATGAACAGGAATAGCGAGAACCAATGAGAGACTACCTGGAGGTGTCTAGACGGGCAAATTTAAGTCTCATTTCCCACCAGGAAGAGGAAATAACCAAAGGCTCAGCGTGCCGTGCCGGAACCAGATTAGGGCCTGAAGCCATCCTGCGGTGTTGCGGCCAGGTCACAAGAAAGCGAGTTGAAGAAAGGAGCTCAGGGGCACTGTAATTCAAAAACCTGCAGAGTTATAAATGACAGCTATCGTCCAAAAATATACTGAAGTAAGGCTGCCAAGAGGACTTGAAAGTGGGGCAGAATTGCAGGAAACCGATTTCAGGAGGTAGATTGGAATAGCATTTAAAGCATAGGAAAAGAGGCAGAACGTCCACAATGATGCACTTGGCCAAAAAGGGCGTATGCGTTTTTTCCTGAATATATTCAGGAAAAAACGCATACGCCCTTTTTGGCCAACCAAGCAAGCTTGCAAAGGAAATCTGCACTACAATGAAGTCTCACTTCCCCCCGGTCAAAAGGGCCATCTGAAAAAAGTGTAAAACCCAGAAAGGCAGGACAGGCCATGGAGATCTGGGAGCCTTGTTATGCTGATTGGCGGGATGTTAATTGCCAACAGACACTCGGGAGAAGTGTATGGTGTTTCCTGAAACATCTAAAAAACAAAGCAACAGAGCCTAGGGCACTTCCACTTATGGTCCTATAGCTTAGGGAAATTAAAATCAAAAAGACACAGCCACCCCAAAGTTTGGGACGCGTCTGTTTACAAGAACCTCGTTTACAGTACAAGTTCAACATCGCAGAAAGTGAAAAATGGATAAAGAAGTTGTGGTATTTACTTACAAAGCAATATCACTCAGCAATGAAATCTATGTCATCAGTCACTTAGCAGCACAATGAGTGGATTCAGGTATGATGATTCTAACTGAAATAAGTCACACAGAAAAAGAAACATCATAAGATATCAGTAATACACGGAATGTAAACTTGGCTACACAGGAACTGAATTACAGAACAGAACAGGGTCTCAAATTTAGAAAACCAACTTATGCTTGCTTAAGGGGAAAGGTGAGTTGGGGTGCTGCATAAAACCAGAGATTGAAATGAGCACAGATAAATTTCCTTAAGCCAAATATGGAATAGACAAGGGCTACTCCTTGCTCAACGAAATGGACTCAACACCGCATATTAAACGCCTAAGAATGTACCTGACTAGTAAGTATCTTAAAACCTATGGATTGCTATGTCTCCAAAAGAGAATCAAGCATGTGTACAGGGGCATAAACGCAGCAGTGATAGGATTGGAGAGGTTCCGTGAGCAAACGAAGACCCTTTGAAGTCATATTGCATGGTACCCATTCCACGGGCTTCAACTACCTAGGTTTAATGTATTCTTCCTTCAGCTAAAACATGCATGTGGAACCCAGAGTATGATCAACCATGTGAGCGGGAGACGTGTTCAAATATGTCTCAGTTTTCGTACCCTGGTACTTCAGTGCAACATTCCAGACGCTTTACTAACACTCTCCCGACTTGGAGCGTCAGTCCCTTTAACCTCCTGTTTGGCCCAGTTTGCAATTTCTGCGGAAGATGAACAGGAATAGCGAGAACCAATGAGAGACTAGCTGGAGGTGTCTGGAAGGGCAAATTTAACTCTCATTTCCCACCAGGAAGAGGAATTAACCAAAGGTTCAGCGTGCCGTGCCGGAACCAGATTAGGGCCTGAAGCCATCCTGCGGTGTTGCGGCCAGGTCACAAGAAAGCAAGTTGAAGAAAGGAGCTCAGGGGCACTGTAATACACAAACCTGCAGAGTTATAAATGACAGCTATCATCCAAAAATATACTGAAGTAAGGCTGGCAAGAGGACTTGAAAGCGGGGCAGAATTGCAGGAAACCGATTTCAGGAGGTAGACTCGAATTGCATTGAAAGCATAGGAAAAGAGGCAGAACGTCCACAATGATGCACTTGGCCAAAAAGGGCGTATGCGTTTTTTCCTGAATATATTCAGGAAAAAACGCATACGCCCTTTTTGGCCAACCAAGCAAGCTTGCAAAGGAAATCTGCACTACAATGAAGTCTCACTTCCCCCCGGTCAAAAGGGCCATCTGAAAAAAGTATAAAATCCAGGAAGGCAGGACAGGCCATGGAGAACTGGGAGCCTTGTTATGCTGATGGGCGGGATGAAAATTGCCAACAGACACTCGGGAGAAGTGTATGGTGTTTCCTGAAACATCTAAACAACAAAGCAACAGAGCCTAGGGCACTTCCACTTATGGTCCTATAGCTTAGGGAAATTAAAATCAAAAAGACACAGCCACCCCAAAGTTTGGGACGCCTCTGTTTACAAGAACCTCGTTTACAGTACAAGTTCAACATCGCAGGAAGTGAAAAATGGATAAAGAACTTGTGGTACATACGTACAATGCAGTATCACTCAGCAATGAAATCTATGTCATCAGGCCCTTAGCAGCACAATGAGTGGATTCAGGTATGATGATTCTAACTGAAATAATTCACACAGAAAAAGAAACATCATAAGATATCACTAATACACGGAATGTAAACTTGGCTACACAGGAACTGAATTCCAAAACAGAACAGGGTCTCAAATTTAGAAAACCAACTTATGCTTGCTTAAGGGGAAAGGTGAGTTGGGGTGCTGCATAAAACCAGAGATTGAAATGAGCACAGATAAAGTTCCTTAAGCCAAATATGGAATAGACAAGAGCTACTCCTTGCTCAATGAAATGGAATCAACATCCCATATTAAACGCCTAAGAATGTACCTGACTAGTAAGTATCTTAAAACCTATGGATTGCTATGTCTCCAAAAGAGAATCAAGCGTGTGTACAGGGGCATAAACGCAGCAGTGATAGGATTGGAGAGGTTCGGTGACCAAATGAAGACCCTTTGAAGTCATATTGCATGGTACCCATTCCACGGGTTTCAACTACCCAGGTTTAAGGTATTCTTCCTTCAGCTAAAACATGCATGTGGAACCCAGAGTATGATCAACCGTGTGAACGGGAGACGTGTTTAAATGTGTCTCAGTTTTCCTCCCCTGGTACTCGGGTGCATCATTCCAGACGCTTTACTATCACTCTCCCCACTTGGAGAGTCAGCGCCTTTAACCTCCTGTTTGGCCCAGTTTGCAATTTCTGCGGAAGATGAACAGGAATAGCGAGAACCAATGAGAGACTAGCTGGAGGTGTCTTGACGGGCAAATTTAACTCTCAGTTCCCACCAGGATGAGGAAATAACCAAAGGCTCAGCGTGCCGTGCCGGAACCAGATTAGGGCCTGAAGCCATCCTGCGGTGTTGCCGCCAGGTCACAAGAAAGCGAGTTGAAGAAAGGAGCTCAGGGGCACTGTAATTCACAAACCTGCAGAGTTATAAATGACAGCTATCGTCCAAAAATATACTGAAGTAAGGCTGCCAAGAGGACTTGAAAGCGGGGCAGAATTGCAGGAAACCGATTTCAGGAGGTAGACTGGAATTGCATTGAAAGCATAGGAAAAGAGGCAGAACGTCCACAATGATGCACTTGGCCAAAAAGGGCGTATGCGTTTTTTCCTGAATATATTCAGGAAAAAACGCATACGCCCTTTTTGGCCAACCAAGCAAGCTTGCAAAGGAAATCTGCACTACAATGAAGTCTCACTTCCCCCCGGTCAAAAGGGCCATCTGAAAAAAGTGTAAAATCCAGAAAGGCAGGACAGGCCATGGAGAACTGGGAGCCTTGTTATGCTGATGGGCGGGATGTAAATTGCCAACAGACACTCGGGAGAAGTTCATGGTGTTTCCTGAAACATCTAAAAAACAAAGCAACAGAGCCTAGGGCACTTCCACTTATGGTCCTATAGCTTAGGGAAATTAAAATCAAAAAGACACAGCCACCCCAAAGTTTGGGACGCCTCTGTTTACAAGATCCTCGTTTACCGTACAATTTCAATATCACAGAAAGTGAAAAATGGATAAAGAACTTGTGGTACTTACGTACAATGCAGTATCACTCAGCAATGAAATCTATGTCATCAGGCCCGTAGCAGCATATTGAGTGGATTCAGGTACGATGATTCTAACTGAAATAAGTCACACAGAAAAAGAAACATCATAAGATATCACTAATACACGGAATGTAAACTTGGCTACACAGGAACTGAATTCCAAAACAGAACAGGGTCTCAAATTTAGAAAACCAACTTATGCTTGCTTAAGGGGAAAGGTGAGTTGGGGTGCTGCATAAAACCAGAGATTGAAATGAGCACAGATAAAGTTCCTTAAGCCAAATATGGAATAGACAAGAGCTACTCCTTGCTCAACGAAATGGACTCAACACCCCAAATTAAACGCCTAAGAATGTACCTGACTAGTAAGTATCTTAAAACCTATGTACTGCTATGTCTCCATAAGAGAATCAAGCGTGTGTACAGGGGCATAAATGCAGCAGTGATAGGATTGGAGAGGTTCGGTGAGCAAATGAAGACCCTTTGAAGTCATGTTGCATGGTACCCATTCCACGGGTCTCAACTCTCCAGGTTTAAGGTATTCTTCCTTCAGCTAAAACATGCATGTGGAACCCAGAGTATGATCAACCGTGTGAACGGGAGACGTGTTCAAATATGTCTCAGTTTTCCTCCCCTGGTACTCGGGTGCAACATTCCAGACACTTTACTAACACTCTCCCCACTTGGAGAGTCAGCGCCTTTAACCTCCTGTTTGGCCCAGTTTGCAATTTCTGCGGAAGATGAACAGGAATAGGGAAAACCAATGAGAGACTAGCTGGAGGTGTCTGGACGGGCAAATTTAACTCTCATTTCCCACCAGGAAGAGGAAATACCCAAAGGCTCAGTGTGCCGTGCCGGAACCAGATTAGGGCCTGAATCCATCCTGCGGTGTTGCGGCCAGGTCACAAGAAAGCAAGTTGAAGAAAGGAGCTCAGGGGCACTGTAATTCACAAACCTGCAGAGTTATAAATGACAGCTATCGTCCAAAAATATACTGAAGTAAGGCTGCCAAGAGGACTTGAAAGCGGGGCAGAATTGCAGGAAACCAATTTCAGGAGGTAGACTCGAATTGCATTGAAAGCATAGGAAAAGAGGCAGAACGTCCACAATGATGCACTTGGCCAAAAAGTGCGTATGCGTTTTTTCCTGAATATATTCAAGAAAAAACGCAAACGCCCTTTTTGGCCAACCAAGCAAGCTTGCAAAGGAAATCTGCACTACAATGAAGTCTTACTTTCCTCCGGTCAAAAGGGCCATCTGAATAAAGTATAAAATCCAGAAAGGCAGGACAGGCCATGGAGAACTGGGAGCCTTGTTATGCTGATGGGCGGGATGAAAATTGCCAACAGACACTCGGGAGAAGTGTATGGTGTTTCCTGAAACATCTAAAAAACAAAGCAACAGAGCCTAGGGCACTTCCACTTATGGTCCTATAGCTTAGGGAAATTAAAATCAAAAAGACACAGCCACCCCAAAGTTTGGGACGCCTCTGTTTACAAGAACCTCGTTTACAGTACAAGTTCAACATCGCAGAAAATGAAAAATGGATAAAGAAGCTGTGGTATTTACTTACAAAGCAATATCACTCAGCAATGAAATCTATGTCATCAGGCCCTTAGCAGCACAATGAGTGGATTCAGGTATGATGATTCTAACTGAAATAAGTCACACAGAAAAAGAAACATCATAAGATATCAGTAATACACGGAATGTAAACTTGGCTACACAGGAACTGAATTACAGAACAGAACAGGGTCTCAAATTTAGAAAACCAACTTATGCTTGCTTAAGGGTAAAGGTGAGTTGGGGTGCTGCATAAAACCAGAGATTGAAATGAGCACAGATAAAGTTCCTTAAGCCAAATATGGAATAGACAAGAGCTACTACTTGCTCAACGAAATGGACTCAACACCCCATATTAAACGCCTAAGAATGTACCTGACTAGTATGTATCTTAAAACCTATGGATTGCTCTGTCTCCATAAGAGAATCAAGCGTGTGTACAGGGGCATAAACGCAGCAGTGATAGGATAGGAGAGGTTCGGTGTGCAAATGAAGACCCTTTGAAGTCATATTGCACGGTACCCATTCCACGGGTCTCAACTCTCCAGGTTTAAGGTATTCTTCCTTCAGCTAAAACATGCACGTGGAATCTTGAGTATGATCAACCGTGTGAACGGGAGACATGTTCAAATATGTCTCAGTTTTCCTCCCCTGGTACTCGGGTGCA
The DNA here is from genome assembly GCF_964374135.1 of Grampus griseus. Classification (NCBI taxonomy): domain Eukaryota; kingdom Metazoa; phylum Chordata; class Mammalia; order Artiodactyla; family Delphinidae; genus Grampus; species Grampus griseus. The sequence goes on along the minus strand of NW_028133196.1, from coordinate 217,987 downwards.
ACATTCCAGACACTTTACTAACACTCTCCCCACTTGGAGAGTCAGCGCCTTTAACCTCCTGTTTGGCCCAGTTTGTAAATTCTGCGGAAGATGAACAGGAATAGCGAGAACCAATGAGAGACTAGCTGGAGGTGTCTGGACGGGCAAATTTAACTCTCATTTCCCACCAGGAAGAGGAAATACCCAAAGGCTCAGCGTGCCGTGCCGGAACCAGATTAGGGCCTGAATCCATCCTGCGGTGTTGCGGCCAGCTCAAAAGAAAGCGAGTTGAAGAAAGGAGCTCAGGGGCACTGTAATTCACAAACCTGCAGAGTTATAAATGACAACTATCGTCCAAAAATATACTGAAGTAAGGCTGCCAAGAGGACTTGAAAGCGGAGCAGAATTGCAGGAAACCAATTTCACGAGGTAGACTGGAATTGCATTGAAAGCATAGGAAAAGAGGCAGAACGTCCACAATGATGCACTTGGCCAAAAAGGGCGTATGCGTTTTTTCCTGAATATATTCAGGAAAAAACGCATACGCCCTTTTTGTCGAACCAAGCAAGCTTGCAAAGGAAATCTGCACTACAATGAAGTCTCAATTTCCCCCGGTCAAAAGGGCCATCTGAAAAAAGTGTAAAATCCAGAAAGGCAGGACAGGCCATGGAGAACTGGGAGCCTTGTTATGCTGATGGGCGTGATGTAAATTGCCAACAGACACTCGGGAGAAGTGTATGGTGTTTCCTGAAACATCTAAAAAACAAAGCAACAGAGCCTAAGGCACTTCCACTTATGGTCCTATAGCTTAGGGAAATTAAAATCAAAAAGACACAGCCACCCCGAAATTTGGAACGGCTCTGTTTACAAGAACCTCGTTTACAGTACAAGTTCAACATCGCAGAAAATGAAAAATGGATAAAGAAGTTGTGGTATTTACTTACAAAGCAATATCACTCAGCAATGAAATCTATGTCATCAGGCCCTTAGCAGCACAATGAGTGGATTCAGGTATGATGATTCTAACTGAAATAAGTCACACAGAAAAAGAAACATCATAAGATATCAGTAATACACGGAATGTAAACTTGGCTACACAGGAACTGAATTACAGAACACAACAGGGTCTCAAATTTAGAAAACCAACTTATGCTTGCTTAAGGGGAAAGGTGAGTTGGGGTGCTGCATAAAACCAGAGATTGAAATGAGCACAGATAAAGTTCCTTAAGCCAAATATGGAATAGACAAGAACTACTCCTTGCTCAACGAAATGGACTCAACACCGCATATTAAACGCCTAAGAATGTACCTGACTAGTAAGTATCTTAAAACCTATGGATTGCTATGTCTCCGAAAGAGAATCAAGCATGAGTAGAGGGGCATAAACGCAGCAGTGATAGGATTGGAGAGGTTCGGTGAGCAAATGAAGACCCTTTGAAGTCATATTGCACGGTACCCATTCCACGGGTCTCAACTATCCAGGTTTAAGGTATTCTTCCTTCAGCTAAAACATGCATGTTGGACCCACAGTATGATCAACCGTGTGAACGGGAGACGTGTTCAAATATGTCTCAGTTTTCCTCCCCTGGTACTCGGGTGCAACATTCCAGACGCTTTACTAACACTCTCCCCACTTGGAGAGTCAGCGCCTTTAACCTCCTGTTTGGCCCAGTTTGCAATTTCTGCGGAAGATGAACAGGAATAGCGAGAACCAATGAGAGACTAGCTGGAGGTGTCTGGACGGGCAAATTTAACTCTCATTTCCCACCAGGAAGAGGAAATAACCAAAGGCTCAGCGTGCCGTGCCGGAACCAGATTAGGGCCTGAAGCCATCCTGCGGTGTTGCGGCCAGGTCACAAGAAAGCGAGTTGAAGAAAGGAGCTCAGGGGCACTGTAATTCAAAAACCTGCAGAGTTATAAATGACAGCTATCGTCCAAAAATATACTGAAGTAAGGCTGCCAAGAGGACTTGAAAGTGGGGCAGAATTGCAGGAAACCGATTTCAGGAGGTAGATTGGAATAGCATTTAAAGCATAGGAAAAGAGGCAGAACGTCCACAATGATGCACTTGGCCAAAAAGGGCGTATGCGTTTTTTCCTGAATATATTCAGGAAAAAACGCATACGCCCTTTTTGGCCAACCAAGCAAGCTTGCAAAGGAAATCTGCACTACAATGAAGTCTCACTTCCCCCCGGTCAAAAGGGCCATCTGAAAAAAGTGTAAAACCCAGAAAGGCAGGACAGGCCATGGAGATCTGGGAGCCTTGTTATGCTGATTGGCGGGATGTTAATTGCCAACAGACACTCGGGAGAAGTGTATGGTGTTTCCTGAAACATCTAAAAAACAAAGCAACAGAGCCTAGGGCACTTCCACTTATGGTCCTATAGCTTAGGGAAATTAAAATCAAAAAGACACAGCCACCCCAAAGTTTGGGACGCGTCTGTTTACAAGAACCTCGTTTACAGTACAAGTTCAACATCGCAGAAAGTGAAAAATGGATAAAGAAGTTGTGGTATTTACTTACAAAGCAATATCACTCAGCAATGAAATCTATGTCATCAGGCACTTAGCAGCACAATGAGTGGATTCAGGTATGATGATTCTAACTGAAATAAGTCACACAGAAAAAGAAACATCATAAGATATCAGTAATACACGGAATGTAAACTTGGCTACACAGGAACTGAATTACAGAACAGAACAGGGTCTCAAATTTAGAAAACCAACTTATGCTTGCTTAAGGGGAAAGGTGAGTTGGGGTGCTGCATAAAACCAGAGATTGAAATGAGCACAGATAAATTTCCTTAAGCCAAATATGGAATAGACAAGGGCTACTCCTTGCTCAACGAAATGGACTCAACACCGCATATTAAACGCCTAAGAATGTACCTGACTAGTAAGTATCTTAAAACCTATGGATTGCTATGTCTCCAAAAGAGAATCAAGCATGTGTACAGGGGCATAAACGCAGCAGTGATAGGATTGGAGAGGTTCCGTGAGCAAACGAAGACCCTTTGAAGTCATATTGCATGGTACCCATTCCACGGGCTTCAACTACCTAGGTTTAATGTATTCTTCCTTCAGCTAAAACATGCATGTGGAACCCAGAGTATGATCAACCATGTGAGCGGGAGACGTGTTCAAATATGTCTCAGTTTTCGTACCCTGGTACTTCAGTGCAACATTCCAGACGCTTTACTAACACTCTCCCGACTTGGAGCGTCAGTCCCTTTAACCTCCTGTTTGGCCCAGTTTGCAATTTCTGCGGAAGATGAACAGGAATAGCGAGAACCAATGAGAGACTAGCTGGAGGTGTCTGGAAGGGCAAATTTAACTCTCATTTCCCACCAGGAAGAGGAATTAACCAAAGGTTCAGCGTGCCGTGCCGGAACCAGATTAGGGCCTGAAGCCATCCTGCGGTGTTGCGGCCAGGTCACAAGAAAGCAAGTTGAAGAAAGGAGCTCAGGGGCACTGTAATACACAAACCTGCAGAGTTATAAATGACAGCTATCATCCAAAAATATACTGAAGTAAGGCTGGCAAGAGGACTTGAAAGCGGGGCAGAATTGCAGGAAACCGATTTCAGGAGGTAGACTCGAATTGCATTGAAAGCATAGGAAAAGAGGCAGAACGTCCACAATGATGCACTTGGCCAAAAAGGGCGTATGCGTTTTTTCCTGAATATATTCAGGAAAAAACGCATACGCCCTTTTTGGCCAACCAAGCAAGCTTGCAAAGGAAATCTGCACTACAATGAAGTCTCACTTCCCCCCGGTCAAAAGGGCCATCTGAAAAAAGTATAAAATCCAGGAAGGCAGGACAGGCCATGGAGAACTGGGAGCCTTGTTATGCTGATGGGCGGGATGAAAATTGCCAACAGACACTCGGGAGAAGTGTATGGTGTTTCCTGAAACATCTAAACAACAAAGCAACAGAGCCTAGGGCACTTCCACTTATGGTCCTATAGCTTAGGGAAATTAAAATCAAAAAGACACAGCCACCCCAAAGTTTGGGACGCCTCTGTTTACAAGAACCTCGTTTACAGTACAAGTTCAACATCGCAGGAAGTGAAAAATGGATAAAGAACTTGTGGTACATACGTACAATGCAGTATCACTCAGCAATGAAATCTATGTCATCAGGCCCTTAGCAGCACAATGAGTGGATTCAGGTATGATGATTCTAACTGAAATAATTCACACAGAAAAAGAAACATCATAAGATATCACTAATACACGGAATGTAAACTTGGCTACACAGGAACTGAATTCCAAAACAGAACAGGGTCTCAAATTTAGAAAACCAACTTATGCTTGCTTAAGGGGAAAGGTGAGTTGGGGTGCTGCATAAAACCAGAGATTGAAATGAGCACAGATAAAGTTCCTTAAGCCAAATATGGAATAGACAAGAGCTACTCCTTGCTCAATGAAATGGAATCAACATCCCATATTAAACGCCTAAGAATGTACCTGACTAGTAAGTATCTTAAAACCTATGGATTGCTATGTCTCCAAAAGAGAATCAAGCGTGTGTACAGGGGCATAAACGCAGCAGTGATAGGATTGGAGAGGTTCGGTGACCAAATGAAGACCCTTTGAAGTCATATTGCATGGTACCCATTCCACGGGTTTCAACTACCCAGGTTTAAGGTATTCTTCCTTCAGCTAAAACATGCATGTGGAACCCAGAGTATGATCAACCGTGTGAACGGGAGACGTGTTTAAATGTGTCTCAGTTTTCCTCCCCTGGTACTCGGGTGCATCATTCCAGACGCTTTACTATCACTCTCCCCACTTGGAGAGTCAGCGCCTTTAACCTCCTGTTTGGCCCAGTTTGCAATTTCTGCGGAAGATGAACAGGAATAGCGAGAACCAATGAGAGACTAGCTGGAGGTGTCTTGACGGGCAAATTTAACTCTCAGTTCCCACCAGGATGAGGAAATAACCAAAGGCTCAGCGTGCCGTGCCGGAACCAGATTAGGGCCTGAAGCCATCCTGCGGTGTTGCCGCCAGGTCACAAGAAAGCGAGTTGAAGAAAGGAGCTCAGGGGCACTGTAATTCACAAACCTGCAGAGTTATAAATGACAGCTATCGTCCAAAAATATACTGAAGTAAGGCTGCCAAGAGGACTTGAAAGCGGGGCAGAATTGCAGGAAACCGATTTCAGGAGGTAGACTGGAATTGCATTGAAAGCATAGGAAAAGAGGCAGAACGTCCACAATGATGCACTTGGCCAAAAAGGGCGTATGCGTTTTTTCCTGAATATATTCAGGAAAAAACGCATACGCCCTTTTTGGCCAACCAAGCAAGCTTGCAAAGGAAATCTGCACTACAATGAAGTCTCACTTCCCCCCGGTCAAAAGGGCCATCTGAAAAAAGTGTAAAATCCAGAAAGGCAGGACAGGCCATGGAGAACTGGGAGCCTTGTTATGCTGATGGGCGGGATGTAAATTGCCAACAGACACTCGGGAGAAGTTCATGGTGTTTCCTGAAACATCTAAAAAACAAAGCAACAGAGCCTAGGGCACTTCCACTTATGGTCCTATAGCTTAGGGAAATTAAAATCAAAAAGACACAGCCACCCCAAAGTTTGGGACGCCTCTGTTTACAAGATCCTCGTTTACCGTACAATTTCAATATCACAGAAAGTGAAAAATGGATAAAGAACTTGTGGTACTTACGTACAATGCAGTATCACTCAGCAATGAAATCTATGTCATCAGGCCCGTAGCAGCATATTGAGTGGATTCAGGTACGATGATTCTAACTGAAATAAGTCACACAGAAAAAGAAACATCATAAGATATCACTAATACACGGAATGTAAACTTGGCTACACAGGAACTGAATTCCAAAACAGAACAGGGTCTCAAATTTAGAAAACCAACTTATGCTTGCTTAAGGGGAAAGGTGAGTTGGGGTGCTGCATAAAACCAGAGATTGAAATGAGCACAGATAAAGTTCCTTAAGCCAAATATGGAATAGACAAGAGCTACTCCTTGCTCAACGAAATGGACTCAACACCCCAAATTAAACGCCTAAGAATGTACCTGACTAGTAAGTATCTTAAAACCTATGTACTGCTATGTCTCCATAAGAGAATCAAGCGTGTGTACAGGGGCATAAATGCAGCAGTGATAGGATTGGAGAGGTTCGGTGAGCAAATGAAGACCCTTTGAAGTCATGTTGCATGGTACCCATTCCACGGGTCTCAACTCTCCAGGTTTAAGGTATTCTTCCTTAAGCTAAAACATGCATGTGGAACCCAGAGTATGATCAACCGTGTGAACGGGAGACGTGTTCAAATATGTCTCAGTTTTCCTCCCCTGGTACTCGGGTGCAACATTCCAGACACTTTACTAACACTCTCCCCACTTGGAGAGTCAGCGCCTTTAACCTCCTGTTTGGCCCAGTTTGCAATTTCTGCGGAAGATGAACAGGAATAGGGAAAACCAATGAGAGACTAGCTGGAGGTGTCTGGACGGGCAAATTTAACTCTCATTTCCCACCAGGAAGAGGAAATACCCAAAGGCTCAGTGTGCCGTGCCGGAACCAGATTAGGGCCTGAATCCATCCTGCGGTGTTGCGGCCAGGTCACAAGAAAGCAAGTTGAAGAAAGGAGCTCAGGGGCACTGTAATTCACAAACCTGCAGAGTTATAAATGACAGCTATCGTCCAAAAATATACTGAAGTAAGGCTGCCAAGAGGACTTGAAAGCGGGGCAGAATTGCAGGAAACCAATTTCAGGAGGTAGACTCGAATTGCATTGAAAGCATAGGAAAAGAGGCAGAACGTCCACAATGATGCACTTGGCCAAAAAGTGCGTATGCGTTTTTTCCTGAATATATTCAGGAAAAAACGCAAACGCCCTTTTTGGCCAACCAAGCAAGCTTGCAAAGGAAATCTGCACTACAATGAAGTCTTACTTTCCTCCGGTCAAAAGGGCCATCTGAATAAAGTATAAAATCCAGAAAGGCAGGACAGGCCATGGAGAACTGGGAGCCTTGTTATGCTGATGGGCGGGATGAAAATTGCCAACAGACACTCGGGAGAAGTGTATGGTGTTTCCTGAAACATCTAAAAAACAAAGCAACAGAGCCTAGGGCACTTCCACTTATGGTCCTATAGCTTAGGGAAATTAAAATCAAAAAGACACAGCCACCCCAAAGTTTGGGACGCCTCTGTTTACAAGAACCTCGTTTACAGTACAAGTTCAACATCGCAGAAAATGAAAAATGGATAAAGAAGCTGTGGTATTTACTTACAAAGCAATATCACTCAGCAATGAAATCTATGTCATCAGGCCCTTAGCAGCACAATGAGTGGATTCAGGTATGATGATTCTAACTGAAATAAGTCACACAGAAAAAGAAACATCATAAGATATCAGTAATACACGGAATGTAAACTTGGCTACACAGGAACTGAATTACAGAACAGAACAGGGTCTCAAATTTAGAAAACCAACTTATGCTTGCTTAAGGGTAAAGGTGAGTTGGGGTGCTGCATAAAACCAGAGATTGAAATGAGCACAGATAAAGTTCCTTAAGCCAAATATGGAATAGACAAGAGCTACTACTTGCTCAACGAAATGGACTCAACACCCCATATTAAACGCCTAAGAATGTACCTGACTAGTATGTATCTTAAAACCTATGGATTGCTCTGTCTCCATAAGAGAATCAAGCGTGTGTACAGGGGCATAAACGCAGCAGTGATAGGATAGGAGAGGTTCGGTGTGCAAATGAAGACCCTTTGAAGTCATATTGCACGGTACCCATTCCACGGGTCTCAACTCTCCAGGTTTAAGGTATTCTTCCTTCAGCTAAAACATGCACGTGGAATCTTGAGTATGATCAACCGTGTGAACGGGAGACATGTTCAAATATGTCTCAGTTTTCCTCCCCTGGTACTCGGGTGCAACATTCCAGACACTTTACTAACACTCTCCCCACTTGGAGAGTCAGCGCCTTTAACCTCCTGTTTGGCCCAGTTTGTAAATTCTGCGGAAGATGAACAGGAATAGCGAGAACCAATGAGAGACTAGCTGGAGGTGTCTGGACGGGCAAATTTAACTCTCATTTCCCACCAGGAAGAGGAAATACCCAAAGGCTCAGCGTGCCGTGCCGGAACCAGATTAGGGCCTGAATCCATCCTGCGGTGTTGCGGCCAGCTCAAAAGAAAGCGAGTTGAAGAAAGGAGCTCAGGGGCACTGTAATTCACAAACCTGCAGAGTTATAAATGACAACTATCGTCCAAAAATATACTGAAGTAAGGCTGCCAAGAGGACTTGAAAGCGGAGCAGAATTGCAGGAAACCAATTTCACGAGGTAGACTGGAATTGCATTGAAAGCATAGGAAAAGAGGCAGAACGTCCACAATGATGCACTTGGCCAAAAAGGGCGTATGCGTTTTTTCCTGAATATATTCAGGAAAAAACGCATACGCCCTTTTTGTCGAACCAAGCAAGCTTGCAAAGGAAATCTGCACTACAATGAAGTCTCAATTTCCCCCGGTCAAAAGGGCCATCTGAAAAAAGTGTAAAATCCAGAAAGGCAGGACAGGCCATGGAGAACTGGGAGCCTTGTTATGCTGATGGGCGTGATGTAAATTGCCAACAGACACTCGGGAGAAGTGTATGGTGTTTCCTGAAACATCTAAAAAACAAAGCAACAGAGCCTAAGGCACTTCCACTTATGGTCCTATAGCTTAGGGAAATTAAAATCAAAAAGACACAGCCACCCCGAAATTTGGAACGGCTCTGTTTACAAGAACCTCGTTTACAGTACAAGTTCAACATCGCAGAAAATGAAAAATGGATAAAGAAGTTGTGGTATTTACTTACAAAGCAATATCACTCAGCAATGAAATCTATGTCATCAGGCCCTTAGCAGCACAATGAGTGGATTCAGGTATGATGATTCTAACTGAAATAAGTCACACAGAAAAAGAAACATCATAAGATATCAGTAATACACGGAATGTAAACTTGGCTACACAGGAACTGAATTACAGAACACAACAGGGTCTCAAATTTAGAAAACCAACTTATGCTTGCTTAAGGGGAAAGGTGAGTTGGGGTGCTGCATAAAACCAGAGATTGAAATGAGCACAGATAAAGTTCCTTAAGCCAAATATGGAATAGACAAGAACTACTCCTTGCTCAACGAAATGGACTCAACACCGCATATTAAACGCCTAAGAATGTACCTGACTAGTAAGTATCTTAAAACCTATGGATTGCTATGTCTCCGAAAGAGAATCAAGCATGAGTAGAGGGGCATAAACGCAGCAGTGATAGGATTGGAGAGGTTCGGTGAGCAAATGAAGACCCTTTGAAGTCATATTGCACGGTACCCATTCCACGGGTCTCAACTATCCAGGTTTAAGGTATTCTTCCTTCAGCTAAAACATGCATGTTGGACCCACAGTATGATCAACCGTGTGAACGGGAGACGTGTTCAAATATGTCTCAGTTTTCCTCCCCTGGTACTCGGGTGCAACATTCCAGACGCTTTACTAACACTCTCCCCACTTGGAGAGTCAGCGCCTTTAACCTCCTGTTTGGCCCAGTTTGCAATTTCTGCGGAAGATGAACAGGAATAGCGAGAACCAATGAGAGACTAGCTGGAGGTGTCTGGACGGGCAAATTTAACTCTCATTTCCCACCAGGAAGAGGAAATAACCAAAGGCTCAGCGTGCCGTGCCGGAACCAGATTAGGGCCTGAAGCCATCCTGCGGTGTTGCGGCCAGGTCACAAGAAAGCGAGTTGAAGAAAGGAGCTCAGGGGCACTGTAATTCAAAAACCTGCAGAGTTATAAATGACAGCTATCGTCCAAAAATATACTGAAGTAAGGCTGCCAAGAGGACTTGAAAGTGGGGCAGAATTGCAGGAAACCGATTTCAGGAGGTAGACTGGAATTGCATTGAAAGCATAGGAAAAGAGGCAGAACGTCCACAATGATGCACTTGGCCAAAAAGGGCGTATGCGTTTTTTCCTGAATATATTCAGGAAAAAACGCATACGCCCTTTTTGGCCAACCAAGCAAGCTTGCAAAGGAAATCTGCACTACAATGAAGTCTCACTTCCCCCCGGTCAAAAGGGCCATCTGAATAAAGTGTAAAATCCAGAAAGGCAGGACAGGCCATGGAGAACTGGGAGCCTTGTTATGCTGATGGGCGTGATGTAAATTGCCAACAGACACTCGGGAGAAGTGTATGGTGTTTCCTGAAACATCTAAAAAACAAAGCAACAGAGCCTAGGGCACTTCCACTTATGGTCCTATAGCTTAGGGAATTTAAAATCAAAAAGACACAGCCACCCCGAAGTTTGGAACGGCTCTGTTTACAAGAAGCTCGTTTACAGTACAAGTTCAACATCGCAGAAAATGAAAAATGGATAAAGAAGTTGTGGTATTTACTTACAAAGCAATATCACTCAGCAATGAAATCTATGTCATCAGGCCCTTAGCAGCACAATGAGTGGATTCAGGTATGATGATTCTAACTGAAATAAGTCACACAGAAAAAGAAACATCATAAGATATCACTAATACACGGAATGTAAACTTGGCTACACAGGAACTGAATTACAGAACAGAACAGGGTCTCAAATTTAGAACACCAACTTATGCTTGCTTAACGGGAAAGGAGAGTTGGGGTGCTGCATAAAACCAGAGATTGAAATGAGCACAGATAAAGTTCCTTAAGCCAAATATGGAATAGACAAGAACTACTCCTTGCTCAACGAAATGGACTCAACACCGCATATTAAACGCCTAAGAATGTACCTGACTAGTAAGTATCTTAAAACCTATGTATTGCTATGTCTCCAAAAGAGAATCAAGCATGTGTACAGGGGCATAAACGCAGCAGTGATAGGATTGGAGAGGTTCGGTGAGCAAATGAAGACCCTTTGAAGTCATATTGCATGGTACCCATTCCACGGGTTTCAACTACCCAGGTTTAAGGTATTCTTCCTTCAGCTAAAACATGCATGTGGGACCCAGAGTATGATCAACGGTGTGAACGGGAGACGTGTTCAAATATGTCTAAGTTTTCCTCCCCTGGTACTCGGGTGCAACATTCCAGAGGCTTTACTAACACTCCTCCCACTTGGAGAGTCAGCGCCTTTAACCTCCTCTTTGGCCCAGTTTGCAATTTCTGCGGAAGATGAACAGGAATAGGGAGAACCAATGACAGACTAGCTGGAGGTGTCTGGACGGGCAAATTTAACTCTCATTTCCCACCAGGAAGAGGAAATACCCAAAGGCTCAGCGTGCCGTGCCGGAACCAGATTAGGGCCTGAAGCCATACTGCGGAGTTGCGGCCAGCTCAAAAGAAAGCGAGTTGAAGAAAGGAGCTCAGGGGCACTGTAATTCACAAACCTGCAGAGTTATAAATGACAGCTATCGTCCAAAAATATACTGAAGTAGGGCTGCCAAGAGGACTTGAAAGCGGGGCAGAATTGCAGGAAACCGATTTCAGGAGGTAGACTGGAATTGCATTGAAAGCATAGGAAAAGAGGCAGAACGTCCACAATGATGCACTTGGCCAAAAAGGGCGTATGCGTTTTTTCCTGAATATATTCAGGAAAAAACGCATACGCCCTTTTTGGCCAACCAAGCAAGCTTGCAAAGGAAATCTGCACTACAATGAAGTCTCACTTCCCCCCGGTCAAAAGGGCCATCTGAAAAAAGTGTAAAATCCAGAAAGGCAGGACAGGCCATGGAGAACTGGGAGCCTTGTTATGCTGATGGGCGGGATGGAAATTGCCAACAGACACTCGGGAGAAGTGTATGGTGTTTCCTGAAACATCTAAAAAACAAAGCAACAGAGCCAAGGGCACTTCCACTTATGGTCCTATAGCTTAGGGAAATTAAAATCAAAAAGACACAGCCACCCCAAAGTTTGGGACGCCTCTGTTTACAAGAACCTCGTTTACCGTACAAGTTCAACATCGCAGAAAGTGAAAAATGGATAAAGAAGTTGTGGTATTTACTTACAAAGCAATATCACTCAGCAATGAAATCTATGTCATCAGGCCCTTAGCAGCACAATGAGTGGATTCAGGTACGATGATTCTAACTGAAATAAGTCACACAGAAAAAGAAACATCATAAGATATCAGTAATACACGGAATGTAAACTTGGCTACACAGGAACTGAATTACAGAACAGAACAGGGTCTCAAATTTAGAAAACCAACTTATGCTTGCTTAAGGGGAAAGGTGAGTTGGGGTGCTGCATAAAACCAGTGATCGAAATGAGCACAGATAAAGTTCCTTAAGCCAAATATGGAATAGACAAGAGCTACTCCTTGCTCAACGAAATGGACTCAACACCGCATATTAAACGCCTAAGAATGTACCTGACTAGTAAGTATCTTAAAACCTATGGATTGCTATGTCTCTGAAAGAGAATCAAGCATGTGTACAGGGGCATAAACGCAGCAGTGATAGGATTGGAGAGGTTCGGTGAGCAAATGAAGACCCTTTGAAGTCATATTGCATGGTACCCATTCCACGGGTTTCAACTACCCTGGTTTAAGGTATTCTTCCTTCAGCTAAAACGTGCATGTGGAACCCAGAGTATGATCAACCATGTGAACGGGAGACGTGTTCAAATATGTGTCAGTTTTCCTCCCCTGGTACTCGGGTGCAACATTCCAGACGCTTTACTAACACTCTCCCGACTTGGAGAGTCAGCGCCTTTAACCTCCTGTTTGACCCAGTTTGCAATTTCTGCGGAAGATGAACAGGAATACGGAGAACCAATGACAGACTAGCTGGAGGTGTCTGGACGGGCAAATTTAACTCTCATTTCCCACCAGGAAGAGGAAATAACCAAAGGCTCAGCGTGCCGTGCCGGAACCATATTAGGGCCTGAAGCCATCCTGCGGTGTTGCGGCCAGCTCACAAGAAAGCGAGTTGAAGAAAGGAGCTCAGGGGCACTGTAATTCACAAACCTGCAGAGTTATAAATGACAGCTATCGTCCAAAAATATACTGAAGTAAGTCTGCCAAGAGGACTTGAAAGCGGGGCAGAATTGCAGGAAACCGATTTCAGGAGGTAGACTGGAATTGCATTGAAAGCATAGGAAAAGAGGCAGAACGTCCACAATGATGCACTTGGCCAAAAAGGGCGTATGCGTTTTTTCCTGAATATATTCAGGAAAAAACGCATACGCCCTTTTTGGCCAACCAAGCAAGCTTGCAAAGGAAATCTGCACTACAATGAAGTCTCACTTCCCCCCGGTCAAAAGGGCCATCTGAAAAAAGTGTAAAATCCAGAAAGGCAGGACAGGCCATGGAGAACTGGGAGCCTTGTTATGCTGATGGGCGGGATGTAAATTGCCAACAGACACTCGGGAGAAGTGTATGGTGTTTCCTGAAACATCTAAAAAACAAAGCAACAGAGCCTAGGGCACTTCCACTTATGGTCCTATAGCTTAGGGAAATTAAAATCAAAAAGACACAGCCACCCCGAAGATTGGAACGGCTCTGTTTACAAGAAGCTCGTTTACAATACAAGTTCAACATCGCAGAAAGTGAAAAATGGATAAAGAAGTTGTGGTATTTACTTACAAAGCAATATCACTCAGCAATGAAATCTATGTCATCAGGCCCTTAGCAGCACAATGAGTGGATTCAGGTATGATGATTCTAACTGAAATAAGTCACACAGAAAAAGAAACATCATAAGATATCAGTAATACACGGAATGTAAACTTGGCTACACAGGAACTGAATTACAGAACAGAACAGGGTCTCAAATTTAGAAAACCAACTTATGCTTGCTTAAGGGTAAAGGTGAGTTGGGGTGCTGCATAAAACCAGAGATTGAAATGAGCACAGATAAAGTTCCTTAAGCCAAATATGGAATAGACAAGGGCTACTCCTTCCTCAACGAAATGGACTCAACACCGCATATTAAACGCCTAAGAATGTACCTGACTAGTAAGTATCTTAAAACCTATGGATTGCTATGTCTCCAAAAGAGAATCAAGCGTGTGTACAGGGGCATAAACACAGCAGTGATAGGATTGGAGAGGTTCGGTGAGCAAATGAAGACCCTTTGAAGTCATATTGCATGGTACCCATTCCACGGGTTTCAACTACCCAGGTTTAAGGTATTCTTCCTTCAGCTAAAACATGCATGTGGAACCTAGAGTATGATAAACCATGTGATCGGGAGACGTGTTCAAATATGTCTCAGTTTTCGTACCCTGGTACTCAGGTGCAACATTCCAGACGCTTTACTAACACTCTCCCCACTTGGAGAGTCAGTCCCTTTAACCTCCTGTTTGGCCCAGTTTGCAATTTCTGCGGAAGATGAACAGGAATAGCGAGAACCAATGAGAGACTAGCTGGAGGTGTCTGGACGGGCAAATTTAACTCTCATTTCCCACCAGGAAGAGGAAATAACCAAAGGCTCAGCGTGCCGTGCCGGAACCAGATTAGGGCCTGAAGCCATCCTGCGGTGTTGCGGCCAGCTCACAAGAAAGCGAGTTGAAGAAAGGAGCTCAGGGGCACTGTAATTCACAAACCTGCAGAGTTATAAATGACAGCTATCGTCCAAAAATATACTGAAGTAGGGCTGCCAAGAGGACTTGAAAGCGGGGCAGAATTGCAGGAAACCGATTTCAGGAGGTAGACTGGAATTGCATTGAAAGCATAGGAAAAGAGGCAGAACGTCCACAATGATGCACTTGGCCAAAAAGGGCGTATGAGTTTTTTCCTGAATATATTCAGGAAAAAACGCATACGCCCTTTTTGGCCCACCAAGCAAGCTTGCAAAGGAAATCTGCACTACAATGAAGTCTCACTTCTACACGGTCAAAAGGGCCATCTGAAAAAAGTGTAAAATCCAGAAAGGCAGGACAGGCCATGGAGAACTGGGAGCCTTGTTATGCTGATGGGCGGGATGTAAATTGCCAACAGACACTCCGGAGAAGTGTATGGTGTTTCCTGAAACATCTAAAAAACAAAGCAACACAGCCTAGGGCACTTCCACTTATGGTCCTATAGCTTAGGGAAATTAAAATCAAAAAGACACAGCCACCCCGAAGTTTGGAACTGCTCTGTTTAGAAGAACCTCGTTTACAGTACAAGTTCAACATCGCAGAAAGTGAAAAATGGATAAAGAAGTTGTGGTATTTACTTACAAAGCAATATCACTCAGCAATGAAATCTATGTCATCAGGCCCTTAGCAGCACAATGAGTGGATTCAAGTACGGTGATTCTAACTGAAATAAGTCACACAGAAAAAGAAACATCATAAGATATCACTAATACACGGAATGTAAACTTGGCTACACAGGAACTGAATTACAGAACAGAACAGGGTCTCAAATTTAGAAAACCAACTTATGCTTGCTTAAGGGGAAAGGTGAGTTGGGGTGCTGCATAAAACCAGAGATTGAAATGAGCACAGATAAAGTTCCTTAAGCCAAATACGGTATAGACAAGAGCTACTCCTTGCTCAACGAAATGGACTCAACACCGCATATTAAACGCCTAAGAATGTACCTGACTAGTAAATACCTTAAAACCTATGGATTGCTATGTCTCCGAAAGAGAATCAAGCATGTGTACAGGGGCATAAACGCAGCAGTGATAGGATTGGAGAGGTTCGGTGAGCAAACGAAGACCCTTTGAAGTCATATTGCATGGTACCCATTCCACGGGTTTCAACTACCCAGGTTTAAGGTATTCTTCCTTCAGATAAAACGTGCATGTGGAACCCAGAGTATGATCAACCATGTGAACGGGAGACGTGTTCAAATATGTCTCAGTTTTCCTCCCCTGGTACTCGGGTGCAACATTCCAGACGCTTTACTAACACTCTCCCCACTTGGAGAGTCAGCGCCTTTAACCTCCTGTTTGGCCCAGTTTGCAATTTCTGCGGAAGATGAACAGGAATAGCGAGAACCAATGAGAGACTAGCTGGAGGTGTCTGGACGGGCAAATTTAACTCTCATTTCCCACCAGGAAGAGGAAATAACCAAAGGCTCAGCGTGCCGTGCCGGAACCAGATTAGGGCCTGAAGCCATCCTGCGGTGTTGCGGCCAGCTCACAAGAAAGCGAGTTGAAGAAAGGAGCTCAGGGGCACTGTAATTCACAAACCTGCAGAGTTATAAATGACAGCTATCGTCCAAAAATATACTGAAGTAAGGCTGCCAAGAGGACTTGAAAGCGGGGCAGAATTGCAGGAAACCGATTTCAGGAGGTAGACTGGAATTGCATTGAAAGCATAGGAAAAGAGGCAGAACGTCCACAATGATGCACTTGGCCAAAAAGGGCGTATGCGTTTTTTCCTGAATATATTCAGGAAAAAACGCATACGCCCTTTTTGGCCAACCAAGCAAGCTTGCAAAGGAAATCTGCACTACAATGAAGTCTCACTTCCCCCCGGTCAAAAGGGCCATCTGAAAAAAGTGTAAAATCCAGAAAGGCAGGACAGGCCATGGAGAACTGGGACCCTTGTTATGCTGATGGGCGGGATGTAAATTGCCAACAGACACTCGGGAGAAGTGTATGGTGTTTCCTGAAACATCTAAAAAACAAAACAACAGAGCCTAGGGCACTTCCACTTATGGTCCTATAGTTTAGGGAAATTAAAATCAAAAAGACACAGGCACCCCAAAATTTGGGATGCCTCTGTTTACAAGAACCTCGTTTACCGTACAAGTTCAATATCACAGAAAGTGAAAAATGGATAAAGAACTTGTGGTACTTACGTACAATGCAGTATCACTCAGCAATGAAATCTATGTCATCAGGCCCGTAGCAGCATAATGAGTGGATTCAGGTACGATGATTCTAACTGAAATAAGTCACACAGCAAAAGAAACATCATAAGATATCAGTAATACACGGAATGTAAACTTGGCTACACAGGAACTGAATTCCAAAACAGAACAGGGTCTCAAATTTAGAAAACCAACTTATGCTTGCTTAAGGGGAAAGGTGAGTTGGGGTGCTGCATAAAACCAGAGATTGAAATGAGCACAGATAAAGTTCCTTAAGCCAAATATGGAATAGACAAGAGCTACTCCTTGCTCAACGAAATGGACGGAACACCCCATATTAAACGCCTAAGAATGTACCTGACTAGTAAGTATCTTAAAACCTATGGATTGCTATGTCTCCAAAAGAGAATCAAGCGTGTGTACAGGGGCATAAACACAGCAGTGATAGGATTGGAGAGGTTCGGTGAGCAAATGAAGACCCTTTGAAGTCATATTGCATGGTACCCATTCCACGGGTTTCAACTACCCAGGTTTAAGGTATTCTTCCTTCAGCTAAAACATGCATGTGGAACCCAGAGTATGATCAACCGTGTGAACGGGAGACGTGTTCAAATATGTCTCAGTTTTCCTCCCCTGGTACTCGGGTGCAACATTCCAGACGCTTTACTAACACTCTCCCCACTTGGAGAGTCAGCGCCTTTAACCTCCTGTTTGGCCCAGTTTGCAATTTCTGCGGAAGATGAACAGGAATAGGGAGAACCAATGAGAGACTAGCTGGAGGTTTCTGGACGGGCAAATTTAACTCTCATTTCCCACCAGGAAGAGGAAATAACCAAAGGCTCAGCGTGCCGTGCCGGAACCAGATTCGGGCCTGAAGCCATCCTGCGGTGTTGCGGCCAGCTCAAAAGAAAGCGAGTTGAAGAAAGGAGCTCAGGGGCACTGTAATTCACAAACCTGCAGAGTTATAAATGACAGCTATCGTCCAAAAATATACTGAAGTAAGGCTGCCAAGAGGACTTGAAAGCGGGGCAGAATTGCAGGAAATCGATTTCACGAGGTAGACTGGAATTGCATTGAAAGCATAGGAAAAGAGGCAGAACGTCCACAATGATGCACTTGGCTAAAAAGGGCGTATGCGTTTTTTCCTGAATATATTCAGGAAAAAACGCATACGCCCTTTTTGGGCAACCAAGCAAGCTTGCAAAGGAAATCTGCACTACAATGAAGTCTCACTTCCCCCCGGTCAAAAGGGCCATCTGAAAAAAGTGTAAAATCCAGAAAGGCAGGACAGGCCATGGAGAACTGGGAGCCTTGTTATGCTGATGGGCGGGATGTAAATTGCCAACAGACACTCGGGAGAAGTGTATGGTGTTTCCTGAAACATCTAAAAAACAAAGCAACAGAGCCTAGGGCACTTCCACTTATGGTCCTATAGTTTAGGGAAATTAAAATCAAAAAGACACAGCCACCCCAAAGTTTGGGACGCCTCTGTTTACAAGAACCTCGTTTACAGTACAAGTTCAACATCGCAGAAAGTGAAAAATGGATAAAGAAGTTGTGGTATTTACTTACAAAGCAATATCACTCAGCAATGAAATCTATGTCATCAGGCCCTTAGCAGCACAATGAGTGGATTCAGGTATGATGATTCTAACTGAAATAAGTCACACAGAAAAAGAAACATCATAAGATATCAGTAATACACCGAATGTAAACTTGGCTACACAGGAACTGAATTACAGAACAGAACAGGGTCTCAAATTTAGAAAACCAACTTATGCTTGCTTAAGGGGAAAGGTGAGTTGGGGTGCTGCTTAAAACCAGAGATTGAAATGAGCACAGATAAAGTTCCTTAAGCCAAATATGGAATAGATAAGAGCTACTCCTTGCTCAACGAAATGGACTCAACACCGCATATTAAACGCCTAAGAATGTACCTGACTAGTAAGTATCTTAAAACCTATGGATTGCTATGTCTCCGAAAGAGAATCAAGCATGTGTACAGGGGCATAAACGCAGCAGTGATAGGATTGGAGAGGTTCGGTGAGCAAATGAAGACCCTTTGAAGTCATATTGCATGGTACCCATTCCACGGGTTTCAACTACCCAGGTTTAAGGTATTCTTCCTTCAGCTAAAACATGCATGTGGAACACAGAGTATGATCAACCGTGTGATCGGGAGACGTGTTCAAATATGTCTCAGTTTTCGTACCCTGGTACTCGGGTGCAACATTCCAGACGCTTTACTAACACTCTCCCCACTTGGAGAGTCAGCGCCTTTAACCTCCTGTTTGGCCCAGTTTGCAATTTCTGCGGAAGATGAACAGGAATAGGGAGAACCAATGAGAGACTAGCTGGAGGTGTCTGGACGGGCAAATTTAACTCTCATTTCCCACCAGGAAGAGGAAATAACCAAAGGCTCAGCGTGCCGTGCCGGAACCGGATTAGGGCCTGAAGCCATCCTGCGGTGTTGCAGCCAGCTCAAAAGAAAGCGAGTTGAAGAAAGGAGCTCAGGGTCACTATAATTCACAAAGCTGCAAAGTTATAAATGACAGCTATCGTCCAAAAATATACTGAAGTAAGGCTGCCAAGAGGACTTGAAAGCGGGGCAGAATTGCAGGAAACCGATTTCAGGAGGTAGACTGGAATTGCATTGAAAGCATAGGAAAAGAGGCAGAACGTCCACAATGATGCACTTGGCCAAAAAGGGCGTATGCGTTTTTTCCTGAATATATTCAGGAAAAAACGCATACGCCCTTTTTGGCCAACCAAGCAAGCTTGCAAAGGAAATCTGCACTACAATGAAGTCTCACTTCCCCCCTGTCAAACGGGCCATCTGAAAAAAATGTAAAATCCAGAAAGGCAGGACAGGCCATGGAGAACTGGGAGCCTTGTTATGCTGATGGGCGGGATGTAAATTGCCAACAGACACTCGGGAGAAGTGTATGGTGTTTCCTGAAACATCTAAAAAACAAAGCAACAGAGCCTAGGGCACTTCCACTTATGGTCCTATAGTTTAGGGAAATTAAAATCAAAAAGACACAGCCACCCCAAAATTTGGGATGCCTCTGTTTACAAGAACCTCGTTTACCGTACAAGTACAATATCACAGAAAGTGAAAAATGGATAAAGAACTTGTGGTACTTACGTACAATGCAGTATCACTCAGCAATGAAATCTATGTCATCAGGCCCGTAGCAGCATAATGAGTGGATTCAGGTACGATGATTCTAACTGAAATAAGTCACACAGCAAAAGAAACATCATAAGATATCAGTAATACACGGAATGTAAACTTGGCTACACAGGAACTGAATTCCAAAACAGAACAGGGTCTCAAATTTAGAAAACCAACTTATGCTTGCTTAAGGGGAAAGGTGAGTTGGGGTGCTGCATAAAACCAGAGATTGAAATGAGCACAGATAAAGTTCCTTAAGCCAAATATGGAATAGACAAGAGCTACTCCTTGCTCAACGAAATGGACGGAACACCCCATATTAAACGTCTAAGAATGTACCTGACTAGTAAGTATCTTAAAACCTATGGATTGCTATGTCTCCAAAAGAGAATCAAGCGTGTGTACAGGGGCATAAACACAGCAGTGATAGGATTGGAGAGGTTCGGTGAGCAAATGAAGACCCTTTGAAGTCATATTGCATGGTACCCATTCCACGGGTTTCAACTACCCAGGTTTAAGGTATTCTTCCTTCAGCTAAAACATGCATGTGGAACCCAGAGTATGATCAACCGTGTGAACGGGAGACGTGTTCAAATATGTCTCAGTTTTCCTCCCCTGGTACTCGGGTGCAACATTCCAGACGCTTTACTAACACTCTCCCCACTTGGAGAGTCAGCGCCTTTAACCTCCTGTTTGGCCCAGTTTGCAATTTCTGCGGAAGATGAACAGGAATAGGGAGAACCAATGAGAGACTAGCTGGAGGTGTCTGGACGGGCAAATTTAACTCTCATTTCCCACCAGGAAGAGGAAATAACCAAAGGCTCAGCGTGCCGTGCCGGAACCAGATTAGGGCCTGAAGCCATCCTGCGGTGTTGCGGCCAGCTCAAAAGAAAGCGAGTTGAAGAAAGGAGCTCAGGGGTACTGTAATTCACAAACCTGCAGAGTTATAAATGACAGCTATCGTCCAAAAATATACTGAAGTAAGGCTGCCAAGAGGACTTGAAAGCGGGGCAGAATTGCAGGAAATCGATTTCACGAGGTAGACTGGAATTGCATTGAAAGCATAGGAAAAGAGGCAGAACGTCCACAATGATGCACTTGGCCAAAAAGGGCGTATGCGTTTTTTCCTGAATATATTCAGGAAAAAACGCATACGCCCTTTTTGGCCAACCAAGCAAGCTTGCAAAGGAAATCTGCACTACAATGAAGTCTCACTTCCCCCCGGTCAAAAGGGCCATCTGAAAAAAGTGTAAAATCCAGAAAGGCAGGACAGGCCATGGAGAACTGGGAGCCTTGTTATGCTGATGGGCGGGATGTAAATTGCCAACAGACACTCGGGAGAAGTGTATGGTGTTTCCTGAAACATCTAAAAAACAAAGCAACAGAGCCTAGGGCACTTCCACTTATGGTCCTATAGTTTAGGGAAATTAAAATCAAAAAGACACAGCCACCCCAAAATTTGGGATGCCTCTGTTTACAAGAACCTCGTTTACCGTACAAGTTCAATATCACAGAAAGTGAAAAATGGATAAAGAACTTGTGGTACTTACGTACAATGCAGTATCACTCAGCAATGAAATCTATGTCATCAGGCCCGTAGCAGCATAATGAGTGGATTCAGGTACGATGATTCTAACTGAAATAAGTCACACAGAAAAAGAAACATCATAAGATATCACTAATACACGGAATGTAAACTTGGCTACACAGGAACTGAATTCCAAAACAGAACAGGGTCTCAAATTTAGAAAACCAACTTATGCTTGCTTAAGGGGAAAGGTGAGTTGGGGTGCTGCATAAAACCAGAGATTGAAATGAGCACAGATAAAGTTCCTTAAGCCAAATATGGAATAGACAAGAGCTACTCCTTGCTCAACGAAATGGACGGAACACCCCATATTAAACGCCTAAGAATGTACCTGACTAGTAAGTATCTTAAAACCTATGGATTGTTATGTCTCCAAAAGAGAATCAAGCGTGTGTACAGGGGCATAAACACAGCAGTGATAGGATTGGAGAGGTTCGGTGAGCAAATGAAGACCCTTTGAAGTCATATTGCATGGTACCCATTCCACGGGTTTCAACTACCCAGGTTTAAGGTATTCTTCCTTCAGCTAAAACATGCATGTGGAACCCAGAGTATGATCAACCGTGTGAACGGGAGACGTTTTCAATTATGTCTCAGTTTTCCTCCCCTGGTACTCGGGTCCAACATTCCAGACGCTTTACTAATACTCTCCCCACTTGGAGAGTCAGCGCCTTTAACCTCCTGTTTGGCCCAGTTTGCAATTTCTGTGGAAGATGAACAGGAATAGCGAGAACCAATGAGAGACTAGCTGGAGGTGTCTGGACGGGCAAATTTAACTCTCATTTCCCACCAGGAAGAGGAAATAACCAAAGGCTCAGCGTGCCGTGCCGGAACCAGATTAGGGCCTGAAGCCATCCTGCGGTGTTGAGGCCAGCTCACAAGAAAGCGAGTTGAAGAAAGGAGATCAGGGGCTCTGTAGTTAACAAACATGCAGAGTTATAAATGACAGCTATAGTCCAAAAATATACTGAAGTAAGGCTGCCAAGAGGACTTGAAAGCGGGGCAGAATTGCAGGAAACCGATTTCAGGAGGTAGACTGGAATTGCATTTAAAGCATAGGAAAAGAGGCAGAACGTCCACAATGATGCACTTGGCCAAAAAGGGCGTATGCGTTTTTTCCTGAATATGTTCAGGAAAAAACGCATACGCCCTTTTTGGCCAACCAAGCAAGCTTGCAAAGGAAATCTGCACTACAATGAAGTCTCACTTCCCCCCGGTCAAAAGGGCCATCTGAAAAAAGTGTAAAATCCAGAAAGGCAGGACAGGCCATGGAGAACTGGGAGCCTTGTTATGCTGATGGGCGGGATGTAAATTGCCAACAGACACTCGGGAGAAGTGTATGGTGTTTCCTGAAACATCTAAAAAACAAAGCAACAGAGCCTAGGGCACTTCCACTTATGGTCCTATAGCTCAGGGAAATTAAAATCAAAAAGACACAGCCACCCCAAAGTTTGGGACGCCTCTGTTTACAAGATCCTCGTTTACAGTACAAGTTCAACATCGCAGAAAGTGAAAAATGGATAAAGAAGTTGTGGTATTTACTTACAAAGCAATATCACTCAGCAATGAAATCTATGTCATCAGGCCCTTAGCAGCACAATGAGTGGATTCAGGTATGATGATTCTAACTGAAATAAGTCACACAGAATAAGAAACATCATAAGATATCAGTAACACACGGAATGTAAACTTGGCTACACAGGAACTGAATTACAGAACAGAACAGGGTCTCAAATTTAGAAAACCAACTTATGCTTGCTTAAGGGGAAAGGTGAGTTGGGGTGCTGCTTAAAACCAGAGATTGAAATGAGCACAGATAAATTTCCTTAAGCCAAATATGGAATAGACAAGAGCTACTCCTTGCTCAACGAAATGGACTCAACACCGCATATTAAACGCCTAAGAATGTACCTGACTAGTAAGTATCTTAAAACCTATGGATTGCTATGTCTCCGAAAGAGAATCAAGCATGTGTACAGGGGCATAAACGCAGCAGTGATAGGATTGGAGAGGTTCGGTGAGCAAATGAAGACCCTTTGAAGTCATATTGCATGGTACCCATTCCACGGGTTTCAACTACCCAGGTTTAAGGTATTCTTCCTTCAGCTAAAACATGCATGTGGAACCTAGAATATGATCAACCGTGTGATCGGGAGACGTGTTCAAATATGTCTCAGTTTCCTCCCCTGGTACTCAGGTGCAACATTCCAGACGCTTTACTAACACTCTCCCCACTTGGAGGGTCAGCGCCTTTAACCTCCTGTTTGGCCCAGTTTGCAATTTCTGCGGAAGATGAACAGGAATAGGGAGAACCAATGAGAGACTAGCTGGAGGTGTCTGGACGGGCAAATTTAACTCTCATTTCCCACCAGGAAGAGGAAATAACCAAAGGCTCAGCGTGCCGTGCCGGAACCAGATTAGGGCCTGAAGCCATCCTGCGGTGTTGCGGCCAGCTCAAAAGAAAGCGAGTTGAAGAAAGGACCTCAGGGGCACTGTAATTCACAAACCTGCAGAGTTATAAATGACAGCTATCGTCCAAAAATATACTGAAGTAAGGCTGCCAAGAGGACTTGAAAGCGGGGCAGAATTGCAGGAAACCAATTTCAGGAGGTAGACTGGAATTGCATTGAAATCATAGGAAAAGAGGCAGAACGTCCACAATGATGCACTTGGCCAAAAAGGGTGTATGCGTTTTTTCCTGAATATATTCAGGAAAAAACGCATACGCTCTTTTTGGCCAACCAAGCAAGCTTGCAAAGGAAATCTGCACTACAATGAAGTCTCACTTCCCCCCGGTAAAAAGGGCCATCTGAAAAAAGTGTAAAATCCAGAAAGGCAGGACAGGCCATGGAGAACTGGGAGCCTTGTTATGCTGATGGGCGGGATGGAAACTGCCAACAGACACTCGGGAGAAGTGTATGGTGTTTCCTGAAACATCTAAAAAACAAAGCAACAGAGCCTAGGGCACTTCCACTTATGGTCCTATAGTTTAGGGAAATTAAAATCAAAAAGACACAGCCACCTCAAAGTTTGGGATGCCTCTGTTTACAAGAACCTCGTTTACAGTACAAGTTCAACATCGCAGAAAGCGAAAAATGGATAAAGAACTTGTGGTACTTACGTACAATGCAGTATCACTCAGCAATGAAATCTATGTCATCAGGCCCTTAGCAGCACAATGAGTGGATTCAGGTATGATGATTCTAACTGAAATAAGTCACACAGAAAAAGAAACATCATAAGATATCAGTAATACACGGAATGTAAACTTGGCTACACAGGAACTGAATTACAGAACACAACAGGGTCTCAAATTTAGAAAACCAACTTATGCTTGCTTAAGGGGAAAGGTGAGTTGGGGTGCTGCATAAAACCAGAGATTGAAATGAGCACAGATAAAGTTCCTTAAGCCAAATATGGAATAGACAAGAGCTACTCCTTGCTCAAAGAAATGGACTCAACACCCCATATTAAACGCCTGAGAGTGTACCTGACTAGTAAGTATCTTAAAACCTATGGATTGCTATGTCTCCAAAAGAGAATCAAGCGTGTGTACAGGGGCATAAACGCAGCAGTGATAGGATTGGAGAGGTTCGGTGAGCAAATGAAGACCCTTTGAAGTCATATTGCATGGTACCCATTCCACGGGTCTCAACTCTCCAGGTTTAAGGTATTCTTCCTTCAGGTAAAACATGCATGTGGAACCCAGAGTATGATGAACCGTGTGAACGGGATACGTGTTCAAATATGTCTCAGTTTTCCTCCCCTGGTACTCGGGTGCAACATTCCAGACGCTTTACTAACACTCTCCCCACTTGGAGAGTCAGCGCCTTTAACCTCCTGTTTGGCCCAGTTTGCAATTTCTGTGGAAGATGAACAGGAATAGCGAGAACCAATGAGAGACTAGCTGGAGGTGTCTGGACGGGCAAATTTAACTCTCATTTCCCACCAGGAAGAGGAAATAACCAAAGGCTCAGCGTGCCGTGCCGGAACCAGATTAGGGCCTGAAGCCATCCTGCGGTGTTGAGGCCAGCTCACAAGAAAGCGAGTTGAAGAAAGGAGATCAGGGGCTCTGTAATTAACAAACATGCAGAGTTATAAATGACAGCTATAGTCCAAAAATATACTGAAGTAAGGCTGCCAAGAGGACTTGAAAGCGGGGCAGAATTGCAGGAAACCGATTTCAGGAGGTAGACTGGAATTGCATTGAAAGCATAGGAAAAGAGGCAGAACGTCCACAATGATGCACTTGGCCAAAAAGGGCGTATGCGTTTTTTCCTGAATATGTTCAGGAAAAAACGCATACGCCCTTTTTGGCCAACCAAGCAAGCTTGCAAAGGAAATCTGCACTACAATGAAGTCTCACTTCCCCCCGGTCAAAAGGGCCATCTGAAAAAAGTGTAAAATCCAGAAAGGCAGGACAGGCCATGGAGAACTGGGAGCCTTGTTATGCTGATGGGCGGGATGTAAATTGCCAACAGACACTCGGGAGAAGTGTATGGTGTTTCCTGAAACATCTAAAAAACAAAGCAACAGAGCCTAGGGCACTTCCACTTATGGTCCTATAGCTCAGGGAAATTAAAATCAAAAAGACACAGCCACCCCAAAGTTTGGGACGCCTCTGTTTACAAGATCCTCGTTTACAGTACAAGTTCAACATCGCAGAAAGTGAAAAATGGATAAAGAAGTTGTGGTATTTACTTACAAAGCAATATCACTCAGCAATGAAATCTATGTCATCAGGCCCTTAGCAGCACAATGAGTGGATTCAGGTATGATGATTCTAACTGAAATAAGTCACACAGAATAAGAAACATCATAAGATATCAGTAACACACGGAATGTAAACTTGGCTACACAGGAACTGAATTACAGAACAGAACAGGGTCTCAAATTTAGAAAACCAACTTATGCTTGCTTAAGGGGAAAGGTGAGTTGGGGTGCTGCTTAAAACCAGAGATTGAAATGAGCACAGATAAATTTCCTTAAGCCAAATATGGAATAGACAAGAGCTACTCCTTGCTCAACGAAATGGACTCAACACCGCATATTAAACGCCTAAGAATGTACCTGACTAGTAAGTATCTTAAAACCTATGGATTGCTATGTCTCCGAAAGAGAATCAAGCATGTGTACAGGGGCATAAACGCAGCAGTGATAGGATTGGAGAGGTTCGGTGAGCAAATGAAGACCCTTTGAAGTCATATTGCATGGTACCCATTCCACGGGTTTCAACTACCCAGGTTTAAGGTATTCTTCCTTCAGCTAAAACATGCATGTGGAACCTAGAATATGATCAACCGTGTGATCGGGAGACGTGTTCAAATATGTCTCAGTTTCCTCCCCTGGTACTCAGGTGCAACATTCCAGACGCTTTACTAACACTCTCCCCACTTGGAGGGTCAGCGCCTTTAACCTCCTGTTTGGCCCAGTTTGCAATTTCTGCGGAAGATGAACAGGAATAGGGAGAACCAATGAGAGACTAGCTGGAGGTGTCTGGACGGGCAAATTTAACTCTCATTTCCCACCAGGAAGAGGAAATAACCAAAGGCTCAGCGTGCCGTGCCGGAACCAGATTAGGGCCTGAAGCCATCCTGCGGTGTTGCGGCCAGCTCAAAAGAAAGCGAGTTGAAGAAAGGACCTCAGGGGCACTGTAATTCACAAACCTGCAGAGTTATAAATGACAGCTATCGTCCAAAAATATACTGAAGTAAGGCTGCCAAGAGGACTTGAAAGCGGGGCAGAATTGCAGGAAACCAATTTCAGGAGGTAGACTGGAATTGCATTGAAATCATAGGAAAAGAGGCAGAACGTCCACAATGATGCACTTGGCCAAAAAGGGTGTATGCGTTTTTTCCTGAATATATTCAGGAAAAAACGCATACGCTCTTTTTGGCCAACCAAGCAAGCTTGCAAAGGAAATCTGCACTACAATGAAGTCTCACTTCCCCCCGGTAAAAAGGGCCATCTGAAAAAAGTGTAAAATCCAGAAAGGCAGGACAGGCCATGGAGAACTGGGAGCCTTGTTATGCTGATGGGCGGGATGGAAACTGCCAACAGACACTCGGGAGAAGTGTATGGTGTTTCCTGAAACATCTAAAAAACAAAGCAACAGAGCCTAGGGCACTTCCACTTATGGTCCTATAGTTTAGGGAAATTAAAATCAAAAAGACACAGCCACCTCAAAGTTTGGGATGCCTCTGTTTACAAGAACCTCGTTTACAGTACAAGTTCAACATCGCAGAAAGCGAAAAATGGATAAAGAACTTGTGGTACTTACGTACAATGCAGTATCACTCAGCAATGAAATCTATGTCATCAGGCCCTTAGCAGCACAATGAGTGGATTCAGGTATGATGATTCTAACTGAAATAAGTCACACAGAAAAAGAAACATCATAAGATATCAGTAATACACGGAATGTAAACTTGGCTACACAGGAACTGAATTACAGAACACAACAGGGTCTCAAATTTAGAAAACCAACTTATGCTTGCTTAAGGGGAAAGGTGAGTTGGGGTGCTGCATAAAACCAGAGATTGAAATGAGCACAGATAAAGTTCCTTAAGCCAAATATGGAATAGACAAGAGCTACTCCTTGCTCAAAGAAATGGACTCAACACCCCATATTAAACGCCTGAGAGTGTACCTGACTAGTAAGTATCTTAAAACCTATGGATTGCTATGTCTCCAAAAGAGAATCAAGCGTGTGTACAGGGGCATAAACGCAGCAGTGATAGGATTGGAGAGGTTCGGTGAGCAAATGAAGACCCTTTGAAGTCATATTGCATGGTACCCATTCCACGGGTCTCAACTCTCCAGGTTTAAGGTATTCTTCCTTCAGGTAAAACATGCATGTGGAACCCAGAGTATGATGAACCGTGTGAACGGGATACGTGTTCAAATATGTCTCAGTTTTCCTCCCCTGGTACTCGGGTGCAACATTCCAGACGCTTTACTAACACTCTCCCCACTTGGAGAGTCAGCGCCTTTAACCTCCTGTTTGGCCCAGTTTGCAATTTCTGTGGAAGATGAACAGGAATAGCGAGAACCAATGAGAGACTAGCTGGAGGTGTCTGGACGGGCAAATTTAACTCTCATTTCCCACCAGGAAGAGGAAATAACCAAAGGCTCAGCGTGCCGTGCCGGAACCAGATTAGGGCCTGAAGCCATCCTGCGGTGTTGAGGCCAGCTCACAAGAAAGCGAGTTGAAGAAAGGAGATCAGGGGCTCTGTAATTAACAAACATGCAGAGTTATAAATGACAGCTATAGTCCAAAAATATACTGAAGTAAGGCTGCCAAGAGGACTTGAAAGCGGGGCAGAATTGCAGGAAACCGATTTCAGGAGGTAGACTGGAATTGCATTGAAAGCATAGGAAAAGAGGCAGAACGTCCACAATGATGCACTTGGCCAAAAAGGGCGTATGCGTTTTTTCCTGAATATGTTCAGGAAAAAACGCATACGCCCTTTTTGGCCAACCAAGCAAGCTTGCAAAGGAAATCTGCACTACAATGAAGTCTCACTTCCCCCCGGTCAAAAGGGCCATCTGAAAAAAGTGTAAAATCCAGAAAGGCAGGACAGGCCATGGAGAACTGGGAGCCTTGTTATGCTGATGGGCGGGATGTAAATTGCCAACAGACACTCGGGAGAAGTGTATGGTGTTTCCTGAAACATCTAAAAAACAAAGCAACAGAGCCTAGGGCACTTCCACTTATGGTCCTATAGCTCAGGGAAATTAAAATCAAAAAGACACAGCCACCCCAAAGTTTGGGACGCCTCTGTTTACAAGATCCTCGTTTACAGTACAAGTTCAACATCGCAGAAAGTGAAAAATGGATAAAGAAGTTGTGGTATTTACTTACAAAGCAATATCACTCAGCAATGAAATCTATGTCATCAGGCCCTTAGCAGCACAATGAGTGGATTCAGGTATGATGATTCTAACTGAAATAAGTCACACAGAATAAGAAACATCATAAGATATCAGTAACACACGGAATGTAAACTTGGCTACACAGGAACTGAATTACAGAACAGAACAGGGTCTCAAATTTAGAAAACCAACTTATGCTTGCTTAAGGGGAAAGGTGAGTTGGGGTGCTGCTTAAAACCAGAGATTGAAATGAGCACAGATAAATTTCCTTAAGCCAAATATGGAATAGACAAGAGCTACTCCTTGCTCAACGAAATGGACTCAACACCGCATATTAAACGCCTAAGAATGTACCTGACTAGTAAGTATCTTAAAACCTATGGATTGCTATGTCTCCGAAAGAGAATCAAGCATGTGTACAGGGGCATAAACGCAGCAGTGATAGGATTGGAGAGGTTCGGTGAGCAAATGAAGACCCTTTGAAGTCATATTGCATGGTACCCATTCCACGGGTTTCAACTACCCAGGTTTAAGGTATTCTTCCTTCAGCTAAAACATGCATGTGGAACCTAGAATATGATCAACCGTGTGATCGGGAGACGTGTTCAAATATGTCTCAGTTTCCTCCCCTGGTACTCAGGTGCAACATTCCAGACGCTTTACTAACACTCTCCCCACTTGGAGGGTCAGCGCCTTTAACCTCCTGTTTGGCCCAGTTTGCAATTTCTGCGGAAGATGAACAGGAATAGGGAGAACCAATGAGAGACTAGCTGGAGGTGTCTGGACGGGCAAATTTAACTCTCATTTCCCACCAGGAAGAGGAAATAACCAAAGGCTCAGCGTGCCGTGCCGGAACCAGATTAGGGCCTGAAGCCATCCTGCGGTGTTGCGGCCAGCTCAAAAGAAAGCGAGTTGAAGAAAGGACCTCAGGGGCACTGTAATTCACAAACCTGCAGAGTTATAAATGACAGCTATCGTCCAAAAATATACTGAAGTAAGGCTGCCAAGAGGACTTGAAAGCGGGGCAGAATTGCAGGAAACCAATTTCAGGAGGTAGACTGGAATTGCATTGAAATCATAGGAAAAGAGGCAGAACGTCCACAATGATGCACTTGGCCAAAAAGGGTGTATGCGTTTTTTCCTGAATATATTCAGGAAAAAACGCATACGCTCTTTTTGGCCAACCAAGCAAGCTTGCAAAGGAAATCTGCACTACAATGAAGTCTCACTTCCCCCCGGTAAAAAGGGCCATCTGAAAAAAGTGTAAAATCCAGAAAGGCAGGACAGGCCATGGAGAACTGGGAGCCTTGTTATGCTGATGGGCGGGATGGAAACTGCCAACAGACACTCGGGAGAAGTGTATGGTGTTTCCTGAAACATCTAAAAAACAAAGCAACAGAGCCTAGGGCACTTCCACTTATGGTCCTATAGTTTAGGGAAATTAAAATCAAAAAGACACAGCCACCTCAAAGTTTGGGATGCCTCTGTTTACAAGAACCTCGTTTACAGTACAAGTTCAACATCGCAGAAAGCGAAAAATGGATAAAGAACTTGTGGTACTTACGTACAATGCAGTATCACTCAGCAATGAAATCTATGTCATCAGGCCCTTAGCAGCACAATGAGTGGATTCAGGTATGATGATTCTAACTGAAATAAGTCACACAGAAAAAGAAACATCATAAGATATCAGTAATACACGGAATGTAAACTTGGCTACACAGGAACTGAATTACAGAACACAACAGGGTCTCAAATTTAGAAAACCAACTTATGCTTGCTTAAGGGGAAAGGTGAGTTGGGGTGCTGCATAAAACCAGAGATTGAAATGAGCACAGATAAAGTTCCTTAAGCCAAATATGGAATAGACAAGAGCTACTCCTTGCTCAAAGAAATGGACTCAACACCCCATATTAAACGCCTGAGAGTGTACCTGACTAGTAAGTATCTTAAAACCTATGGATTGCTATGTCTCCAAAAGAGAATCAAGCGTGTGTACAGGGGCATAAACGCAGCAGTGATAGGATTGGAGAGGTTCGGTGAGCAAATGAAGACCCTTTGAAGTCATATTGCATGGTACCCATTCCACGGGTCTCAACTCTCCAGGTTTAAGGTATTCTTCCTTCAGGTAAAACATGCATGTGGAACCCAGAGTATGATGAACCGTGTGAACGGGATACGTGTTCAAATATGTCTCAGTTTTCCTCCCCTGGTACTCGGGTGCAACATTCCAGACGCTTTACTAACACTCTCACCACTTGGAGAGTCAGCGCCTTTAACCTCCTGTTTGGCCCAGTTTGCAATTTCTGTGGAAGATGAACAGGAATAGTGAGAACCAATGAGAGACTAGCTGGAGGTGTCTGGACGGGCAAATTTAACTCTCATTTCCCACCAGGAAGAGGAAATAACCAAAGGCTCAGCGTGCCGTGCCGGAACCAGATTAGGGCCTGAAGCCATCCTGCGGTGTTGCGGCCAGCTCAAAAGAAAGCGAGTTGAAGAAAGGAGCTCAGGGGCACTGTAATTCACAAACCTGCAGTTATAAATGACAGCTATCGTCCAAAAATATACTGAAGTAAGGCTGCCAAGAGGACTTGAAAGCGGGCAGAATTGCAGGAAGCCGATTTCAGGAGGTAGACTGGAATTGCATTGAAAGCATAGGAAAAGAGGCAGAACGTCCACAATGATGCACTTGGCCAAAAAGGGCGTATGCGTTTTTTCCTGAATATATTCAGGAAAAAACGCATACGCCCTTTTTGGCCAACCAAGCAAGCTTGCAAAGGAAATCTGCACTACAATGAAGTCTCACTTCCCCCCGGTCAAAAGGGCCATCTGAAAAAAGTGTAAAATCCAGAAAGGCAGGACAGGCCATGGAGAACTGGGAGCCTTGTTATGCTGATGGGCGGGATGTAAATTGCCAACAGACACTCGGGAGAAGTGTATGGTGTTTCCTGAAACATCTAAGAAACAAAGGAACAGAGCCTAGGGCACTTCCACTTATGGTCCTATAGCTTAGGGAAATTAAAATCAAAAAGACACAGCCACCCCAAAGTTTGGGACGCCTCTGTTTACAAGAACCTCGTTTACTGTACAAGTTCAATATCACAGAAAGTGAAAAATGGATAAAGAACTTGTGGTACTTACGTACAATGCAGTATCACTCAGCAATGAAATCTATGTCATCAGGCCCGTAGCAGCATAATGAGTGGATTCAGGTACGATGATTCTAACTGAAATAAGTCACACAGAAAAAGAAACATCATAAGATATCACTAATACACGGAATGTAAACTTGGCTACACAGGAACTGAATTCCAAAACAGAACAGGGTCTCAAATTTAGAAAACCAACTTATGCTTGCTTAAGGGGAAAGGTGAGTTGGGGTGCTGCATAAAACCAGAGATTGAAATGAGCACAGATAAAGTTGCTTAAGCAAAATATGGAATAGACAAGAGGTACTCATTGCTCAACGAAATGGACTCAACACGGCATATTAAACGCCTAAGAATGTACCTGACTAGTAAGTATCTTAAAACCTATGGTTTGCTATGTGTCCAAAAGAGAATCAAGCGAGTGTACAGGGGCATAAACGCAGCAGTGATAGGATTGGAGAGGTTCGGTGAGCAAATGAAGACCCTTTGAAGTCGTATTGCATGGTACCCATTCCACGGGTCTCAACTCTCCAGGTTTAAGGTATTCTTCCTTCAGCTAAAACATGCTTGTGGAACCCAGAGTATGATCAACCGTGTGAACGGGAGACGTGTTCAAATATGTCTCAGTTTAAGTACCCTGGTACTCGGATGCAACATTCCAGATGCTTTACTAACACTCTCCCGACTTGGAGAGTCAGTCCCTTTAACCTCCTGTTTGGCCCAGTTTGCAATTTCTGCGGAAGATGAACAGGAATAGGGAGAACCAATGAGAGACTAGCTGGAGGTGTCTGGACGGGCAAATTTAACTCTCATTTCCCACCAGGAAGAGGAAATAACCAAAGGCTCAGCGTGCCGTGCCTGAACCAGATTAGGGCCTGAAGCCATCCTGCGGTGTTGCGGCCAGCTCAAAAGAAAGCGAGTTGAAGAAAGGAGCTCAGGGGCACTGTAATTCACAAACCTGCAGAGTTATAAATGACAGCTCTCGTCCAAAAATATACTGAAGTAAGGCTGCCAAGAGGACTTGAAAGCGGGGCAGAATTGCAGGAAACCGATTTCAGGAGGTAGACTGGAATTGCATTGAAAGCATAGGAAAAGAGGCAGAACGTCCACAATGATGCACTTGGCCAAAAAGGGCGTATGCGTTTTTTCCTGAATATATTCAGGAAAAAACGCATACGCCCTTTTTGGCCAACCAAGCAAGCTTGCAAAGGAAATCTGCACTACAATGAAGTCTCACTTCCCCCCGGTCAAAAGGGCCATCTGAAAAAAGTGTAAAATCCAGAAAGGCAGGACAGGCCATGGAGAACTGGGAGCCTTGTTATGCTGATGGGCGGGATGTAAATTGCCAACAGACACTCGGGAGAAGTGTATGGTGTTTCCTGAAACATCTAAGAAACAAAGGAACAGAACCAAGGGCACTTCCACTTATGGTCCTATAGCTTAGGGAAATTAAAATCAAAAAGACACAGCCACCCCAAAGTTTGGGACGCCTCTGTTTACAAGAACCTCGTTTACTGTACAAGTGCAATATCACAGAAAGTGAAAAATGGATAAAGAACTTGTGGTACTTACGTACAATGCAGTATCACTCAGCAATGAAATCTATGTCATCAGGCCCGTAGCAGCATAATGAGTGGATTCAGGTACGATGATTCTAACTGAAATAAGTCACACAGAAAAAGAAACATCATAAGATATCACTAATACACGGAATGTAAACTTGGCTGCACAGGAACTGAATTCCAAAACAGAACAGGGTCTCAAATTTAGAAAACCAACTTATGCTTGCTTAAGGGGAAAGGTGAGTTGGGGTGCTGCATAAAACCAGAGATTGAAATGAGCACAGATAAAGTTCCTTAAGCCAAATATGGAATAGACAAGAGCTACTCCTTGCTCAACGAAATGGACTCAACACCCCATATTAAACGCCTAAGAATGTACCTGACTAGTAAGTATCTTAAAACCTATGGATTGCTACGTCTCCAAAAGAGAATCAAGCGTGTGTACAGGGGCATAAACGCAGCAGTGATAGGATTGGAGAGGTTCGGTGAGCAAATGAAGACCCTTTGAAGTCATATTGCATGGTACCCATTCCACGGGTCTCAACTCTCCAGGTTTAAGGTATTCTTCCTTCAGCTAAAACATGCATGTGGAACCCAGAGTATGATCAACCGTGTGAACGGGAGACGTGTTCAAATATGTCTCAGTTTTCCTCCCCTGGTACTCGGGTGCAACATTCTAGACGCTTTACTAACACTCTCCCGACTTGGAGAGTCAGTCCCTTTAACCTCCTGTTTGGCCCAGTTTGCAATTTCTGCGGAAGATGAACAGGAATAGCAAGAACCAATGAGAGACTAGCTGGAGGTGTCTGGACGGGCAAATTTAACTCTCATTTCCCACCAGGAAGAGGAATTAACCAAAGGCTCAGTGTGCAGTGCCGGAACCAGATTAGGGCCTGAAGCCATCCTGCGCTGTTGCGGCCAGGTCACAATAAAGCGAGTTGAAGAAAGGAGCTCAGGGGCACTGTAATTAACAAACCTGCAGAGTTATAAATGACAGCTCTCGTCCAAAAATGTACTGAAGTAAGGCTGCCAAGAGGACTTGAAAGCGGGGCAGAATTGCAGGAAACCGATTTCAGGAGGTAGACTGGAATTGCATTGAAAGCATAGGAAAAGAGGCAGAACGTCCACAATGATGCACTTGGCCAAAAAGGGCGTATGCGTTTTTTCCTGAATATATTCAGGAAAAAACGCATACGCCCTTTTTGGCCAACCAAGCAAGCTTGCAAAGGAAATCTGCACTACAATGAAGTCTCACTTCCCCCCGGTCAAAAGGGCCATCTGAAAAAAGTGTAAAATCCAGAAAGGCAGGACAGGCCATGGAGAACTGGGAGCCTTGTTATGCTGATGGGCGGGATGTAAATTGTCAACAGACACTGGGTAGAAAAGTATGGTGTTTCCTGAAACATCTAAACAACAAAGCAACAGAGCCTAGGGCACTTCCACTTATGGTCCTATAGCTTAGGGAAATTAAAATCAAAAAGACACAGCCACCCCAAAGTTTGGGACGCCTCTGTTTACAAGAACCTCGTTTACTGTACAAGTTCAATATCACAGAAAGTGAAAAATGGATAAAGAACTTGTGGTACTTACGTACAATGCAGTTTCACTCAGCAATGAAATCTATGTCATCAGGCCCGTAGCAGCATAATGAGTGGATTCAGGTACGATGATTCTAACTGAAATAAGTCACACAGAAAAAGAAACATCATAAGATATCACTAATACACGGAATGTAAACTTGGCTACACAGGAACTGAATTCCAAAACAGAACAGGGTCTCAAATTTAGAAAACCAACTTATGCTTGCTTAAGGGGAAAGGTGAGTTGGGGTGCTGCATAAAACCAGAGATTGAAATGAGCACAGATAAAGTTCCTTAAGCCAAATATGGAATAGTCAAGAGCTACTCCTTGCTCAACGAAATAGACTCAACACCCAATATTAAACGCCTAAGAATGTACCTGACTAGTAAGTATCTTAAAACCTATGGATTGCTATGTCTCCAAAAGAGAATCAAGCATGTGTACAGGGACATAAACGCAGCAGTGATAGGATTGGAGAGGTTCGGTGAGCAAATGAAGACCCTTTGAAGTCATATTGCATGGTACCCATTCCACGGGTCTCAACTCTCCAGGTTTAAGGTATTCTTCCTTCAGCTAAAACATGCATGTAAAACCCAGAGTATGATCAACCGTGTGAACGGGACACGTGTTCAAATATGTCTCAGTTTTCCTCCCCTGGTACTCGGGTGCAACATTCCAGACGCTTTACTAACACTCTCCCCACTTGGAGAGTCAGCGCCTTTAACCTCCTGTTTGGCCCAGTTTGCAATTTCTGCGGAAGATGAACAGGAATAGGGAGAACCAATGAGAGACTAGCTGGAGGTGTCTGGACGGGCAAATTTAACTCTCATTTCCCACCAGGAAGAGGAATTAACCAAAGGCTCAGCGTGCCGTGCCGGAACCAGATTAGGGCCTAAAGCTATCCTGCGGTGTTGCGGCCAGCTGAAAAGAAAGTGAGTTGAAGAAAGGAGCTCAGGGGCACTGTAATTCACAAACCTGCAGAGTTATAAATGACAGCTATCGTCCAAAAATATACTGAAGTAAGGCTGCCAAGAGGACTTGAAAGCGGGGCAGAATTGCAGGAAACCGATTTCAGGAGGTAGACTGGAATTGCATTGAAAGCATAGGAAAAGAGGCAGAACGTCCACAATGATGCACTTGGCCAAAAAGGGCGTATGCGTTCTTTCCTGAATATATTCAGGAATAAACGCATATGCCCTTTTTGGCCAACCAAGCAAGCTTGCAAAGGAAATCTGCACTACAATGAAGTCTCACTTCCCCCCGGTCAAAAGGGCCATCTGAAAAAAGTGTAAAATCCAGAAAGGCAGGACAGGCCATGGTGAACTGGGAGCCTTGTTATGCTGATGGGCGGGATGTAAATTGCCAACAGACACTCGGGAGAAGTGTATGGTGTTTCCTGAAACATCTAAGAAACAAAGGAACAGAGCCTAGGGCACTTCCACTTATGGTCCTATAGCTTAGGGAAATTAAAATCAAAAAGACACAGCCACCCCAAAGTTTGGAACGGCTCTGTTTACAAGAACCTCGTTTACAGTACAAGTTCAACATCGCAGAAAGTGAAAAATGGATAAAGATGTTGTGGTATTTACTTACAAAGCAATATCACTCAGCAATGAAATCTATGTCATCAGGCCCTTAGCAGCACAATGAGTAGATTCAGGTATGATGATTCTAACTGAAATAAGTCACACAGAAAAAGAAACATCATAAGATATCAGTAATACACGGAATGTAAACTTGGCTACACAGGAACTGAATTTCAGAACAGAACAGGGTCTCAAATTTAGAAAACCAACTTATGCTTGCTTAAGGGGAAAGGTGAGTTTGGGTGCTGCATAAAACCAGAGATTGAAATGAGCACAAATAAAGTTCCTTAAGCCAAATATGGAATAGACAAGAGCTACTCCTTGCTCAACGA
Organism: Grampus griseus; assembly: GCF_964374135.1. Lineage (NCBI taxonomy): Eukaryota > Metazoa > Chordata > Mammalia > Artiodactyla > Delphinidae > Grampus > Grampus griseus. Next base: position 180,405 of record NW_028133196.1, on the reverse strand, counting down.
AATGGACTCAACAACGCATATTAAACGCCTAAGAATGTACCTGACTAGTAAGTATCTTAAAACCTATGGATTGCTATGTCTCCGAAAGAGAATCAAGCGTGTGTACACGGGCATAAACGCAGCAGTGATAGGATTGGAGAGGTTCGGTGAGCAAATGAAGACCCTTTGAAGTCATATTGCATGGTACCCATTCCACGGGTTTCAACTACCCAGGTTTAAGGTATTCTTCCTTCAGCTAAAACATGCATGTGGAACCTAGAGTATGATCAACCATGTGATCGGGAGACGTGTTCAAATATGTCTCAGTTTCCATCCCCTGGTACTCGGGTGCAACATTCCAGACGCTTTACTAACACTCTCCCGACTTGGAGAGTCAGTCCCTTTAACTTCCTGTTTGGCCCAGTTTGCAATTTCTGCGGAAGATGAACAGGAATAGCAAGAACCAATGAGAGACTAGCTGGAGGTGTCTGGACGGGCAAATTTAACTCTCATTTCCCACCAGGAAGAGGAATTAACCAAAGGCTCAGTGTGCCGTGCCGGAACCAGATTAGGGCCTGAAGCCATCCTGCGCTGTTGCGGCCAGGTCACAATAAAGCGAGTTGAAGAAAGGAGCTCAGGGGCACTGTAATTCACAAGCCTGCAGAGTTATAAATGACAGCTATCGTCCAAAAATATACTGAAGTAAGGCTGCCAAGAGGACTTGAAAGCGGGGCAGAATTGCAGGAAACCGATTTCAGGAGGTAGACTGGAATTGCATTGAAAGCATAGGAAAAGAGGCAGAACGTCCACAATGATGCACTTGGCCAAAAAGGGCGTATGCGTTTTTTCCTGAATATATTCAGGAAAAAACGCAAACGCCCTTTTTGGCCAACCAAGCAAGCTTGCAAAGGAAATCTGCACTACAATGAAGTCTCACTTCCCCCTGGTCAAACGGGCCATCTGAAAAAAGTGTAAAATCCAGAAAGGCAGGACAGGCCATGGAGAACTGGGAGCCTTGTTATGCTGATGGGCGGGATGTAAATTGCCAACAGACACTCGGGAGAAGTGTATGGTGTTTCCTGAAACATCTAAAAAACAAAGCAACAGAGCCTAGGGCACTTCCACTTATGGTCCTATAGCTTAGGGAAATTAAAATCAAAAAGACACAGCCACCCCAAAGTTTGGGACGCCTCTGTTTACAAGAACCTCGTTTACCGTACAAGTTCAATATCACAGAAAGTGAAAAATGGATAAAGAACTTGTGGTACTTACGTACAATGCAGTATCACTCAGCAATGAAATCTATGTCATCAGGCCCGTAGCAGCACAATGAGTGGATTCAGGTATGATGATTCTAACTGAAATAAGTCACACAGGAAAAGAAACATCATAAGATATCACTAATACACGGAATGTAAACTTGGCTGCACAGGAACTGAATTCCAAAACAGAACAGGGTCTCAAATTTAGAAAACCAACTTATGCTTGCTTAAGGGGAAAGGTGAGTTGGGGTGCTGCATAAAACCAGAGATTGAAATGAGCACAGATGAAGTTCCTTAAGCCAAATATGGAATAGACAAGAGCTACTCCTTGCTCAAAGAAATGGACTCAACACCCCATATTAAACGCCTAAGAATGTACCTGACTAGTAAGTATCTTAAAACCTATGGATTGCTACGTCTCCAAAAGAGAATCAAGCGGGTGTTCAGGGGTATAAACGCAGCAGTGATAGGATTGGAGAGGTTCGGTGAGCAAATGAAGACCCTTTGAAGTCATATTGCATGGTACCCATTACACGGGTCTCAACTCTCCAGGTTTAAGGTATTCTTCCTTCAGCTAAAACATGCATGTGGAACCCAGAGTATGATCAACCATGTGAGCGGGAGACGTGTTCAAATATGTCTCAGTTTTCGTACCCTAGTACTCGGGTGCAACATTCCAGACGCTTTACTAACACTCTCCCGACTTGGAGAGTCAGTCCCTTTAACCTCCTGTTTGGCCCAGTTTGCAATTTCTGCGGAAGATGAACAGGAATAGCGAGAACCAATGAGAGACTAGCTGGAGGTGTCTGGACGGGCAAATTTAACTCTCATTTCCCACCAGGAAGAGGAATTAACCAAAGGTTCAGCGTGCCGAGCCGGAACCAGATTAGGGCCTGAAGCCATCCTGCGGTGTTGCGGCCAGGTCAGAAGAAAGCAAGTTGAAGAAAGGAGCTCAGGGGCACTGTAATTCACAAACCTGCAGAGTTATAAATGACAGCTATCGTCCAAAAATATACTGAAGTAAGGCTGGCAAGAGGACTTGAAAGCGGGGCAGAATTGCAGGAAACCGATTTCAGGAGGTAGACTGGAATTGCATTGAAAGCATAGGAAAAGAGGCAGAACGTCCACAATGATGCACTTGGCCAAGAAGTGCGTATGCGTTTTTTCCTGAATATATTCAGGAAAAAACGCAAACGCCCTTTTTGGCCAACCAAGCAAGCTTGCAAAGGAAATCTGCACTACAATGAAGTCTCACTTCCCCCCTGTCAAAAGGGCCATCTGAAAAAAGTGTAAAATCCAGAAAGGCAGGACAGGCCATGGAGAACTGGGAGCCTTGTTATGCTGATGGGCGGGATGTAAATTGCCAACAGACACTCGGGAGAAGTGTATGGTGTTTCCTGAAACATCTAAAAAACAAAGCAACAGAGCCTAGGGCACTTCCACTTATGGTCCTATAGCTTAGGGAAATTAAAATCAAAAAGACACAGCCACCCCAAAGTTTGGGACGCCTCTGTTTACAAGAACCTCGTTTACTGTACAAGTGCAATATCACAGAAAGTGAAAAATGGATAAAGAACTTGTGGTACTTACGTACAATGCAGTATCACTCAGCAATGAAATATATGTCATCAGGCCCGTAGCAGCATAATGAGTGGATTCAGGTACGATGATTCTAACTGAAATAAGTCACACAGAAAAAGAAACATCATAAGATATCACTAATACACGGAATGTAAACTTGGCTACACAGGAACTGAATTACAGAACAGAAGAGGGTCTCAAATTTAGAAAACCAACTTATGCTTGCTTAAGGGTAAAGGTGAGTTGGGGTGCTGCATAAAACCAGAGATTGAAATGAGCACAGATAAAGTTCCTTAAGCCAAATATGGAATAGACAAGAGCTACTCCTTGCTCAACGAAATGGACTCAACACCGCATATTAAACGCCTAAGAATGTACCTGACTAGTAAGTAACTTAAAACCTATGGATTGCTATGTCTCCGAAAGAGAATCAAGCATGTGTACAGGGGCATAAACGCAGCAGTGATAGGATTGGAGAGGTTCGGTGAGCAAATGAAGACCCTTTGAAGTCATATTGCATGGTACCCATTCCACGGGTTTCAACTCCCCAGGTTTAAGGTATTCTTCCTACAGCTAAATCATGCATGTGGAATCCAGAGTATGATCAACCATGTGAACGGGAGACGTGTTCAAATATGTCTAAGTTTTCGTACCCTGGTACTCGGGTGCAACATTCCAGACGCTTTACTAACACTCTCCCGACTTGGAGAGTCAGTCCCTTTAACCTCCTGTTTGGCCAAGTTTGCAAATTCTGCGGAAGATGAACAGGAATAGCGAGAACCAATGAGAGACTAGCTGGAGGTGTCTGGACGGGCAAATTTAACTCTCATTTCCCACCAGGAAGAGGAATTAACCAAAGGCTCAGCGTGCCGTGCCGGAACCAGATTAGGGCCTGAAGCCATCCTGCGGTGTTGCGGCCAGGTCACAAGAAAGCGAGTTGAAGATAGGAGCTCAGGGGCACTGTAATTCACAAACCTGCAGAGTTATAAATGACAGCTATCGTCCAAAAATATACTGAAGTAAGTCTGCCAAGAGGACTTGAAAGCGGGGCAGAATTGCAGGAAACCGATTTCAGGAGGTAGACTGGAATTGCATTGAAAGCATAGGAAAAGAGGCAGAACGTCCACAATGATGCACTTGGCCAAAAAGGGCGTATGGGTTTTTTCCTGAATATATTCAGGAAAAAACGCATACGCCCTTTTTGGCCAACCAAGCAAGCTTGCAAAGGAAATCTGCACTACAATGAAGTCTCACTTCCCCCCGGTCAAAAGGGCCATCTGAAAAAAGTGTAAAATCCAGAAAGGCAGGACAGGCCATGGAGAACTGGGAGCCTTGTTATGCTGATGGGCGGGATGTAAATTGCCAACAGACACTCGGGAGAAGTGTATGGTGTTTCCTGAAACATCTAAAAAACAAAGCAACAGAGCCTAGGGCACTTCCACTTATGGTCCTATAGTTTAGGGAAATTAAAATCAAAAAGACACAGCCACCCCAAAGTTTGGGACGCCTCTGTTTACAAGAACCTCGTTTACCGTACAAGTTCAATATCACAGAAAGTGAAAAATGGATAAAGAACTTGTGGTACTTACGTACAATGCAGTATCACTCAGCAATGAAATCTATGTCATCAGGCCCGTAGCAGCACAATGAGTGGATTCAGGTACGATGATTCTAACTGAAATATGTCACACAGGAAAAGAAACATCATAAGATATCACTAATACACGGAATGTAAACTTGGCTGCACAGGAACTGAATTCCAAAACAGAACAGGGTCTCAAATTTAGAAAACCAACTTATGCTTGCTTAAGGGGAAAGGTGAGTTGGGGTGCTGCATAAAACCAGAGATTGAAATGAGCACAGATAAAGTTCCTTAAGCCAAATATGGAATAGACAAGAGCTACTCCTTGCTCAAAGAAATGGACTCAACACCCCATATTAAACGCCTAAGAATGTACCTGACTAGTAAGTATCTTAAAACCTATGGATTGCTACGTCTCCAAAAGAGAATCAAGCGTGTGTTCAGGGGTATAAACGCAGCAGTGATAGGATTGGAGAGGTTCGGTGAGCAAATGAAGACCCTTTGAAATCATATTGCACGGTACCCATTACACGGGTCTCAACTCTCCAGGTTTAAGGTATTCTTCCTTCAGCTAAAACATGCATGTGGAACCCAGAGTATGATCAACCATGTGAGCGGGAGACGTGTTCAAATATGTCTCAGTTTTCGTATCCTAGTACTCGGGTGCAACATTCCAGACGCTTTACTAACACTCTCCCGACTTGGAGAGTCAGTCCCTTTAACCTCCTGTTTGGCCAAGTTTGCAATTTCTGCGGAAGATGAACAGGAATAGCGAGAACCAATGAGAGACTAGCTGGAGGTGTCTGGACGGGCAAATTTAACTATCATTTCCCACCAGGAAGAGGAATTAACCAAAGCTTCAGCGTGCCGTGCCGGAACCAGATTAGGGCCTGAAGCCATCCTGCGGTGTTGCGGCCAGGTCAGAAGAAAGCAAGTTGAAGAAAGGAGCTCAGGGGCACTGTAATTCACAAACCTGCAGAGTTATAAATGACAGCTATCGTCCAAAAATATACTGAAGTAAGGCTGGCAAGAGGACTTGAAAGCGGGGCAGAATTGCAGGAAACCGATTTCAGGAGGTAGACTGGAATTGCATTGAAAGCATAGGAAAAGAGGCAGAACGTCCACAATGATGCACTTGGCCAAAAAGTGCGTATGCGTTTTTTCCTGAATATATTCAGGAAAAAACGCAAACGCACTTTTTGGCCAACCAAGCAAGCTTGCAAAGGAAATCTGCACTACAATGAAGTCTCACTTCCCCCCTGTCAAAAGGGCCATCTGAAAAAAGTGTAAAATCCAGAAAGGCAGGACAGGCCATGGAGAACTGGGAGCCTTGTTATGCTGATGGGCGGGATGTAAATTGCCAACAGACACTCGGGAGAAGTGTATGGTGTTTCCTGAAACATCTAAAAAACAAAGCAACAGAGCCTAGTGCACTTCCACTTATGGTCCTATAGCTTAGGGAAATTAAAATCAAAAAGACACAGCCACCCCAAAGTTTGGGACGCCTCTGTTTACAAGAACCTCGTTTACTGTACAAGTGCAATATCACAGAAAGTGAAAAATGGATAAAGAACTTGTGGTACTTACGTACAATGCAGTATCACTCAGCAATGAAATATATGTCATCAGGCCCGTAGCAGCATAATGAGTGGATTCAGGTACGATGATTCTAACTGAAATAAGTCACACAGAAAAAGAAACATCATAAGATATCACTAATACACGGAATGTAAACTTGGCTACACAGGAACTGAATTACAGAACAGAAGAGGGTCTCAAATTTAGAAAACCAACTTATGCTTGCTTAAGGGTAAAGGTGAGTTGGGGTGCTGCATAAAACCAGAGATTGAAATGAGCACAGATAAAGTTCCTTAAGCCAAATATGGAATAGACAAGAGCTACTCCTTGCTCAACGAAATGGACTCAACACCGCATATTAAACGCCTAAGAATGTACCTGACTAGTAAGTAACTTAAAACCTATGGATTGCTATGTCTCCGAAAGAGAATCAAGCATGTGTACAGGGGCATAAACGCAGCAGTGATAGGATTGGAGAGGTTCGGTGAGCAAATGAAGACCCTTTGAAGTCATATTGCATGGTCCCCATTCCACGGGTTTCAACTCCCCAGGTTTAAGGTATTCTTCCTACAGCTAAATCATGCATGTGGAATCCAGAGTATGATCAACCATGTGAACGGGAGACGTGTTCAAATATGTCTAAGTTTTCGTACCCTGGTACTCGGGTGCAACATTCCAGACGCTTTACTAACACTCTCCCCACTTGGAGAGTCAGCGCCTTTAACCTCCTGTTTGGCACAGTTTGCAATTTCTGCGGAAGATGAACAGGAATAGGGAGAACCAATGAGAGACTAGCTGGAGGTGTCTGGACGGGCAAATTTAACTCTCATTTCCCATCAGGAAGAGGAAATAACCAAAGGCTCAGCGTGCCGTGCCGGAACCAGATTAGGGCCTGAAGCCATCCTGCGGTGTTGCGGCCAGCTCAAAAGAAAGTGAGTTGAAGAAAGGAGCTCAGGGGCACTGTAATTCACAAACCTGCAGAGTTATAAATGACAGCTATCGTCGAAAAATATACTGAAGTAAGGCTGCCAAGAGGACTTGAAAGCGGGGCAGAATTGCAGGAAACCGATTTCAGGAGGTAGACTGGAATTGCATTGAAAGCATAGGAAAAGAGGCAGAACGTCCACAATGATGCACTTGGCCAAAAAGGGCGTATGCATTTTTTCCTGAATATATTCAGGAAAAAACGCATACGCCCTTTTTGGCCAACCAAGCAAGCTTGCAAAGGAAATCTGCACTACAATGAAGTCTCACTTCCCCCCGGTCAAAAGGGCCATCTGAAAAAAGTGTAAAATCCAGAAAGGCAGGACAGGCCATGGTGAACTGGGAGCCCTGTTATGCTGATGGGCGGGATGTAAATTGCCAACAGACACTCGGGAGAAGTGTATGGTGTTTCCTGAAACATCTAAGAAACAAAGCAACAGAGCCTAGGGCACTTCCACTTATGGTCCTATAGCTTAGGGAAATTAAAATCAAAAAGACACAGCCACCCCAAAGTTTGGAATGGCTCTGTTTACAAGAACCTCGTTTACAGTACAAGTTCAATATCGCAGAAAGTGAAAAATGGATAAAGAAGTTGTGGTATTTACTTACAAAGCAATATCACTCAGCAATGAAATCTATGTCATCAGGCCCTTAGCAGCACAATGCGTGGATTCAGGTATGATGATTCTAACTGAAATAAGTCACACAGAAAAAGAAACATCATAAGATATCAGTAATACACGGAATGTAAACTTGGCTACACAGGAACTGAATTTCAGAACAGAACAGGGTCTCAAATTTAGAAAACCAACTTATGCTTGCTTAAGGGGAAAGGTGAGTTGGGGTGCTGCATAAAACCAGAGATTGATATGAGCACAAATAAAGTTCCTTAAGCCAAATATGGAATAGACAAGAGCTACTCCTTGCTCAACGAAATGGACTCAACAACGCATATTAAACGCCTAAGAATGTACCTGACTAGTAATTATCTTAAAACCTATGGATTGCTATGTCTCCGAAAGAGAATCAAGCGTGTGTACAGGGGCATAAACGCAGCAGTGATAGGATTGGAGAGGTTCGGTGAGCAAATGAAGACCCTTTGAAGTCATATTGCATGGTACCCATTCCACGGGTTTCAACTACCCAGGTTTAAGGTATTCTTCCTTCAGTTAAACCATGCATGTGGAACCTAGAGTATGATCAACCATGTGATCGGGAGATGTGTTCAAATATGTCTCAGTTTTCATCCCCTGGTACTCGGGTGCAACATTCCAGACGCTTTACTAACACTCTCCCGACTTGGAGAGTCAGTCCCTTTAACCTCCTGTTTGGCCCAGTTTGCAATTTCTGCGGAAGATGAACAGGAATAGCAAGAACCAATGAGAGACTAGCTGGAGGTGTCTGGACGGGCAAATTTAACTCTCATTTCCCACCAGGAAGAGGAATTAACCAACAGCTCAGTGTGCTGTGCCGGAACCAGATTAGGGCCTGAAGCCATCCTGCGCTGTTGCGGCCAGGTCACAATAAAGCGAGTTGAAGAAAGGAGCTCAGGGGCACTGTAATTAACAAACCTGCAGAGTTATAAATGACAGCTCTCGTCCAAAAATATACTGAAGTAAGGCTGCCAAGAGGACTTGAAAGCGGGGCAGAATTGCAGGAAACCGATTTCAGGAGGTAGACTGGAATTGCATTGAAAGCATAGGAAAAGAGGCAGAACGTCCACAATGATGCACTTGGCCAAAAAGGGCGTATGCGTTTTTTCCTGAATATATTCAGGAAAAAACGCATACGCCCTTTTTGGCCAACCAAGCAAGCTTGCAAAGGAAATCTGCACTACAATGAAGTCTCACTTCCCCCCGGTCAAAAGGGCCATCTGAAAAAAGTGTAAAATCCAGAAAGGCAGGACAGGCCATGGAGAACTGGGAGCCTTGTTATGCTGATGGGCGGGATGTAAATTGCCAACAGACACTCGGGAGAAGTGTATGGTGTTTCCTGAAACATCTAAGAAACAAAGCAACAGAGCCTAGGGCACTTCCACTTATGGTCCTATAGCTTAGGGAAATTAAAATCAAAAAGACACAGCCACCCCAAAGTTTGGGATGCCTCTGTTTACAAGAACCTCGTTTACAGTACAAGTTCAACATCGCAGAAAGTGAAAAATGGATAAAGAAGTTGTGGTATTTACTTACAAAGCAATATCACTCAGCAATGAAATCTATGTCATCAGGCCCTTAGCAGCACAATGAGTGGATTCAGGTATGATGATTCTAACCGAAATAAGTCACACAGAAAAAGAAACATCATAAGATATCAGTAATACACGGAATGTAAACTTGGCTACACAGGAACTGAATTACAGAACAGAACAGGTTCTCAAATTTAGAAAACCAACTTATACTTGCTTAAGGGGAAAGGTGAGTTGGAGTGCTGCATAAAACCAGAGATTGAAATGAGCACAGATAAAGTTCCTTAAGCCAAATATGGAATAGACAAGAGCTACTCCTTGCTCAACGAAATGGACTCAACACCGCATATTAAAAGCCTAAGCATGTACCTGACTAGTAAGTATCTTAAAACCTATGGATTGCTATGTCTCCGAAAGAGAATCAAGCATGTGTACAGGGGCATAAACGCAGCAGTGATAGGATTGGAGAGGTTCGGTGAGCAAATGAAGACCCTTTGAAGTCATATTGCATGGTACCCATTCCATGGGTCTCAACTATCCAGGTTTAAGGTATTCTTCCTTCAGCTAAAACATGCATGTGGAAACCAGAGTATGATCAACCATGTGAACGGGAGACGTGTTTAAATATGTCTCAGTTTCCTCCCCTGGTACTCAGGTGCAACATTCCAGACGCTTTACTAACACTCTCCCCACTTGGAGGGTCAGCGCATTTAACCTCCTGTTTGGCCCAGTTTGCAATTTCTGCGGAAGATGAACAGGAATAGGGAGAACCAATGAGAGACTAGCTGGAGGTGTCTGGACGGGCAAATTTAACTCTCATTTCCCACCAGGAAGAGGAAATAACCAAAGGCTCAGCGTGCCGTGCCGGAACCAGATTAGGGCCTGAAGCCATCATGCGGTGTTGCGGCCAGCTCAAAAGAAAGCGAGTTGAAGAAAGGACCTCAGGGGCACTGTAATTCACAAACCTGCAGAGTTATAAATGACAGCTATCGTCCAAAAATATACTGAAGTAAGGCTGCCAAGAGGACTTGAAAGCGGGGCAGAATTGCAGGAAACCAATTTCAGGAGGTAGACTGGAATTGCATTGAAATCATAGGAAAAGAGGCAGAACGTCCACAATGATGCACTTGGCCAAAAAGGGTGTATGCGTTTTTTCCTGAATATATTCAGGAAAAAACGCATACGCTCTTTTTGGCCAACCAAGCAAGCTTGCAAAGGAAATCTGCACTACAATGAAGTCTCACTTCCCCCCGGTAAAAAGGGCCATCTGAAAAAAGTGTAAAATCCAGAAAGGCAGGACAGGCCATGGAGAACTGGGAGCCTTGTTATGCTGATGGGCGGGATGGAAACTGCCAACAGACACTCGGGAGAAGTGTATGGTGTTTCCTGAAACATCTAAAAAACAAAGCAACAGAGCCTAGGGCACTTCCACTTATGGTCCTATAGTTTAGGGAAATTAAAATCAAAAAGACACAGCCACCTCAAAGTTTGGGATGCCTCTGTTTACAAGAACCTCGTTTACAGTACAAGTTCAACATCGCAGAAAGCGAAAAATGGATAAAGAACTTGTGGTACTTACGTACAATGCAGTATCACTCAGCAATGAAATCTATGTCATCAGGCCCTTAGCAGCACAATGAGTGGATTCAGGTATGATGATTCTAACTGAAATAAGTCACACAGAAAAAGAAACATCATAAGATATCAGTAATACACGGAATGTAAACTTGGCTACACAGGAACTTAATTACAGAACAGAACAGGGTCTCAAATTTAGAAAACCAACTTATGCTTGCTTAAGGGGAAAGGTGAGTTGGGGTGCTGCATAAAACCAGAGATTGAAATGAGCACAGATAAAGTTCCTTAAGCCAAATATGGAATAGACAAGAGCTACTCCTTGCTCAAAGAAATGGACTCAACACCCCATATTAAACGCCTGAGAGTGTACCTGACTAGTAAGTATCTTAAAACCTATGGATTGCTATGTCTCCAAAAGAGAATCAAGCGTGTGTACAGGGGCATAAACGCAGCAGTGATAGGATTGGAGAGGTTCGGTGAGCAAATGAAGACCCTTTGAAGTCATATTGCATGGTACCCATTCCACGGGTCTCAACTCTCCAGGTTTAAGGTATTCTTCCTTCAGGTAAAACATGCATGTGGAACCCAGAGTATGATGAACCGTGTGAACGGGATACGTGTTCAAATATGTCTCAGTTTTCCTCCCCTGGTACTCGGGTGCAACATTCCAGACGCTTTACTAACACTCTCCCCACTTGGAGAGTCAGCGCCTTTAACCTCCTGTTTGGCCCAGTTTGCAATTTCTGTGGAAGATGAACAGGAATAGTGAGAACCAATGAGAGACTAGCTGGAGGTGTCTGGACGGGCAAATTTAACTCTCATTTCCCACCAGGAAGAGGAAATAACCAAAGGCTCAGCGTGCCGTGCCGGAACCAGATTAGGGCCTGAAGCCATCCTGCGGTGTTGCGGCCAGCTCAAAAGAAAGCGAGTTGAAGAAAGGAGCTCAGGGGCACTGTAATTCACAAACCTGCAGTTATAAATGACAGCTATCGTCCAAAAATATACTGAAGTAAGGCCGCCAAGAGGACTTGAAAGCGGGCAGAATTGCAGGAAGCCGATTTCAGGAGGTAGACTGGAATTGCATTGAAAGCATAGGAAAAGAGGCAGAACGTCCACAATGATGCACTTGGCCAAAAAGGGCGTATGCGTTTTTTCCTGAATATATTCAGGAAAAAACGCATACGCCCTTTTTGGCCAACCAAGCAAGCTTGCAAAGGAAATCTGCACTACAATGAAGTCTCACTTCCCCCCGGTCAAAAGGGCCATCTGAAAAAAGTGTAAAATCCAGAAAGGCAGGACAGGCCATGGAGAACTGGGAGCCTTGTTATGCTGATGGGCGGGATGTAAATTGCCAACAGACACTCGGGAGAAGTGTATGGTGTTTCCTGAAACATCTAAGAAACAAAGGAACAGAGCCTAGGGCACTTCCACTTATGGTCCTATAGCTTAGGGAAATTAAAATCAAAAAGACACAGCCACCCCAAAGTTTGGGACGCCTCTGTTTACAAGAACCTCGTTTACTGTACAAGTTCAATATCACAGAAAGTGAAAAATGGATAAAGAACTTGTGGTACTTACGTACAATGCAGTATCACTCAGCAATGAAATCTATGTCATCAGGCCCGTAGCAGCATAATGAGTGGATTCAGGTACGATGATTCTAACTGAAATAAGTCACACAGAAAAAGAAACATCATAAGATATCACTAATACACGGAATGTAAACTTGGCTACACAGGAACTGAATTCCAAAACAGAACAGGGTCTCAAATTTAGAAAACCAACTTATGCTTGCTTAAGGGGAAAGGTGAGTTGGGGTGCTGCATAAAACCAGAGATTGAAATGAGCACAGATAAAGTTCCTTAAGCAAAATATGGAATAGACAAGAGGTACTCATTGCTCAACGAAATGGACTCAACACGGCATATTAAACGCCTAAGAATGTACCTGACTAGTAAGTATCTTAAAACCTATGGTTTGCTATGTGTCCAAAAGAGAATCAAGCGAGTGTACAGGGGCATAAACGCAGCAGTGATAGGATTGGAGAGGTTCGGTGAGCAAATGAAGACCCTTTGAAGTCGTATTGCATGGTACCCATTCCACGGGTCTCAACTCTCCAGGTTTAAGGTATTCTTCCTTCAGCAAAAACATGCATGTGGAACCCAGAGTATGATCAACCGTGTGAACGGGAGACGTGTTCAAATATGTCTCAGTTTAAGTACCCTGGTACTCGGATGCAACATTCCAGATGCTTTACTAACACTCTCCCGACTTGGAGAGTCAGTCCCTTTAACCTCCTGTTTGGCCCAGTTTGCAATTTCTGCGGAAGATGAACAGGAATAGGGAGAACCAATGAGAGACTAGCTGGATGTGTCTGGACGGGCAAATTTAACTCTCATTTCCCACCAGGAAGAGGAAATAACCAAAGGCTCAGCGTGCCGTGCCTGAACCAGATTAGGGCCTGAAGCCATCCTGCGGTGTTGCGGCCAGCTCAAAAGAAAGCGAGTTGAAGAAAGGAGCTCAGGGGCACTGTAATTCACAAACCTGCAGAGTTATAAATGACAGCTATCGTCCAAAAATATACTGAAGTAAGGCTGCCAAGAGGACTTGAAAGCGGGGCAGAATTGCAGGAAACCGATTTCAGGAGGTAGACTGGAATTGCATTGAAAGCATAGGAAAAGAGGCAGAACGTCCACAATGATGCACTTGGCCAAAAAGGGCGTATGCATTTTTTCCTGAATATATTCAGGAAAAAACGCATACGCCCTTTTTGGCCAACCAAGCAAGCTTGCAAAGGAAATCTGCACTACAATGAAGTCTCACTTCCCCCCGGTCAAAAGGGCCATCTGAAAAAAGTGTAAAATCCAGAAAGGCAGGACAGGCCATGGTGAACTGGGAGCCCTGTTATGCTGATGGGCGGGATGTAAATTGCCAACAGACACTCGGGAGAAGTGTATGGTGTTTCCTGAAACATCTAAGAAACAAAGCAACAGAGCCTAGGGCACTTCCACTTATGGTCCTATAGCTTAGGGAAATTAAAATCAAAAAGACACAGCCACCCCAAAGTTTGGAATGGCTCTGTTTACAAGAACCTCGTTTACAGTACAAGTTCAATATCGCAGAAAGTGAAAAATGGATAAAGAAGTTGTGGTATTTACTTACAAAGCAATATCACTCAGCAATGAAATCTATGTCATCAGGCCCTTAGCAGCACAATGCGTGGATTCAGGTATGATGATTCTAACTGAAATAAGTCACACAGAAAAAGAAACATCATAAGATATCAGTAATACACGGAATGTAAACTTGGCTACACAGGAACTGAATTTCAGAACAGAACAGGGTCTCAAATTTAGAAAACCAACTTATGCTTGCTTAAGGGGAAAGGTGAGTTGGGGTGCTGCATAAAACCAGAGATTGATATGAGCACAAATAAAGTTCCTTAAGCCAAATATGGAATAGACAAGAGCTACTCCTTGCTCAACGAAATGGACTCAACAACGCATATTAAACGCCTAAGAATGTACCTGACTAGTAATTATCTTAAAACCTATGGATTGCTATGTCTCCGAAAGAGAATCAAGCGTGTGTACAGGGGCATAAACGCAGCAGTGATAGGATTGGAGAGGTTCGGTGAGCAAATGAAGACCCTTTGAAGTCATATTGCATGGTACCCATTCCACGGGTTTCAACTACCCAGGTTTAAGGTATTCTTCCTTCAGTTAAACCATGCATGTGGAACCTAGAGTATGATCAACCATGTGATCGGGAGATGTGTTCAAATATGTCTCAGTTTTCATCCCCTGGTACTCGGGTGCAACATTCCAGACGCTTTACTAACACTCTCCCGACTTGGAGAGTCAGTCCCTTTAACCTCCTGTTTGGCCCAGTTTGCAATTTCTGCGGAAGATGAACAGGAATAGCAAGAACCAATGAGAGACTAGCTGGAGGTGTCTGGACGGGCAAATTTAACTCTCATTTCCCACCAGGAAGAGGAATTAACCAACAGCTCAGTGTGCTGTGCCGGAACCAGATTAGGGCCTGAAGCCATCCTGCGCTGTTGCGGCCAGGTCACAATAAAGCGAGTTGAAGACAGGAGCTCAGGGGCACTGTAATTAACAAACCTGCAGAGTTATAAATGACAGCTCTCGTCCAAAAATATACTGAAGTAAGGCTGCCAAGAGGACTTGAAAGCGGGGCAGAATTGCAGGAAACCGATTTCAGGAGGTAGACTGGAATTGCATTGAAAGCATAGGAAAAGAGGCAGAACGTCCACAATGATGCACTTGGCCAAAAAGGGCGTATGCGTTTTTTCCTGAATATATTCAGGAAAAAACGCATACGCCCTTTTTGGCCAACCAAGCAAGCTTGCAAAGGAAATCTGCACTACAATGAAGTCTCACTTCCCCCCGGTCAAAAGGGCCATCTGAAAAAAGTGTAAAATCCAGAAAGGCAGGACAGGCCATGGAGAACTGGGAGCCTTGTTATGCTGATGGGCGGGATGTAAATTGCCAACAGACACTCGGGAGAAGTGTATGGTGTTTCCTGAAACATCTAAGAAACAAAGCAACAGAGCCTAGGGCACTTCCACTTATGGTCCTATAGCTTAGGGAAATTAAAATCAAAAAGACACAGCCACCCCAAAGTTTGGGATGCCTCTGTTTACAAGAACCTCGTTTACAGTACAAGTTCAACATCGCAGAAAGTGAAAAATGGATAAAGAAGTTGTGGTATTTACTTACAAAGCAATATCACTCAGCAATGAAATCTATGTCATCAGGCCCTTAGCAGCACAATGAGTGGATTCAGGTATGATGATTCTAACCGAAATAAGTCACACAGAAAAAGAAACATCATAAGATATCAGTAATACACGGAATGTAAACTTGGCTACACAGGAACTGAATTACAGAACAGAACAGGTTCTCAAATTTAGAAAACCAACTTATACTTGCTTAAGGGGAAAGGTGAGTTGGAGTGCTGCATAAAACCAGAGATTGAAATGAGCACAGATAAAGTTCCTTAAGCCAAATATGGAATAGACAAGAGCTACTCCTTGCTCAACGAAATGGACTCAACACCGCATATTAAAAGCCTAAGCATGTACCTGACTAGTAAGTATCTTAAAACCTATGGATTGCTATGTCTCCGAAAGAGAATCAAGCATGTGTACAGGGGCATAAACGCAGCAGTGATAGGATTGGAGAGGTTCGGTGAGCAAATGAAGACCCTTTGAAGTCATATTGCATGGTACCCATTCCATGGGTCTCAACTATCCAGGTTTAAGGTATTCTTCCTTCAGCTAAAACATGCATGTGGAAACCAGAGTATGATCAACCATGTGAACGGGAGACGTGTTTAAATATGTCTCAGTTTCCTCCCCTGGTACTCAGGTGCAACATTCCAGACGCTTTACTAACACTCTCCCCACTTGGAGGGTCAGCGCCTTTAACCTCCTGTTTGGCCCAGTTTGCAATTTCTGCGGAAGATGAACAGGAATAGGGAGAACCAATGAGAGACTAGCTGGAGGTGTCTGGACGGGCAAATTTAACTCTCATTTCCCACCAGGAAGAGGAAATAACCAAAGGCTCAGCGTGCCGTGCCGGAACCAGATTAGGGCCTGAAGCCATCATGCGGTGTTGCGGCCAGCTCAAAAGAAAGCGAGTTGAAGAAAGGACCTCAGGGGCACTGTAATTCACAAACCTGCAGAGTTATAAATGACAGCTATCGTCCAAAAATATACTGAAGTAAGGCTGCCAAGAGGACTTGAAAGCGGGGCAGAATTGCAGGAAACCAATTTCAGGAGGTAGACTGGAATTGCATTGAAATCATAGGAAAAGAGGCAGAACGTCCACAATGATGCACTTGGCCAAAAAGGGTGTATGCGTTTTTTCCTGAATATATTCAGGAAAAAACGCATACGCTCTTTTTGGCCAACCAAGCAAGCTTGCAAAGGAAATCTGCACTACAATGAAGTCTCACTTCCCCCCGGTAAAAAGGGCCATCTGAAAAAAGTGTAAAATCCAGAAAGGCAGGACAGGCCATGGAGAACTGGGAGCCTTGTTATGCTGATGGGCGGGATGGAAACTGCCAACAGACACTCGGGAGAAGTGTATGGTGTTTCCTGAAACATCTAAAAAACAAAGCAACAGAGCCTAGGGCACTTCCACTTATGGTCCTATAGTTTAGGGAAATTAAAATCAAAAAGACACAGCCACCTCAAAGTTTGGGATGCCTCTGTTTACAAGAACCTCGTTTACAGTACAAGTTCAACATCGCAGAAAGCGAAAAATGGATAAAGAACTTGTGGTACTTACGTACAATGCAGTATCACTCAGCAATGAAATCTATGTCATCAGGCCCTTAGCAGCACAATGAGTGGATTCAGGTATGATGATTCTAACTGAAATAAGTCACACAGAAAAAGAAACATCATAAGATATCAGTAATACACGGAATGTAAACTTGGCTACACAGGAACTTAATTACAGAACAGAACAGGGTCTCAAATTTAGAAAACCAACTTATGCTTGCTTAAGGGGAAAGGTGAGTTGGGGTGCTGCATAAAACCAGAGATTGAAATGAGCACAGATAAAGTTCCTTAAGCCAAATATGGAATAGACAAGAGCTACTCCTTGCTCAAAGAAATGGACTCAACACCCCATATTAAACGCCTGAGAGTGTACCTGACTAGTAAGTATCTTAAAACCTATGGATTGCTATGTCTCCAAAAGAGAATCAAGCGTGTGTACAGGGGCATAAACGCAGCAGTGATAGGATTGGAGAGGTTCGGTGAGCAAATGAAGACCCTTTGAAGTCATATTGCATGGTACCCATTCCACGGGTCTCAACTCTCCAGGTTTAAGGTATTCTTCCTTCAGGTAAAACATGCATGTGGAACCCAGAGTATGATGAACCGTGTGAACGGGATACGTGTTCAAATATGTCTCAGTTTTCCTCCCCTGGTACTCGGGTGCAACATTCCAGACGCTTTACTAACACTCTCCCCACTTGGAGAGTCAGCGCCTTTAACCTCCTGTTTGGCCCAGTTTGCAATTTCTGTGGAAGATGAACAGGAATAGTGAGAACCAATGAGAGACTAGCTGGAGGTGTCTGGACGGGCAAATTTAACTCTCATTTCCCACCAGGAAGAGGAAATAACCAAAGGCTCAGCGTGCCGTGCCGGAACCAGATTAGGGCCTGAAGCCATCCTGCGGTGTTGCGGCCAGCTCAAAAGAAAGCGAGTTGAAGAAAGGAGCTCAGGGGCACTGTAATTCACAAACCTGCAGTTATAAATGACAGCTATCGTCCAAAAATATACTGAAGTAAGGCCGCCAAGAGGACTTGAAAGCGGGCAGAATTGCAGGAAGCCGATTTCAGGAGGTAGACTGGAATTGCATTGAAAGCATAGGAAAAGAGGCAGAACGTCCACAATGATGCACTTGGCCAAAAAGGGCGTATGCGTTTTTTCCTGAATATATTCAGGAAAAAACGCATACGCCCTTTTTGGCCAACCAAGCAAGCTTGCAAAGGAAATCTGCACTACAATGAAGTCTCACTTCCCCCCGGTCAAAAGGGCCATCTGAAAAAAGTGTAAAATCCAGAAAGGCAGGACAGGCCATGGAGAACTGGGAGCCTTGTTATGCTGATGGGCGGGATGTAAATTGCCAACAGACACTCGGGAGAAGTGTATGGTGTTTCCTGAAACATCTAAGAAACAAAGGAACAGAGCCTAGGGCACTTCCACTTATGGTCCTATAGCTTAGGGAAATTAAAATCAAAAAGACACAGCCACCCCAAAGTTTGGGACGCCTCTGTTTACAAGAACCTCGTTTACTGTACAAGTTCAATATCACAGAAAGTGAAAAATGGATAAAGAACTTGTGGTACTTACGTACAATGCAGTATCACTCAGCAATGAAATCTATGTCATCAGGCCCGTAGCAGCATAATGAGTGGATTCAGGTACGATGATTCTAACTGAAATAAGTCACACAGAAAAAGAAACATCATAAGATATCACTAATACACGGAATGTAAACTTGGCTACACAGGAACTGAATTCCAAAACAGAACAGGGTCTCAAATTTAGAAAACCAACTTATGCTTGCTTAAGGAGAAAGGTGAGTTGGTGTGCTGCATAAAACCAGAGATTGAAATGAGCACAGATAAAGTTCCTTAAGCCAAATATGGAATAGACAAGAGCTACTCCTTGCTCAACGAAATGGACTCAACACCCCATATTAAACGCCTAAGAATGTACCTGACTAGTAAGTATCTTAAAACCTATGGATTGCTATGTCTCCAAAAGAGAATCAAGCGTGTGTACAGGGGCATAAACGCAGCAGTGATAGGATTCGAGAGGTTCGGTGAGCAAATGAAGACCCTTTGAAGTCATATTGCACGGTACCCATTACACGGGTCTCAACTCTCCAATTTAAGGTATTCTTCCTTCAGCTAAAACATGCATGTGGAACCCAGAGTATGATCAACCATTTGAGCGGGAGACGTGTTCAAATATATCTCAGTTTTCGTACCCTGGTACTCGGGTGCAACATTCCAGACGCTTTACTAACACTCTCCCGACTTGGAGAGTCAGTCCCTTTAACCTCCTGTTTGGCCCAGTTTGCAATTTCTGCGGAAGATGAACAGGAATAGCGAGAACCAATGAGAGACTAGCTGGAGGTGTCTGGACGGGCAAATTTAACTCTCATTTCCCACCAGGAAGAGGAAATAACCAAAGGCTCAGCGTGCCGTGCCGGAACCAGATTAGGGCCTGAAGCCATCCTGCGGTGTTGCGGCCAGGTCACAAGAAAGCGAGTTGAAGAAAGGAGCTCAGGGGCACTGTAATTCAAAAACCTGCAGAGTTATAAATGACAGCTATCGTCCAAAAATATACTGAAGTAAGGCTGCCAAGAGGACTTGAAAGCGGGGCAGAATTGCAGGAAACCGATTTCAGGAGGTAGACTGGAATTGCATTGAAAGCATAGGAAAAGAGGCAGAACGTCCACAATGATGCACTTGGCCAAAAAGGACGTATGCATTTTTTCCTGAATATATTCAGGAAAAAACGCATACGCCCTTTTTGGCCAACCAAGCAAGCTTGCAAAGGAAATCTGCACTACAATGAAGTCTCACTTCCCCCCGGTCAAAAGGGCCATCTGAAAAAAGTGTAAAATCCAGAAAGGCAGGACAGGCCATGGTGAACTGGGAGCCTTGTTATGCTGATGGGCGGGATGTAAATTGCCAACAGACACTCGGGAGAAGTGTATGGTGTTTCCTGAAACATCTAAGAAACAAAGCAACAGAGCCTAGGGCACTTCCACTTATGGTCCTATAGCTTAGGGAAATTAAAATCAAAAAGACACAGCCACCCCAAAGTTTGGAACGGCTCTGTTTACAAGAACCTCGTTTACAGTACAAGTTCAACATCGCAGAAAGTGAAAAATGGATAAAGAAGTTGTGGTATTTACTTACAAAGCAATATCACTCAGCAATGAAATCTATGTCATCAGGCCCTTAGCAGCACAATGAGTGGATTCAGGTATGATGATTCTAACTGAAATAAGTCACACAGAAAAAGAAACATCATAAGATATCAGTAATACACGGAATGTAAACTTGGCTACACAGGAACTGAATTACAGAACAGAACAGGGTCTCAAATTTAGAAAACCAACTTATGCTTGCTTAAGGGTAAAGGTGAGTTGGGGTGCTGCATAAAACCAGAGATTGAAATGAGCACAGATAAAGTTCCTTAAGCCAAATATGGAATAGACAAGGGCTACTCCTTGCTCAACGAAATGGACTCAACACCGCATATTAAACGCCTAAGACTGTACCTGACTAGTAAGTATCTTAAAACCTATGGATTGCTATGTCTCCAAAAGAGAATCAAGCATGTGTACAGGGGCATAAACGCAGCAGTGATAGGATTGGAGAGGTTCGGTGAGCAAACGAAGACCCTTTGAAGTCATATTGCATGGTACCCATTCCACGGGTTTCAACTACCCAGGTTTATTGTATTCTTCCTTCAGCTAAAACATGCATGTGGAACCCAGAGTATGATCAACCATGTGAACGGGAGACGTGTTCAAATATGTCTCAGTTTTCGTACCCTGGTACTTCAGTGCAACATTCCAGACGCTTTACTAACACTCTCCCGACTTGGAGCGTCAGTCCCTTTAACCTCCTGTTTGGCCCAGTTTGCAATTTCTGCGGAAGATGAACAGGAATAGCGAGAACCAATGAGAGACTAGCTGGAGGTGTCTGGACGGGCAAATTTAACTCTCATTTCCCACCAGGAAGAGGAATTAACCAAAGGCTCAGTGTGCCGTGCCGGAACCAGATTAGAGCCTGAAGCCATCCTGCGGTGTTGCGGCCAGCTCAAAAGAAAGCAAGTTGAAGAAAGGAGCTCAGGGGCACTGTAATTCACAAGCCTGCAGAGTTATAAATGACAGCTATCGTCCAAAAATATACTGAAGTAAGGCTGCCAAGAGGACTTGAAAGCGGGGCAGAATTGCAGGAAACCGATTTCAGGAGGTAGACTGGAATTGCATTGAAAGCATAGGAAAAGAGGCAGAACGTCCACAATGATGCACTTGGCCAAAAAGGGCGTATGCGTTTTTTCCTGAATATATTCAGGAAAAAACGCATACGCCCTTTTTGGCCAACCAAGCAAGCTTGCAAAGGAAATCTGCACTACAATGAAGTCTCACTTCCCCCCGGTCAAAAGGGCCATCTGAAAAAAGTGTAAAATCCAGAAAGGCAGGACAGGCCATGGAGAACTGGGAGCCTTGTTATGCTGATGGGCGGGATGTAAATTTTCAACAGACACTGGGTAGAAAAGTATGGTGTTTCCTGAAACATCTAAACAACAAAGCAAAAGAGCCTAGGGCACTTCCATTATGGTCCTATAGCTTAGGGAAATTAAAATCAAAAAGACACAGCCACCCCAAAGTTTGGGACGCCTCTGTTTACAAGAACCTCGTTTACCGTACAAGTTCAATATCACAGAAAGTGAAAAATGGATAAAGAACTTGTGGTACTTACTTACAATGCAGTATCACTCAGCAATGAAATCTATGTCATCAGGCCCGTAGCAGCATAATGAGTGGATTCAGGTACGATGATTCTAACTGAAATAAGTCACACAGAAAAAGAAACATCATAAGATATCACTAATACACGGAATGTAAACTTGGCTACACAGGAACTGAATTCCAAAACAGAACAGGGTCTCAAATTTAGAAAACCAACTTATGCTTGCTTAAGGAGAAAGGTGAGTTGGGGTGCTGCATAAAACCAGAGATTGAAATGAGCACAGATAAAGTTCCTTAAGCCAAATATGGAATAGACAAGAGCTACTCCTTGCTCAACGAAATGGACTCAACACCCCATATTAAACGCCTAAGAATGTACCTGACTAGTAAGTATCTTAAAACCTATGGATTGCTATGTCTCCAAAAGAGAATCAAGCGTGTGTACAGGGGCATAAACGCAGCAGTGATAGGATTCGAGAGGTTCGGTGAGCAAATGAAGACCCTTTGAAGTCATATTGCACGGTACCCATTACACGGGTCTCAACTCTCCAATTTAAGGTATTCTTCCTTCAGCTAAAACATGCATGTGGAACCCAGAGTATGATCAACCATTTGAGCGGGAGACGTGTTCAAATATATCTCAGTTTTCGTACCCTGGTACTCGGGTGCAACATTCCAGACGCTTTACTAACACTCTCACGACTTGGAGAGTCAGTCCCTTTAACCTCCTGTTTGGCCCAGTTTGCAATTTCTGCGGAAGATGAACAGGAATAGCGAGAACCAATGAGAGACTAGCTGGAGGTGTCTGGACGGGCAAATTTAAGTCTCATTTCCCACCAGGAAGAGGAAATAACCAAAGGCTCAGCGTGCCGTGCCGGAACCAGATTAGGGCCTGAAGCCATCCTGCGGTGTTGCGGCCAGGTCACAAGAAAGCGAGTTGAAGAAAGGAGCTCAGGGGCACTGTAATTCAAAAACCTGCAGAGTTATAAATGACAGCTATCGTCCAAAAATATACTGAAGTAAGGCTGCCAAGAGGACTTGAAAGCGGGGCAGAATTGCAGGAAACCGATTTCAGGAGGTAGACTGGAATTGCATTGAAAGCATAGGAAAAGAGGCAGAACGTCCACAATGATGCACTTGGCCAAAAAGGACGTATGCATTTTTTCCTGAATATATTCAGGAAAAAACGCACACGCCCTTTTTGGCCAACCAAGCAAGCTTGCAAAGGAAATCTGCACTACAATGAAGTCTCACTTCCCCCCGGTCAAAAGGGCCATCTGAAAAAAGTGTAAAATCCAGAAAGGCAGGACAGGCCATGGTGAACTGGGAGCCTTGTTATGCTGATGGGCGGGATGTAAATTGCCAACAGACACTCGGGAGAAGTGTATGGTGTTTCCTGAAACATCTAAGAAACAAAGCAACAGAGCCTAGGGCACTTCCACTTATGGTCCTATAGCTTAGGGAAATTAAAATCAAAAAGACACAGCCACCCCAAAGTTTGGAACGGCTCTGTTTACAAGAACCTCGTTTACAGTACAAGTTCAACATCGCAGAAAGTGAAAAATGGATAAAGAAGTTGTGGTATTTACTTACAAAGCAATATCACTCAGCAATGAAATCTATGTCATCAGGCCCTTAGCAGCACAATGAGTGGATTCAGGTATGATGATTCTAACTGAAATAAGTCACACAGAAAAAGAAACATCATAAGATATCAGTAATACACGGAATGTAAACTTGGCTACACAGGAACTGAATTACAGAACAGAACAGGGTCTCAAATTTAGAAAACCAACTTATGCTTGCTTAAGGGTAAAGGTGAGTTGGGGTGCTGCATAAAACCAGAGATTGAAATGAGCACAGATAAAGTTCCTTAAGCCAAATATGGAATAGACAAGGGCTACTCCTTGCTCAACGAAATGGACTCAACACCGCATATTAAACGCCTAAGACTGTACCTGACTAGTAAGTATCTTAAAACCTATGGATTGCTATGTCTCCAAAAGAGAATCAAGCATGTGTACAGGGGCATAAACGCAGCAGTGATAGGATTGGAGAGGTTCGGTGAGCAAACGAAGACCCTTTGAAGTCATATTGCATGGTACCCATTCCACGGGTTTCAACTACCCAGGTTTATTGTATTCTTCCTTCAGCTAAAACATGCATGTGGAACCCAGAGTATGATCAACCATGTGAACGGGAGACGTGTTCAAATATGTCTCAGTTTTCGTACCCTGGTACTTCAGTGCAACATTCCAGACGCTTTACTAACACTCTCCCGACTTGGAGCGTCAGTCCCTTTAACCTCCTGTTTGGCCCAGTTTGCAATTTCTGCGGAAGATGAACAGGAATAGCGAGAACCAATGAGAGACTAGCTGGAGGTGTCTGGACGGGCAAATTTAACTCTCATTTCCCACCAGGAAGAGGAATTAACCAAAGGCTCAGTGTGCCGTGCCGGAACCAGATTAGAGCCTGAAGCCATCCTGCGGTGTTGCGGCCAGCTCAAAAGAAAGCGAGTTGAAGAAAGGAGCTCAGGGGCACTGTAATTCACAAGCCTGCAGAGTTATAAATGACAGCTATCGTCCAAAAATATACTGAAGTAAGGCTGCCAAGAGGACTTGAAAGCGGGGCAGAATTGCAGGAAACCGATTTCAGGAGGTAGACTGGAATTGCATTGAAAGCATAGGAAAAGAGGCAGAACGTCCACAATGATGCACTTGGCCAAAAAGGGCGTATGCGTTTTTTCCTGAATATATTCAGGAAAAAACGCATACGCCCTTTTTGGCCAACCAAGCAAGCTTGCAAAGGAAATCTGCACTACAATGAAGTCTCACTTCCCCCCGGTCAAAAGGGCCATCTGAAAAAAGTGTAAAATCCAGAAAGGCAGGACAGGCCATGGAGAACTGGGAGCCTTGTTATGCTGATGGGCGGGATGTAAATTTTCAACAGACACTGGGTAGAAAAGTATGGTGTTTCCTGAAACATCTAAACAACAAAGCAAAAGAGCCTAGGGCACTTCCATTATGGTCCTATAGCTTAGGGAAATTAAAATCAAAAAGACACAGCCACCCCAAAGTTTGGGACGCCTCTGTTTACAAGAACCTCGTTTACCGTACAAGTTCAATATCACAGAAAGTGAAAAATGGATAAAGAACTTGTGGTACTTACTTACAATGCAGTATCACTCAGCAATGAAATCTATGTCATCAGGCCCGTAGCAGCATAATGAGTGGATTCAGGTACGATGATTCTAACTGAAATAAGTCACACAGAAAAAGAAACATCATAAGATATCACTAATACACGGAATGTAAACTTGGCTACACAGGAACTGAATTCCAAAACAGAACAGGGTCTCAAATTTAGAAAACCAACTTATGCTTGCTTAAGGAGAAAGGTGAGTTGGGGTGCTGCATAAAACCAGAGATTGAAATGAGCACAGATAAAGTTCCTTAAGCCAAATATGGAATAGACAAGAGCTACTCCTTGCTCAACGAAATTGACTCAACACCCCATATTAAACGCCTAAGAATGTACCTGACTAGTAAGTATCTTAAAACCTATGGATTGCTATGTCTCCAAAAGAGAATCAAGCGTGTGTACAGGGGCATAAACGCAGCAGTGATAGGATTCGAGAGGTTCGGTGAGCAAATGAAGACCCTTTGAAGTCATATTGCACGGTACCCATTACACGGGTCTCAACTCTCCAATTTAAGGTATTCTTCCTTCAGCTAAAACATGCATGTGGAACCCAGAGTATGATCAACCATTTGAGCGGGAGACGTGTTCAAATATATCTCAGTTTTCGTACCCTGGTACTCGGGTGCAACATTCCAGACGCTTTACTAACACTCTCACGACTTGGAGAGTCAGTCCCTTTAACCTCCTGTTTGGCCCAGTTTGCAATTTCTGCGGAAGATGAACAGGAATAGCGAGAACCAATGAGAGACTAGCTGGAGGTGTCTGGACGGGCAAATTTAAGTCTCATTTCCCACCAGGAAGAGGAAATAACCAAAGGCTCAGCGTGCCGTGCCGGAACCAGATTAGGGCCTGAAGCCATCCTGCGGTGTTGCGGCCAGGTCACAAGAAAGCGAGTTGAAGAAAGGAGCTCAGGGGCACTGTAATTCAAAAACCTGCAGAGTTATAAATGACAGCTATCGTCCAAAAATATACTGAAGTAAGGCTGCCAAGAGGACTTGAAAGCGGGGCAGAATTGCAGGAAACCGATTTCAGGAGGTAGACTGGAATTGCATTGAAAGCATAGGAAAAGAGGCAGAACGTCCACAATGATGCACTTGGCCAAAAAGGACGTATGCATTTTTTCCTGAATATATTCAGGAAAAAACGCATACGCCCTTTTTGGCCAACCAAGCAAGCTTGCAAAGGAAATCTGCACTACAATGAAGTCTCACTTCCCCCCGGTCAAAAGGGCCATCTGAAAAAAGTGTAAAATCCAGAAAGGCAGGACAGGCCATGGTGAACTGGGAGCCTTGTTATGCTGATGGGCGGGATGTAAATTGCCAACAGACACTCGGGAGAAGTGTATGGTGTTTCCTGAAACATCTAAGAAACAAAGCAACAGAGCCTAGGGCACTTCCACTTATGGTCCTATAGCTTAGGGAAATTAAAATCAAAAAGACACAGCCACCCCAAAGTTTGGAACGGCTCTGTTTACAAGAACCTCGTTTACAGTACAAGTTCAACATCGCAGAAAGTGAAAAATGGATAAAGAAGTTGTGGTATTTACTTACAAAGCAATATCACTCAGCAATGAAATCTATGTCATCAGGCCCTTAGCAGCACAATGAGTGGATTCAGGTATGATGATTCTAACTGAAATAAGTCACACAGAAAAAGAAACATCATAAGATATCAGTAATACACGGAATGTAAACTTGGCTACACAGGAACTGAATTACAGAACAGAACAGGGTCTCAAATTTAGAAAACCAACTTATGCTTGCTTAAGGGTAAAGGTGAGTTGGGGTGCTGCATAAAACCAGAGATTGAAATGAGCACAGATAAAGTTCCTTAAGCCAAATATGGAATAGACAAGGGCTACTCCTTGCTCAACGAAATGGACTCAACACCGCATATTAAACGCCTAAGAATGTACCTGACTAGTAAGTATCTTAAAACCTATGGATTGCTATGTCTCCAAAAGAGAATCAAGCATGTGTACAGGGGCATAAACGCAGCAGTGATAGGATTGGAGAGGTTCGGTGAGCAAACGAAGACCCTTTGAAGTCATATTGCATGGTACCCATTCCACGGGTTTCAACTACCCAGGTTTATTGTATTCTTCCTTCAGCTAAAACATGCATGTGGAACCCAGAGTATGATCAACCATGTGAGCGGGAGACGTGTTCAAATATGTCTCAGTTTTCGTACCCTGGTACTTCAGTGCAACATTCCAGACGCTTTACTAACACTCTCCCGACTTGGAGCGTCAGTCCCTTTAACCTCCTGTTTGGCCCAGTTTGCAATTTCTGCGGAAGATGAACAGGAATAGCGAGAACCAATGAGAGACTAGCTGGAGGTGTCTGGACGGGCAAATTTAACTCTCATTTCCCACCAGGAAGAGGAATTAACCAAAGGCTCAGCGTGCCGTGCCGGAACCAGATTAGGGCCTGAAGCCATACTGCGGTGTTGCGGCCAGCTCAAAAGAAAGCGAGTTGAAGAAAGGAGCTCAGGGGCACTGTAATTCACAAGCCTGCAGAGTTATAAATGACAGCTCTCGTCCAAAAATATACTGAAGTAAGGCTGCCAAGAGGACTTGGAAGCAGGGCAGAATTGCAGGAAACCGATTTCAGGAGGTACACTGGAATTGCATTGAAAGCATAGGAAAAGAGGCAGAACGTCCACAATGATGCACTTGGCCAAAAACTGCGTATGCATTTTTTCCTGAATATATTCAGGAAAAAACGCATACGCCCTTTTTGGCCAACCAAGCAAGCTTGCAAAGGAAATCTGCACTACAATGAAGTCTCACTTCCCCCCGGTCAAAAGGGCCATCTGAAAAAAGTGTAAAATCCAGAAAGGCAGGACAGGCCATGGAGAACTGGGAGCCTTGTTATGCTGCTGGGCGGGATGTAAATTGCCAACAGACACTCGGGAGAAGTGTATGGTGTTTCCTGAAACATCTAAAAAACAAAGCAACAGAGCCTAGCGTACTTCCACTTATGGTCCTATAGCTTAGGGAAATTAAAATCAAAAAGACACAGCCACCCCAAAGTTTGGGACGTGTCTGTTTACAAGAACCTCATTTACAGTACAAGTTCAACATCGCAGAAAGTGAAAAATGGATAAAGAAGTTGTGGTATTTACTTACAAAGCAATATCACTCAGCAATGAAATCTATGTCATCAGGTCCTTAGCAGCACAATGAGTGGATTCTGGTATGATGATTCTAACTGAAATAAGTCACACAGAAAAAGAAACATCATAAGATATCAGTAATACACGGAATGTAAACTTGGCTACACAGGAACTGAATTACAGAACAGAACAGGGTCTCAAATTTAGAAAACCAACTTATGCTTGCTTAAGGGGAAAGGTGAGTTGGGGTGCTGCATAAAACCAGAGATGGAAATGAGCACAGATAAAGTTCCTTAAGCCAAATATGGAATAGACAAGAGCTACTCCTTGCTCAACGAAATGGACTCAACATCCCATATTAAACGCCTAAGAATGTACCTGACTAGTAAGTATCTTAAAACCTATGGATTGCTATGTCTCCAAAAGAGAATCAAGCGTGTTTACAGGGGCATAAACGCAGCAGTGATAGGATTGGAGAGGATCAGTGACCAAATGAAGACCCTTTGAAGTCATATTGCATGGTACCCATTCCACGGGTTTCAACTACCCAGGTTTAAGGTATTCTTCCTTCAGCTAAAACATGCATGTGGAACCCAGAGTATGATCAACCGTGTGAATGGGAGACGTGTTCAAATATGTCTCAGTTTTCCTCCCTGGTACTCGGGTGCAACATTCCAGACGCTTTACTAACACTCTCCCCACTTGGAGAGTCAGCGCCTTTAACCTCCTGTTTGGCCCAGTTTGCAATTTCTGCGGAAGATGAACAGGAATAGCGAGAACCAATGAGAGACTAGCTGGAGGTGTCTGGACGGGCAAATTTAACTCTCATTTCCCACCAGGAAGAGGAATTAACCAAAGGCTCAGCGTGCCGTGCCGGAACAAGATTAGGGCCTGAAGCAATCCTGCGGTGTTGCGGCCAGCTCACAAGAAAGCGAGTTGAAGAAAGGAGCTCAGGGGCACTGTAATTCACAAACCTGCAGAGTTATAAATGACAACTATCGTCCAAAAATATACTGAAGTAAGGCTGCCTAGAGTAGTTGAAAGCGGGGCAGAATTGCAGGAAACCGATTTCAGGAGGTAGACTGGAATTGCATTGAAAGCATAGGAAAAGAGGCAGAACGTCCACAATGATGCACTTGGCCAAAAAGGGCATATGCGTTTTTTCCTGAATATATTCAGGAAAAAACGCATACGCCCTTTTTGGCCAACCAAGCAAGCTTGCAAAGGAAATCTGCACTACAATGAAGTCTCACTTCCCCCCGGTCAAAAGGCCCATCTGAAAACAATGTAAAATACAGAAAGTGAGGACAGGCCATGCAGAACTGGGAGCCTTGTTATGCTGATGGGCAGGATGTAAATTGCCAACAGCCACTGGGGAGAAGTGTATGGTGTTTCCTGAAACATCTAAAAAACAAAGCAACAGAGCCTAGGGCACTTCCACTTATGGTCCTATAGCTTAGGGAAATTAAAATCTAAAAGACACAGCCACCCCAAAGGTTGGGACGCCTCTGTTTATAAGAACCTCGTTTACCATACAAGTTCAATATCACAGAAAGTGAAAAATAGATAAAGATCTTGTGGAACTTACGTACAATGCAGTATCACTCAGCAATGAAATCTATGTCATCAGGCCCATAGCAGCATAATGAGTGGATTCAACTACGATGATTCCAACTGAAATAAGTCACAAAGAAAAAGAAACATCATAAGATATCACTAATACACAGAATGTAAACTTGGCTACACAGGAACTGAATTCCAAAAGAGAACAGGGTCTCAAATTTAGAAAACCAACTTATGCTTGCTTAAGGGGAAAGGTGAGTTGGGGTGCTGCATAAAACCAGAGATTGAAATGAGCACAGATAAAGTTCCTTAAGCCAAATATGGAATAGACAAGAGCTACTCCTTGCTCAACGAAATGGACTCAACACCCCATATTAAACGCCTAAGAATGTACCTGACTAGTAAGTATCTTAAAACCTATGGATTGCTATGTCTCCAAAAGAGAATCAAGCATGTGTACAGGGGTATAAACGCAGCAGTGATAGGATTGGAGAGGTTCGGTGAGCAAATGAAGACCCTTTGAAGTCATATTGCATGGTACCCATTCCACGGGTCTCAACTCTCCAGGTTTAAGGTATTCTACCTTCAGCTAAAACATGCATGTGGAACCCAGAGTATGATCAACTGTGTGATCGGGAGACGTGTTCAGATATGTCTCAGTTTTCGTCCCCTGGTACTTGAGTGCAACATTCCAGACGCTTTACTAACACTCTCCCCACTTGGAGAGTCAGTGCCTTTAACCTCCTGTTTGGCCCAGTTTGAAATTTCTGCGGAAGATGAACAGGTATAGGGAGAACCAATGAGAGACTAGCTGGAGGTGTCTGGACGGGCAAATTTAACTCTCATTTCCCACCAGGAAGAGGAATTAACCAAAGGCTCAGCGTGCCGTGCCGGAACCAGATTAGGGCCTGAAGCAATCCTGCGGTGTTGCGGCCAGCTCACAAGAAACCGAGTTGAAGAAAGGAGCTCAGGGGCACTGTAATTCACAAACCTGCAGAGTTATAAATGACAACTATCGTCCAAAAATATACTGAAGTTAGGCTGCCTAGAGGAGTTGAAAGCGGGGCAGAATTGCAGGAAACCGATTTCAGGAGGTAGACTGGAATTGCATTGAAAGCATAGGAAAAGAGGCAGAACGTCCACAATGATGCACTTGGCCAAAAAGGGCGTATGCGTTTTTTCCTGAATATATTCAGGAAAAAACGCATACGCCCTTTTTGGCCAACCAAGCAAGCTTGCAAAGGAAATCTGCACTACAATGAAGTCTCACTTCCCCCCGGTCAAAAGGGCCATCTGAAAAAATTGTAAAATCCAGAAAGGCAGGACAGGCCATGGACAACTGGGAGCCTTGTTATGCTGATGGGCGGGATGTAAATTGCCAACAGACACTCAGGAGAAGTGTATGGTGTTTCCTGAAACATCTAAAAAACAAAGCAACAGAGCCTAGGGCACTTCCACTTATGGTCCTATAGCTTAGGGAAATTAAAATCTAAAAGACACAGCCACCCCAAAGTTTGGGACGCCTCTGTTTTCAAGAACCTCGTTTACAGTACAAGTTCAATATCGCAGAAAGTGAAAAATGGATAAAGAAGTTGTGGTATTTACTTACAAAGCAATATCACTCAGCAATGAAATCTATGTCATCAGGCCCTTAGCAGCACAATGAGTGTATTCAGGTATGGTGATTCTAACTGAAATAAGTCACACAGAAAAAGAAACATCAAAAAATATCACTAATACACTGAATGTAATCTTGGCTACAGAGGAACTGAATTACAAAACAGAACAGGGTCTCAAATTTAGAAAAGCAACTTATGCTTGCGTAAGGAGAAAGGTGAGTTGGGGTGCTGCATAAAACTAGAGACTGAAATGAGCACAGATAAATATCCTTAAGCCAAATATGGAATAGACAAGATCTACTCCTTGCTCAACGAAATGGACTCAACACCCCATATTAAACGCCTAAGAATGTACCTGACTAGTAAGTATCTTAAAACCGATGGATTGCTATGTCTCCAAAAGAGAATCAAGCGTGTGTACAGGGGCATAAACGCAGCAGTGATAGGATTGGAGAGGTTCGGTGAGCAAATGAAGACCCTTTGAAGTCATATTGCATGGTACCCATTCCACGGGTCTCAACTCTCCAGGTTTAAGGTATTCTTCCTTCAGCTAAAACATGCATGTGGAACCCAGAGTATGATCAACCATGTGAGCGGGAGACGTGTTCAAATATATCTCAGTTTTCGTACCCTGGTACTCGGGTGCAACATTCCAGACGCTTTACTAACACTCTCCCGACTTGGAGAGTCAGTCCCTTTAACCTCCTGTTTGGCCCAGTTTGCAATTTCTGCGGAAGATGAACAGGAATAGCGAGAACCAATGAGAGACTAGCTGGAGGTGTCTGGACGGGCAAATTTAACTCTCATTTCCAACCAGGAAGAGGAAACAACCAAAGGCTCAGCGTGCCGTGCCGGAACCAGATTAGGGCCTGAAGCCATCCTGCGGTGTTGCGGCCAGCTCAAAAGAAAGCGAGTTGAAGAAAGGAGCTCAGGGGCACTGTAATTCACAAACCTGCAGAGTTATAAATGACAGCTATCGTCCAAAAATATACTGAAGTAAGGCTGCCAAGAGGACTTGAAAGCAGGGCAGAATTGCAGGAAACCGATTTCAGGAGGTAGACTGGAATTGCATTGAAAGCATAGGAAAAGAGGCAGAACGTCCACAATGATGCACTTGGCCAAAAAGGGCGTATGCGTTTTTTCCTGAATATATTCAGGAAAAAACGCATACGCCCTTTTTGGCCAACCAAGCAAGCTTGCAAAGGAAATCTGCACTACAATGAAGTCTCACTTCCCCACGGTCAAAAGGGCCATCTGAAAAATGTGTAAAATCCAGAAAGGCAGGACAGGCCATGGAGAACTGGGAGCCTTGTTATGCTGATGGGCGGGATGTAAATTGCCAACAGACACTCCGGAGAAGTGTATGTTGTTTCCTGAAACATCTAAACAACAAAGCAACAGAGCCTAGGGCACTTCCACTTATGGTCCTATAGCTTAGGGAAATTAAAATCAAAAAGACACAGCCACCCCAAAGTTTGGGACGCGTCTGTTTACAAGAACCTCGTTTACCGTACAAGTTCAACATCGCAGAAAGTGAAAAATGGATAAAGAAGTTGTGGTATTTACTTACAAAGCAATATCACTCAGCAATGAAATCTATGTCATCAGGCCCTTAGCAGCACAATGAGTGGATTCAGGTATGATGATTCTAACTGAAATAAGTCACACAGAAAAAGAAACATCATAAGATATCAGTAATACACGGAATGTAAACTTGGCTACACAGGAACTGAATTACAGAACAGAACAGGGTCTCAAATTTAGAAAACCAACTTATGCTTCCTTAAGGGTAAAGCTGAGTTGGGGTGCTGCATAAAACCAGAGATTGAAATGAGCACAGATAAAGTTCCTTAAGCCAAATATGGAATAGACAAGGGCTACTCCTTGCTCAACGAAATGGACTCAACACCGCATATTAAACGCCTAAGAATGTACCTGACTAGTAAGTATCTTAAAACCTATGGATTGCTATGTCTCCAAAAGAGAATCAAGCATGTGTACAGGGGCATAAACGCAGCAGTGATAGGATTGGAGAGGTTCCGTGAGCAAACGAAGACCCTTTGAAGTCATATTGCATGGTACCCATTCCACGGGATTCAACTACCCAGGTTTAATGTATTCTTCCTATAGCTAAAACATGCATGTGGAACCCAGAGTATGATCAACCATGTGAGCGGGAGACGTGTTCAAATATGTCTCAGTTTTCGTACCCTGGTACTTCAGTGCAACATTCCAGACGCTTTACTAACACTCTCCCGACTTGGAGCGTCAGTCCCTTTAACCTCCTGTTTGGCCCAGTTTGCAATTTCTGTGGAAGATGAACAGGAATAGCGAGAACCAATGAGAGACTAGCTGGAGGTGTCTGGACGGGCAAATATAACTCTCATTTCCCACCAGGAAGAGGAATTAACCAAAGGCTCAGCGTGCCGTGCCGGAACCAGATTAGGGCCTGAAGCCATCCTGCGGTGTTGCGGCCAGGTAACAAGAAAGCAAGTTGAAGAAAGGAGCTCAGGGGCACTGTAATTCACAAACCTGCAGAGATATAAATGACAGCTATCGTCCAAAAATATACTGAAGTAAGGCTGCCAAGAGGACTTGAAAGCGGGGCAGAATTGCAGGAAACCGATTTCAGGAGGTAGACTGGAATTGCATTGAAAGCATAGGAAAAGAGGCAGAACGTCCACAATGATGCACTTGGCCAAAAAGTGCGTATGCGTTTTTTCCTGAATATATTCAGGAAAAAACGCAAACGCCCTTTTTGGCCAACCAAGCAAGCTTGCAAAGGAAATCTGCACTACAATGAAGTCTCACTTCCCCCCGGTCAAAAGGCCCATCTGAAAACAATGTAAAATACAGAAAGTGAGGACAGGCCATGCAGAACTGGGAGCCTTGTTATGCTGATGGGCAGGATGTTAATTGCCAACAGCCACTGGGGAGAAGTGTATGGTGTTTCCTGAAACATCTAAAAAACAAAGCAACAGAGCCTAGGGCACTTCCACTTATGGTCCTATAGCTTAGGGAAATTAAAATCTAAAAGACACAGCCACCCCAAAGGTTGGGACGCCTCTGTTTATAAGAACCTCGTTTACCATACAAGTTCAATATCACAGAAAGTGAAAAATAGATAAAGATCTTGTGGAACTTACGTACAATGCAGTATCACTCAGCAATGAAATCTATGTCATCAGGCCCATAGCAGCATAATGAGTGGATTCAACTACGATGATTCCAACTGAAATAAGTCACAAAGAAAAAGAAACATCATAAGATATCACTAATACACAGAATGTAAACTTGGCTACACAGGAACTGAATTCCAAAAGAGAACAGGGTCTCAAATTTAGAAAACCAACTTATGCTTGCTTAAGGGGAAAGGTGAGTTGGGGTGCTGCATAAAACCAGAGATTGAAATGAGCACAGATAAAGTTCCTTAAGCCAAATATGGAATAGACAAGAGCTACTCCTTGCTCAACGAAATGGACTCAACACCCCATATTAAACGCCTAAGAATGTACCTGACTAGTAAGTATCTTAAAACCTATGGATTGCTATGTCTCCAAAAGAGAATCAAGCATGTGTACAGGGGTATAAACGCAGCAGTGATAGGATTGGAGAGGTTCGGTGAGCAAATGAAGACCCTTTGAAGTCATATTGCATGGTACCCATTCCACGGGTCTCAACTCTCCAGGTTTAAGGTATTCTACCTTCAGCTAAAACATGCATGTGGAACCCAGAGTATGATCAACTGTGTGATCGGGAGACGTGTTCAGATATGTCTCAGTTTTCGTCCCCTGGTACTTGAGTGCAACATTCCAGACGCTTTACTAACACTCTCCCCACTTGGAGAGTCAGTGCCTTTAACCTCCTGTTTGGCCCAGTTTGAAATTTCTGCGGAAGATGAACAGGTATAGGGAGAACCAATGAGAGACTAGCTGGAGGTGTCTGGACGGGCAAATTTAACTCTCATTTCCCACCAGGAAGAGGAATTAACCAAAGGCTCAGCGTGCCGTGCCGGAACCAGATTAGGGCCTGAAGCAATCCTGCGGTGTTGCGGCCAGCTCACAAGAAACCGAGTTGAAGAAAGGAGCTCAGGGGCACTGTAATTCACAAACCTGCAGAGTTATAAATGACAACTATCGTCCAAAAATATACTGAAGTTAGGCTGCCTAGAGGAGTTGAAAGCGGGGCAGAATTGCAGGAAACCGATTTCAGGAGGTAGACTGGAATTGCATTGAAAGCATAGGAAAAGAGGCAGAACGTCCACAATGATGCACTTGGCCAAAAAGGGCGTATGCGTTTTTTCCTGAATATATTCAGGAAAAAACGCATACGCCCTTTTTGGCCAACCAAGCAAGCTTGCAAAGGAAATCTGCACTACAATGAAGTCTCACTTCCCCCCGGTCAAAAGGGCCATCTGAAAAAATTGTAAAATCCAGAAAGGCAGGACAGGCCATGGACAACTGGGAGCCTTGTTATGCTGATGGGCGGGATGTAAATTGCCAACAGACACTCAGGAGAAGTGTATGGTGTTTCCTGAAACATCTAAAAAACAAAGCAACAGAGCCTAGGGCACTTCCACTTATGGTCCTATAGCTTAGGGAAATTAAAATCTAAAAGACACAGCCACCCCAAAGTTTGGGACGCCTCTGTTTTCAAGAACCTCGTTTACAGTACAAGTTCAATATCGCAGAAAGTGAAAAATGGATAAAGAAGTTGTGGTATTTACTTACAAAGCAATATCACTCAGCAATGAAATCTATGTCATCAGGCCCTTAGCAGCACAATGAGTGTATTCAGGTATGGTGATTCTAACTGAAATAAGTCACACAGAAAAAGAAACATCAAAAAATATCACTAATACACTGAATGTAATCTTGGCTACAGAGGAACTGAATTACAAAACAGAACAGGGTCTCAAATTTAGAAAAGCAACTTATGCTTGCGTAAGGAGAAAGGTGAGTTGGGGTGCTGCATAAAACTAGAGACTGAAATGAGCACAGATAAATATCCTTAAGCCAAATATGGAATAGACAAGATCTACTCCTTGCTCAACGAAATGGACTCAACACCCCATATTAAACGCCTAAGAATGTACCTGACTAGTAAGTATCTTAAAACCGATGGATTGCTATGTCTCCAAAAGAGAATCAAGCGTGTGTACAGGGGCATAAACGCAGCAGTGATAGGATTGGAGAGGTTCGGTGAGCAAATGAAGACCCTTTGAAGCCATATTGCATGGTACCCATTCCACGGGTCTCAACTCTCCAGGTTTAAGGTATTCTTCCTTCAGCTAAAACATGCATGTGGAACCCAGAGTATGATCAACCATGTGAGCGGGAGACGTGTTCAAATATATCTCAGTTTTCGTACCCTGGTACTCGGGTGCAACATTCCAGACGCTTTACTAACACTCTCCCGACTTGGAGAGTCAGTCCCTTTAACCTCCTGTTTGGCCCAGTTTGCAATTTCTGCGGAAGATGAACAGGAATAGCGAGAACCAATGAGAGACTAGCTGGAGGTGTCTGGACGGGCAAATTTAACTCTCATTTCCAACCAGGAAGAGGAAACAACCAAAGGCTCAGCGTGCCGTGCCGGAACCAGATTAGGGCCTGAAGCCATCCTGCGGTGTTGCGGCCAGCTCAAAAGAAAGCGAGTTGAAGAAAGGAGCTCAGGGGCACTGTAATTCACAAACCTGCAGAGTTATAAATGACAGCTATCGTCCAAAAATATACTGAAGTAAGGCTGCCAAGAGGACTTGAAAGCAGGGCAGAATTGCAGGAAACCGATTTCAGGAGGTAGACTGGAATTGCATTGAAAGCATAGGAAAAGAGGCAGAACGTCCACAATGATGCACTTGGCCAAAAAGGGCGTATGCGTTTTTTCCTGAATATATTCAGGAAAAAACGCATACGCCCTTTTTGGCCAACCAAGCAAGCTTGCAAAGGAAATCTGCACTACAATGAAGTCTCACTTCCCCACGGTCAAAAGGGCCATCTGAAAAATGTGTAAAATCCAGAAAGGCAGGACAGGCCATGGAGAACTGGGAGCCTTGTTATGCTGATGGGCGGGATGTAAATTGCCAACAGACACTCCGGAGAAGTGTATGTTGTTTCCTGAAACATCTAAACAACAAAGCAACAGAGCCTAGGGCACTTCCACTTATGGTCCTATAGCTTAGGGAAATTAAAATCAAAAAGACACAGCCACCCCAAAGTTTGGGACGCGTCTGTTTACAAGAACCTCGTTTACCGTACAAGTTCAACATCGCAGAAAGTGAAAAATGGATAAAGAAGTTGTGGTATTTACTTACAAAGCAATATCACTCAGCAATGAAATCTATGTCATCAGGCCCTTAGCAGCACAATGAGTGGATTCAGGTATGATGATTCTAACTGAAATAAGTCACACAGAAAAAGAAACATCATAAGATATCAGTAATACACGGAATGTAAACTTGGCTACACAGGAACTGAATTACAGAACAGAACAGGGTCTCAAATTTAGAAAACCAACTTATGCTTCCTTAAGGGTAAAGCTGAGTTGGGGTGCTGCATAAAACCAGAGATTGAAATGAGCACAGATAAAGTTCCTTAAGCCAAATATGGAATAGACAAGGGCTACTCCTTGCTCAACGAAATGGACTCAACACCGCATATTAAACGCCTAAGAATGTACCTGACTAGTAAGTATCTTAAAACCTATGGATTGCTATGTCTCCAAAAGAGAATCAAGCATGTGTACAGGGGCATAAACGCAGCAGTGATAGGATTGGAGAGGTTCCGTGAGCAAACGAAGACCCTTTGAAGTCATATTGCATGGTACCCATTCCACGGGTTTCAACTACCCAGGTTTAATGTATTCTTCCTATAACTAAAACATGCATGTGGAACCCAGAGTATGATCAACCATGTGAGCGGGAGACGTGTTCAAATATGTCTCAGTTTTCGTACCCTGGTACTTCAGTGCAACATTCCAGACGCTTTACTAACACTCTCCCGACTTGGAGCGTCAGTCCCTTTAACCTCCTGTTTGGCCCAGTTTGCAATTTCTGTGGAAGATGAACAGGAATAGCGAGAACCAATGAGAGACTAGCTGGAGGTGTCTGGACGGGCAAATATAACTCTCATTTCCCACCAGGAAGAGGAATTAACCAAAGGCTCAGCGTGCCGTGCCGGAACCAGATTAGGGCCTGAAGCCATCCTGCGGTGTTGCGGCCAGGTAACAAGAAAGCAAGTTGAAGAAAGCAGCTCAGGGGCACTGTAATTCACAAACCTGCAGAGATATAAATGACAGCTATCGTCCAAAAATATACTGAAGTAAGGCTGCCAAGAGGACTTGAAAGCGGGGCAGAATTGCAGGAAACCGATTTCAGGAGGTAGACTGGAATTGCATTGAAAGCATAGGAAAAGAGGCAGAACGTCCACAATGATGCACTTGGCCAAAAAGTGCGTATGCGTTTTTTCCTGAATATATTCAGGAAAAAACGCAAACGCCCTTTTTGGCCAACCAAGCAAGCTTGCAAAGGAAATCTGCACTACAATGAAGTCTCACTTCCCCCCGGTCAAAAGGCCCATCTGAAAACAATGTAAAATACAGAAAGTGAGGACAGGCCATGCAGAACTGGGAGCCTTGTTATGCTGATGGGCAGGATGTTAATTGCCAACAGCCACTGGGGAGAAGTGTATGGTGTTTCCTGAAACATCTAAAAAACAAAGCAACAGAGCCTAGGGCACTTCCACTTATGGTCCTATAGCTTAGGGAAATTAAAATCTAAAAGACACAGCCACCCCAAAGGTTGGGACGCCTCTGTTTATAAGAACCTCGTTTACCATACAAGTTCAATATCACAGAAAGTGAAAAATAGATAAAGATCTTGTGGAACTTACGTACAATGCAGTATCACTCAGCAATGAAATCTATGTCATCAGGCCCATAGCAGCATAATGAGTGGATTCAACTACGATGATTCCAACTGAAATAAGTCACAAAGAAAAAGAAACATCATAAGATATCACTAATACACAGAATGTAAACTTGGCTACACAGGAACTGAATTCCAAAAGAGAACAGGGTCTCAAATTTAGAAAACCAACTTATGCTTGCTTAAGGGGAAAGGTGAGTTGGGGTGCTGCATAAAACCAGAGATTGAAATGAGCACAGATAAAGTTCCTTAAGCCAAATATGGAATAGACAAGAGCTACTCCTTGCTCAACGAAATGGACTCAACACCCCATATTAAACGCCTAAGAATGTACCTGACTAGTAAGTATCTTAAAACCTATGGATTGCTATGTCTCCAAAAGAGAATCAAGCATGTGTACAGGGGTATAAATGCAGCAGTGATAGGATTGGAGAGGTTCGGTGAGCAAATGAAGACCCTTTGAAGTCATATTGCATGGTACCCATTCCACGGGTCTCAACTCTCCAGGTTTAAGGTATTCTACCTTCAGCTAAAACATGCATGTGGAACCCAGAGTATGATCAACTGTGTGATCGGGAGACGTGTTCAGATATGTCTCAGTTTTCGTCCCCTGGTACTTGAGTGCAACATTCCAGACGCTTTACTAACACTCTCCCCACTTGGAGAGTCAGTGCCTTTAACCTCCTGTTTGGCCCAGTTTGAAATTTCTGCGGAAGATGAACAGGTATAGGGAGAACCAATGAGAGACTAGCTGGAGGTGTCTGGACGGGCAAATTTAACTCTCATTTCCCACCAGGAAGAGGAATTAACCAAAGGCTCAGCGTGCCGTGCCGGAACCAGATTAGGGCCTGAAGCAATCCTGCGGTGTTGCGGCCAGCTCACAAGAAACCGAGTTGAAGAAAGGAGCTCAGGGGCACTGTAATTCACAAACCTGCAGAGTTATAAATGACAACTATCGTCCAAAAATATACTGAAGTTAGGCTGCCTAGAGGAGTTGAAAGCGGGGCAGAATTGCAGGAAACCGATTTCAGGAGGTAGACTGGAATTGCATTGAAAGCATAGGAAAAGAGGCAGAACGTCCACAATGATGCACTTGGCCAAAAAGGGCGTATGCGTTTTTTCCTGAATATATTCAGGAAAAAACGCATACGCCCTTTTTGGCCAACCAAGCAAGCTTGCAAAGGAAATCTGCACTACAATGAAGTCTCACTTCCCCCCGGTCAAAAGGGCCATCTGAAAAAATTGTAAAATCCAGAAAGGCAGGACAGGCCATGGACAACTGGGAGCCTTGTTATGCTGATGGGCGGGATGTAAATTGCCAACAGACACTCAGGAGAAGTGTATGGTGTTTCCTGAAACATCTAAAAAACAAAGCAACAGAGCCTAGGGCACTTCCACTTATGGTCCTATAGCTTAGGGAAATTAAAATCTAAAAGACACAGCCACCCCAAAGTTTGGGACGCCTCTGTTTTCAAGAACCTCGTTTACAGTACAAGTTCAATATCGCAGAAAGTGAAAAATGGATAAAGAAGTTGTGGTATTTACTTACAAAGCAATATCACTCAGCAATGAAATCTATGTCATCAGGCCCTTAGCAGCACAATGAGTGTATTCAGGTATGGTGATTCTAACTGAAATAAGTCACACAGAAAAAGAAACATCAAAAAATATCACTAATACACTGAATGTAATCTTGGCTACAGAGGAACTGAATTACAAAACAGAACAGGGTCTCAAATTTAGAAAAGCAACTTATGCTTGCGTAAGGAGAAAGGTGAGTTGGGGTGCTGCATAAAACTAGAGACTGAAATGAGCACAGATAAATATCCTTAAGCCAAATATGGAATAGACAAGATCTACTCCTTGCTCAACGAAATGGACTCAACACCCCATATTAAACGCCTAAGAATGTACCTGACTAGTAAGTATCTTAAAACCGATGGATTGCTATGTCTCCAAAAGAGAATCAAGCGTGTGTACAGGGGCATAAACGCAGCAGTGATAGGATTGGAGAGGTTCGGTGAGCAAATGAAGACCCTTTGAAGCCATATTGCATGGTACCCATTCCACGGGTCTCAACTCTCCAGGTTTAAGGTATTCTTCCTTCAGCTAAAACATGCATGTGGAACCCAGAGTATGATCAACCATGTGAGCGGGAGACGTGTTCAAATATATCTCAGTTTTCGTACCCTGGTACTCGGGTGCAACATTCCAGACGCTTTACTAACACTCTCCCGACTTGGAGAGTCAGTCCCTTTAACCTCCTGTTTGGCCCAGTTTGCAATTTCTGCGGAAGATGAACAGGAATAGCGAGAACCAATGAGAGACTAGCTGGAGGTGTCTGGACGGGCAAATTTAACTCTCATTTCCAACCAGGAAGAGGAAACAACCAAAGGCTCAGCGTGCCGTGCCGGAACCAGATTAGGGCCTGAAGCCATCCTGCGGTGTTGCGGCCAGCTCAAAAGAAAGCGAGTTGAAGAAAGGAGCTCAGGGGCACTGTAATTCACAAACCTGCAGAGTTATAAATGACAGCTATCGTCCAAAAATATACTGAAGTAAGGCTGCCAAGAGGACTTGAAAGCAGGGCAGAATTGCAGGAAACCGATTTCAGGAGGTAGACTGGAATTGCATTGAAAGCATAGGAAAAGAGGCAGAACGTCCACAATGATGCACTTGGCCAAAAAGGGCGTATGCGTTTTTTCCTGAATATATTCAGGAAAAAACGCATACGCCCTTTTTGGCCAACCAAGCAAGCTTGCAAAGGAAATCTGCACTACAATGAAGTCTCACTTCCCCACGGTCAAAAGGGCCATCTGAAAAATGTGTAAAATCCAGAAAGGCAGGACAGGCCATGGAGAACTGGGAGCCTTGTTATGCTGATGGGCGGGATGTAAATTGCCAACAGACACTCCGGAGAAGTGTATGTTGTTTCCTGAAACATCTAAACAACAAAGCAACAGAGCCTAGGGCACTTCCACTTATGGTCCTATAGCTTAGGGAAATTAAAATCAAAAAGACACAGCCACCCCAAAGTTTGGGACGCGTCTGTTTACAAGAACCTCGTTTACCGTACAAGTTCAACATCGCAGAAAGTGAAAAATGGATAAAGAAGTTGTGGTATTTACTTACAAAGCAATATCACTCAGCAATGAAATCTATG
Organism: Grampus griseus; assembly: GCF_964374135.1. Taxonomy (NCBI): domain Eukaryota; kingdom Metazoa; phylum Chordata; class Mammalia; order Artiodactyla; family Delphinidae; genus Grampus; species Grampus griseus. The sequence continues at coordinate 138,053 of NW_028133196.1, read as the reverse complement.
TCATCAGGCCCTTAGCAGCACAATGAGTGGATTCAGGTATGATGATTCTAACTGAAATAAGTCACACAGAAAAAGAAACATCATAAGATATCAGTAATACACGGAATGTAAACTTGGCTACACAGGAACTGAATTACAGAACAGAACAGGGTCTCAAATTTAGAAAACCAACTTATGCTTCCTTAAGGGTAAAGCTGAGTTGGGGTGCTGCATAAAACCAGAGATTGAAATGAGCACAGATAAAGTTCCTTAAGCCAAATATGGAATAGACAAGGGCTACTCCTTGCTCAACGAAATGGACTCAACACCGCATATTAAACGCCTAAGAATGTACCTGACTAGTAAGTATCTTAAAACCTATGGATTGCTATGTCTCCAAAAGAGAATCAAGCATGTGTACAGGGGCATAAACGCAGCAGTGATAGGATTGGAGAGGTTCCGTGAGCAAACGAAGACCCTTTGAAGTCATATTGCATGGTACCCATTCCACGGGTTTCAACTACCCAGGTTTAATGTATTCTTCCTATAACTAAAACATGCATGTGGAACCCAGAGTATGATCAACCATGTGAGCGGGAGACGTGTTCAAATATGTCTCAGTTTTCGTACCCTGGTACTTCAGTGCAACATTCCAGACGCTTTACTAACACTCTCCCGACTTGGAGCGTCAGTCCCTTTAACCTCCTGTTTGGCCCAGTTTGCAATTTCTGTGGAAGATGAACAGGAATAGCGAGAACCAATGAGAGACTAGCTGGAGGTGTCTGGACGGGCAAATATAACTCTCATTTCCCACCAGGAAGAGGAATTAACCAAAGGCTCAGCGTGCCGTGCCGGAACCAGATTAGGGCCTGAAGCCATCCTGCGGTGTTGCGGCCAGGTAACAAGAAAGCAAGTTGAAGAAAGGAGCTCAGGGGCACTGTAATTCACAAACCTGCAGAGATATAAATGACAGCTATCGTCCAAAAATATACTGAAGTAAGGCTGCCAAGAGGACTTGAAAGCGGGGCAGAATTGCAGGAAACCGATTTCAGGAGGTAGACTGGAATTGCATTGAAAGCATAGGAAAAGAGGCAGAACGTCCACAATGATGCACTTGGCCAAAAAGTGCGTATGCGTTTTTTCCTGAATATATTCAGGAAAAAACGCAAACGCCCTTTTTGGCCAACCAAGCAAGCTTGCAAAGGAAATCTTCACTACAATGAAGTCTTACTTCCCCCCGGTCAAAAGGGCCATCTGAAAAAAGTGTAAAATCCAGAAAGGCAGGACAGGCCATGGAGAACTGGGAGCCTTGTTATGCTGATGGGCGGGATGAAAATTGCCAACAGACACTCGGGAGAAGTGTATGGTGTTTCCTGAAACATCTAAAAAACAAAGCAACAGAGCCTAGGGCACTTCCACTTATGGTCCTATAGCTTAGGGAAATTAAAATCAAAAAGACACAGCCACCCCAAAGTTTGGGACGCCTCTGTTTACAAGAACCTCGTTTACCGTACAAGTTCAATATCACAGAAAGTGAAAAATGTATAAAGAACTTGTGGTACTTACGTACAATGCAGTATCACTCAGCAATGAAATCTATGTCATCAGGCCCGTAGCAGCATAATGAGTGGATTCAGGTAAGATGATTCTAACTGAAATAAGTCACACAGAAAAAGAAACATCATAAGATATCACTAATACACGGAATGTAAACTTGGCTGCACAGGAACTGAATTCCAAAACAGAACAGGGTCTCAAATTTAGAAAACCAACTTATGCTAGCTTAAGGGGAAAGGTGAGTTGGGGTGATGCATAAAACCAGAGATTGAAATGAGCACAGATAAAGTTCCTTAAGCCAAATATGGAATAGACAAGAGCTACCCCTTGCTCAACGAAATGGACTCAACACCCCATATTAAACGCCTAAGAATGTACCTGACTAGTAAGTATCTTAAAACCTATGGATTGCTACGTCTCCAAAAGAGAATCAAGAGTGTGTTCAGGGGCATAAACGCAGCAGTGATAGGATTGGAGAGGTTCGGTGAGCAAATGAAGACCCTTTGAAGTCATATTGCATGGTACCCATTACACGGGTCTCAACTCTCCAGGTTTAAGGTATTCTTCCTTCAGCTAAAACATGCATGTGGAACCCAGAGTATGATCAACTGTGTGAACGGGAGACGTGTTTAAATATGTCTCAGTTTTCCTCCCCTGGTACTCGGGTGCAACATTCCAGACCCTTTACTAACACTCTCCCCACTTGGAGAGTCAGCGCCTTTAACCTCCTGTTTGGCCCAGTTTGCAATTTCTGCGGAAGATGAACAGGAATAGCGAGAACCAATGAGAGACTAGCTGGAGGTGTCTGGACGGGCAAATTTAACTCTCATTTCCCACCAGGATGAGGAAATAACCACAGGCTCAGCGTGCCGTGCCGGAACCAGATTAGGGCCTGAAGCCATCCTGCGGTGTTGCGGCCAGGTCACAAGAAAGCGAGTTGAAGAAAGGAGCTCAGGGGCACTGTAATTCACAAACCTGCAGAGTTATAAATGACAACTATCGTCCAAAAATATACTGAAGTAAGGCTGCCAAGAGGACTTGAAAGCGGGGCAGAATTGCAGGAAACCGATTTCAGGAGGTAGACTGGAATTGCATTGAAAGCATAAGAAAAGAGGCAGAACGTCCACAATGATGCACTTGGCCAAAAAGGGCGTATGCGTTTTTTCCTGAATATATTCAGGAAAAAACGCATACGCACTTTTTGGCCAACCAAGCAAGCTTGCAAAGGAAATCTGCACTACAATGAAGTCTCACTTCCCCCCGGTCAAAAGGCCCATCTGAAAACAATGTAAAATCCAGAAAGGCAGGACAGGCCATGGAGAACTGGGAGCCTTGTTATGCTGATGGGTGGGATGTAAATTGCGAACAGACACTCCGGAGAAGTGTATGGTGTTTCCTGAAACATCTAAAAAACAAAGCAACAGAGCCTAGGGCACTTCCACTTATGGTCCTATAGCTTAGGGAAATTAAAATCAAAAAGACACAGCCACCCCAAAGTTTGGGACGCCTTTGTTTACAAGAACCTCGTTTACAGTACAAGTTCAACATCGCGGAAAGTGAAAAATGGATAAAGAAGTTGTGGTATTTACTTACAAAGCAATATCACTCAGCTATGAAATCTATGTCATCAGGCCCTTAGCAGCACAATGAGTGGATTCAGGTATGATGATTCTAACTGAAATAAGTCACACAGAAAAAGAAACATCATAAGATATCACTAATACACGGAATGTAAACTTGGCTACACAGGAACTGAATTACAGAACAGAACAGGGTCTCAAATTTAGAAAACCAACTTATGCTTGCTTAAGGGTAAAGGTGAGTTGGGGTGCTGCATAAAACCAGAGATTGAAATGAGCACAGATAAAGTTCCTTAAGCCAAATATGGAATAGACAAGAGCTACTCCTTGCTCAACGAAATGGACTCAACACCCCAAATTAAACGCCTAAGAATGTACCTGACTAGTAAGTATCTTAAAACCTATGGATTGCTCTGTCTCCATAAGAGAATCAAGCGTGTGTACAGGGGCATAAACGCAGCAGTGATAGGATAGGAGAGGTTCGGTGAGCAAATGAAGACCCTTTGAAGTCATATTGCACGGTACCCATTAAACGGGTTTCAACTACCCAGGTTTAAGGTATTCTTCCTTCAGCTAAAACATGCACGTGGAACCTTGAGTATGATCAACCATGTGATCGGGAGATGTGTTCAAATATGTCTCAGTTTTCGTAGCCTGGTACTCGGGTGCAACATTCCAGACGCTTTACTATCACTCTCCCGACTTGGAGAGTCAGTCCCTTTAACCTCCTGTTTGGCCCAGTTTGCAATTTCTGCGGAAGATGAACAGGAATAGCGAGAACCAATGAGAGACTAGCTGGAGGTGTCTGGACGGGCAAATTTAACTCTCATTTCCCACCAGGAAGAGGAATTAACCAAAGGCTCAGCGTGCCGTGCCGGAACCAGATTAGGGCCTGAAGCCATCCTGCGGTGTTGCGGCCAGCTCAAAAGAAAGCGAGTTGAAGAAAGGAGCTCAGGGGCACTGTAATTCACAAACCTGCAGAGTTATAAATGACAGCTATCGTCCAAAAATATACTGAAGTAAGGCTGCCAAGAGGACTTGAAAGCGGGGCAGAATTGCAGGAAACCGATTTCAGGAGGTAGACTGGAATTGCATTGAAAGCATAGGAAAAGAGGCAGAACGTCCACAATGATGCACTTGGCCAAAAAGGGCGTATGCGTTTTTTCCTGAATATATTCAGGAAAAAACGCATACGCCCTTTTTGGCCAACCAAGCAAGCTTGCAAAGGAAATCTGCACTACAATGAAGTCTCACTTCCCCCCGGTCAAAAGGGCCATCTGAAAAAAGTGTAAAATCCAGAAAGGCAGGACAGGCCATGGAGAACTGGGAGCCTTGTTATGCTGATGGGCGGGATGTAAATTGCCAACAGACACTCGGGAGAAGTGTATGGTGTTTCCTGAAACATCTAAAAAACAAAGCAACAGAGCCTAGGGCACTTCCACTTATGGTCCTATAGCTTAGGGAAATTAAAATCAAAAGACACAGCCACCCCGAAGTTTGGGACGCCTCTGTTTATAAGATCCTCGTTTACCGTACAATTTCAATATCACAGAAAGTGAAAAATGGATAAAGAACTTGTGGTACTTACGTACAATGCAGTATCACTCTGCAATGAAATCTATGTCATCAGGCCCGTAGCAGCATAATGAGTGGATTCAGGTACGATGATTCTAACTGAAATAAGTCACACAGAAAAAGAAACATCATAAGATATCACTAATACACGGAATGTAAACTTGGCTACACAGGAACTGAATTCCAAAACAGAACAGGGTCTCAAATTTAGAAAACCAACTTATGCTTTCTTAAGGGGAAAGGTGAGTTGGGGTGCTGCATAAAACCAGAGATTGAAATGAGCACAGATAAAGTTCCTTAAGCCAAATATGGAATAGACAAGAGCTACTCCTTGCTCAACGAAATGGACGGAACACCCCATATTAAACGCCTAAGAATGTACCTGACTAGTAAGTATCTTAAAACCTATGGATTGCTATGTCTCCGAAAGAGAATCAAGCATGTGTACAGGGGAATAAACGCAGCAGTGATAGGATTGTAGAGGTTCGGTGAGCAAATGAAGACCCTTTAAAGTCATATTGCATGGTACCCATTCCAAGGGTCTCAACTCTCCAGGTTTAAGGTATTCCTCCTTCAGCTAAAACATTCATCTGGAACCCAGAGTATGATCAACCGTGTGAACGGGAGACGTGTTCAAATATGTCTCAGTTTTCCTCCCCTGGTACTCGGGTGCAACATTCCAGACGCTTTACTAACACTCTCCCCACTTGGAGAGTCAGCGCCTTTAACCTCCTGTTTGGCCCAGTTTGCAATTTCTGCGGAAGATGAACAGGAATAGGGAGAACCAATGAGAGACTAGCTGGAGGTGTCTGGACGGGCAAATTTAACTCTCATTTCCCACCAGGAAGAGGAAATAACCAAAGGCTCAGCTGCCGTGCCGGAACCAGATTAGGGCCTGAAGCCATCCTGAGATGTTGCGGCCAGCTCAAAAGAAAGCGAGTTGAAGAAAGGAGCTCAGGGGCACTGTAATTCACAAACCTGCAGAGTTATAAATGACAGCTATCGTCCAAAAATATACTGAAGTAAGGCTGCCAAGAGGACTTGAAAGCGGGCAGAATTGCAGGAAACCGATTTCAGGAGGTAGACTGGAATTGCATTGAAAGCATAGGAAAAGAGGCAGAACGTCCACAATGATGCACTTGGCCAAAAAGGGCGTATGCGTTTTTTCCTGAATATATTCAGGAAAAAACGCATACGCGCTTTTTGGCCAACCAAGCAAGCTTGCAAAGGAAATCTGCACTACAATGAAGTCTCACTTCCCCCTGGTCAAAAGGGCCATCTGAAAAAAGTGTAAAATCCAGAAAGGCAGGACAGGCCATGGAGAACTGGGAGCCTTGTTATGCTGATGGGCGGGATGGAAATTGCCAACAGACACTCGGGAGAAGTGTATGGTGTTTCCTGAAACATCTAAAAACCAAAGCAACAGAGCCTAGGGCACTTCCACTTATGGTCCTATAGCTTAGGGAAATTAAAATCAAAAAGACACAGCCACCCCAAAGATTGGAACGGCTCTGTTTACAAGAACCTCGTTTACAGTACAAGTTCAACATCGCAGAAAGTGAAAAATGGATAAAGAAGTTGTGGTATTTACTTACAAAGCAATATCACTCAGCAATGAAATCTATGTCATCAGGCCCTTAGCAGCACAATGAGTGGATTCAGGTACGATGATTCTAACTAAAATAAGTCACACAGAAAAAGAAACATCATAAGATATCAGTAATACACGGAATGTAAACTTGGCTACACAGGAACTGAATTACAGAACAGAACAGGGTCTCAAATTTAGAAAACCAACTTATGCTTGCTTAAGGGGAAAGGTGAGTTGGGGTGCTGCATAAAACCAGAGATTGAAATGAGCACAGATAAAGTTCCTTAAGCCAAATATGGAATAGACAAGAGCTACTCCTTGCTCAACGAAATGGACTCAACACCGCATATTAAACGCCTAAGAATGTACCTGACTAGTAAGTATCTTAAAACCTATGGATTGCTATGTCTCCGAAAGAGAATCAAGCATGTGTACAGGGGAATAAAGGCAGCAGTGATAGGATTGTAGAGGTTCGGTGACCAAATGAAGACCCTTTAAAGTCATATTGCATGGTACCCATTCCAAGGGTCTCAACTCTCCAGGTTTAAGGTATTCCTCCTTCAGCTAAAACATGCATCTGGAACCCAGAGTATGATCAACCGTGTGAATGGGAGACGTGTTCAAATATGTCTCAGTTTTCCTCCCCTGGTACTCGGGTGCAACATTCCAGACGCTTTACTAACACTCTCCCCACTTGGAGAGTCAGCGCCTTTAACCTCCTGTTTGGCCCAGTTTGCAATTTCTGCGGAAGATGAACAGGAATAGGGAGAACCAATGAGAGACTAGCTGGAGGTGTCTGGACGGGCAAATTTAACTCTCATTTCCCACCAGGAAGAGGAAATAACCAAAGGCTCAGCTGCCGTGCCGGAACCAGATTAGGGCCTGAAGCCATCCTGAGGTGTTGCGGCCAGCTCAAAAGAAAGCGAGTTGAAGAAAGGAGCTCAGGGGCACTGTAATTCACAAACCTGCAGAGTTATAAATGACAGCTATCGTCCAAAAATATACTGAAGTAAGGCTGCCAAGAGGACTTGAAAGCGGGCAGAATTGCAGGAAATCGATTTCAGGAGGTAGACTGGAATTGCATTGAAAGCATAGGAAAAGAGGCAGAACGTCCACAATGATACACTTGGCCAAAAAGGGCGTATGCGTTTTTTCCTGAATATATTCAGGAAAAAACGCATACGCCCTTTTTGGCCAACCAAGCAAGCTTGCAAAGGAAATCTGCACTACAATGAAGTCTCACTTCCCCCCGGTCAAAAGGGCCATCTGAAAAAAGTGTAAAATCCAGAAAGGCAGGACAGGCCATGGAGAACTGGGAGCCTTGTTATGCTGATGGGCGGGATGTAAATTGCCAACAGACACTCGGGAGAAGTGTATGGTGTTTCCTGAAACATCTAAAAACCAAAGCAACAGAGCCTAGGGCACTTCCACTTATGGTCCTATAGCTTAGGGAAATTAAAATCAAAAAGACACAGCCACCCCAAAGATTGGAAAGGCTCTGTTTACAAGAACCTCGTTTACAGTACAAGTTCAACATCGCAGAAAGTGAAAAATGGATAAAGAAGTTGTGGTATTTACTTACAAAGCAATATCTCTCAGCAATGAAATCTATGTCATCAGGCCCTTAGCAGCACAATGAGTGGATTCAGGTATGATGATTCTAACTGAAATAAGTCACACAGAAAAAGAAACATCATAAGATATCAGTAATACACGGAATGTAAACTTGGCTACACAGGAACTGAATTACAGAACAGAACAGGGTCTCAAATTTAGAAAACCAACTTATGCTTGCTTAAGGGTAAAGGTGAGTTGGGGTGCTGCATAAAACCAGAGATTGAAATGAGCACAGATAAAGTTCCTTAAGCCAAATATGGAATAGACAAGAGCTACTCCTTGCTCAACGAAATGGACTCAACACCGCATATTAAACGCCTAAGAATGTACCTGACTAGTAAGTATCTTAAAACCTATGGATTGCTATGTCTCCGAAAGAGAATCAAGCATGTGTACAGGGGAATAAACGCAGCAGTGATAGGATTGTAGAGGTTCGGTGAGCAAATGAAGACCCTTTAAAGTCATATTGCATGGTACCCATTCCAAGGGTCTCAACTCTCCAGGTTTAAGGTATTCCTCCTTCAGCTAAAACATGCATCTGGACCCCAAAGTATGATCAACCGTGTGAACGGGAGACGTGTTCAAATATGTCTCAGTTTTCCTCCCCTGGTACTCGGGTGCAACATTCCAGACGCTTTACTAACACTCTCCCCACTTGGAGAGTCAGCCCCTTTAACCTCCTGTTTGGCCCAGTTTGCAATTTCTGCGGAAGATGAACAGGAATAGGGAGAACCAATGAGAGACTAGCTGGAGGTGTCTGGACGGGCAAATTTAACTCTCATTTCCCACCAGGAAGAGGAATTAACCAAAGGCTCAGTGTGCCGTGCCGGAACCAGATTAGGGCCTGAAGCCATCCTGAGGTGTTGCGGCCAGCTCAAAAGAAAGCGAGTTGAAGAAAGGAGCTCAGGGGCACTGTAATTCACAAGCCTGCAGAGTTATAAATGACAGCTATCGTCCAAAAATATACTGAAGTAAGGCTGCCAAGAGGACTTGAAAGCGGGGCAGAATTGCAGGAAACCGATTTCAGGAGGTAGACTGGAATTGCATTGAAAGCATAGGAAAAGAGGCAGAACGTCCACAATGATGCACTTGGCCAAAAAGGGCGTATGCGTTTTTTCCTGAATATATTCAGGAAAAAACGCATACGCCCTTTTTGGCCAACCAAGCAAGCTTGCAAAGGAAATCTGCACTACAATGAAGTCTCACTTCCCCCCGGTCAAAAGGGCCATCTGAAAAAAGTGTAAAATCCAGAAAGGCAGGACAGGCCATGGAGAACTGGGAGCCTTGTTATGCTGATGGGTGGAATGGAAATTGCCAACAGACACTCGGGAGAAGTGTATGGTGTTTCCTGAAACATCTAAAAACCAAAGCAACAGAGCCTAGGGCACTTCCACTTATGGTCCTATAGCTTAGGGAAATTAAAATCAAAAAGACTCAGCCACCCCAAAGTTTGGGACGTCTCTGCTTACAAGAACCTCGTTTACCGTACAAGTTCAATATCACAGAAAGTGAAAAATGGATAAAGAACTTGTGGTACTTATGTACAATGCAGTATCACTCAGCAATGAAATCTGTGTCATCAGGCCCTTAGCAGCACAATGAGTGGATTCAGTTATGATGATTCTAACTGAAATAAGTCACACAGAAAAAGAAACATCATAAGATATCAGTAATACACGGAATGTAAACTTGGCTACACAGGAACTGAATTCCAAAACAGGACAGGGTCTCAAATTTAGAAAACCAACTTATGCTTGCTTCAGGGGAAAGGTGAGTTGGGGTGCTGCATAAAACCAGAGATTGAAATGAGCACAGATAAAGTTCCTTAAGCCAAATATGGAATAGACAAGAGCTACTCCTTGCTCAACGAAATGGACTCAACACCCCATATTAAAAGCCTAAGAATGTACCTGACTAGTAAGTATCTTAAATCCTATGGATTGCTATGTCTCCGAAAGAGAATCAAGCATGTGTACAGGGGAATAAACGCAGCAGTGATAGGATTGGAGAGGTTCGGTGAGCAAATGAAGACCCTTTGAAGTCATATTGCATGGTACCCATTCCACGGGTCTCAACTCTCCAGGTTTAAGGTATTCTTCCTTCAGCTAAAACATGCATGTGGAACCCAGAGTATGATCAACCGTGTGAACGGGAGACGTGTTCAAATATGTCTCAGTTTTCGTCCCCTGGTACTTGGGTGCAACATTCCAGACGCTTTACTAACACTGTCCCCACTTGGAGAGTCAGCGTCTTTAACCTCCTGTTTGGCCCAGTTTGCAATTTCTGCGGAAGATGAACAGGAATAGCGAGAACAAATGAGAGACTAGCTGGAGGTGTCTGGACGGGCAAATTTAACTCTCATTTCCCACCAGGAAGAGGAATTAACCAAAGGCTCAGTGTGCCTTTCCAGAACCAGATTAGGACCTGAAGCCATCCTGCGGTGTTTCGGCCAGGTCACAAGAAAGCGAGTTGAAGAAAGGAGCTCAGGGGCACTGTAATTCACAAACCTGCAGAGTTATAAATGACAGCTATCGTCCAAAAATATACTGAAGTAAGGCTGCCAAGAGGACTTGAAAGTGGGGCAGAATTGCAGGAAACCGATTTCAGGAGGTAGACTGGAATTGCATTGAAAGCATAGGAAAAGAGGCAGAACGTCCACAATGATGCACTTGGCCAAAAAGGGCATATGTGTTTTTTCCTGTATATATTCAGGAAAAAACGCATACGCCCTTTTTGGCCAACCAAGCAAGCTTGCAAAGGAAATCTGCACTACAATGAAGTCTCACTTCCCCCCGGTCAAAAGGGCCATCTGAAAAAAGTGTAAAATCCAGAAAGGCAGGACAGGCCATGGAGAACTGGGAGCCTTGTTATGCTGATGGGTGGGATGGAAATTGCCAACAGACACTCGGGAGAAGTGTATGGTGTTTCCTGAAACATCTAAAAAACAAAGCAACAGAGCCTAGGGCAATTCCACGTATGGTCCTATAGCATAGGGAAATTAAAATCAAAAAGACACAGCCACCCCAAAGTTTGGGACGCCTCTGTTTACAAGAACCTCGTTTACAGTAGAAGTTCAACATCGCAGAAAGTGAAAAATGGATAAAGAAGTTGTGGTATTTACTTACAAATCAATATCACTCAGCAATGAAATCTATGTCATCAGGCCCTTAGCAGCACAATGAGTGGATTCAGGTATGATGATTCTAACTGAAATAAGTCACACAGAAAAAGAAACATCATAAGATATCAGTAATACACGGAATGTAAACTTGGCTACACAGGAACTGAATTACAGAACAGAACAGGGTCTCAAATTTAGAAAAACAACTTATGCTTGCTTAAGGGTAAAGGTGAGTTGGGGTGCTGCATAAAACCAGAGATTGAAATGAGCACAGATAAAGTTCCTTAAGCCAAATATGGAATAGACAAGAGCTACTCCTTGCTCAACGAAATGGACTCAACACCACATATTAAACGCCTAAGAATGTACCTGACTAGTAAGTATCTTAAAACCTATGGATTGCTATGTCTCCGAAAGAGAATCAAGCATGTGTACAGGGGCATAAACGCAGCAGTGATAGGATTGGAGAGGTTCGGTGAGCAAATGAAGACCCTTTGAAGTCATATTGCATGGTACCCATTCCACGGGTTTCAACTACCCAGGTTTAAGGTATTCTTCCTTCAGCTAAAACATGCATGTGGAACCTAGAGTATGATCAACCATGTGATCGGGAGATGTGTTCAAATATGTCTCAGTTTTCGTACCATGGTACTCGGGTGCAACATTCCAGACGCTTTACTAACACTCTCCCCACTTGGAGAGTCAGCGCCTTTAAGCTCCTGTTTGGCCCAGTTTGCAATTTCTGCGGAAGATGAACAGGAATAGGGAGAACCAATGAGAGACTAGCTGGAGGTGTCTGGACGGGCAAATTTAACTCTCATTTCCCACCAGGAAGAGGAAATAACAAAAGGCTCAGCTGCCGTGCCGGAACCAGATTAGGGCCTGAAGCCATCCTGAGGTGTTGCGGCCAGCTCAAAAGAAAGCGAGTTGAAGAAAGGAGCTCAGAGGCACTGTAATTCACAAACCTGCAGAGTTATAAATGACAGCTATCGTCCAAAAATATACTGAAGTAAGGCTGCCAAGAGGACTTGAAAGCGGGGCAGAATTGCAGGAAACCGATTTCAGGAGGTAGACTGGAATTGCATTGAAAGCATAGGAAAAGAGGCAGAACGTCCACAATGATGCACTTGGCCAAAAAGGGCGTATGCGTTTTTTCCTGAATATATTCAGGAAAAAACGCATACGCCCTTTTTGGCCAAACAAGCAAGCTTGCAAAGGAAATCTGCACTACAATGAAGTCTCACTTCCCCCCGGTCAAAAGGGCCATCTGAAAAAAGTGTAAAATCCAGAAAGGCAGGACAGGCCATGGAGAACTGGGAGCCTTGTTATGCTGATGGGTGGGATGGAAATTGCCAACAGACACTCGGGAGAAGTGTATGGTGTTTCCTGAAACATCTAAAAACCAAAGCAACAGAGCCTAGGGCACTTCCACTTATGGTCCTATAGCTTAGGGAAATTAAAATCAAAAAGACTCAGCCACCCCAAAGTTTGGGACGTCTCTGCTTACAAGAACCTCGTTTACCGTACAAGTTCAATATCACAGAAAGTGAAAAATGGATAAAGAACTTGTGGTACTTATGTACAATGCAGTATCACTCAGCAATGAAATCTGTGTCATCAGGCCCTTAGCAGCACAATGAGTGGATTCAGTTATGATGATTCTAACTGAAATAAGTCACACAGAAAAAGAAACATCATAAGATATCAGTAATACACGGAATGTAAACTTGGCTACACAGGAACTGAATTCCAAAACAGGACAGGGTCTCAAATTTAGAAAACCAACTTATGCTTGCTTCAGGGGAAAGGTGAGTTGGGGTGCTGCATAAAACCAGAGATTGAAATGAGCACAGATAAAGTTCCTTAAGCCAAATATGGAATAGACAAGAGCTACTCCTTGCTCAACGAAATGGACTCAACACCCCATATTAAAAGCCTAAGAATGTACCTGACTAGTAAGTATCTTAAATCCTATGGATTGCTATGTCTCCGAAAGAGAATCAAGCATGTGTACAGGGGAATAAACGCAGCAGTGATAGGATTGGAGAGGTTCGGTGAGCAAATGAAGACCCTTTGAAGTCATATTGCATGGTACCCATTCCACGGGTCTCAACTCTCCAGGTTTAAGGTATTCTTCCTTCAGCTAAAACATGCATGTGGAACCCAGAGTATGATCAACCGTGTGAACGGGAGACGTGTTCAAATATGTCTCAGTTTTCGTCCCCTGGTACTTGGGTGCAACATTCCAGACGCTTTACTAACACTGTCCCCACTTGGAGAGTCAGCGCCTTTAAGCTCCTGTTTGGCCCAGTTTGCAATTTCTGCGGAAGATGAACAGGAATAGGGAGAACCAATGAGAGACTAGCTGGAGGTGTCTGGACGGGCAAATTTAACTCTCATTTCCCACCAGGAAGAGGAAATAACAAAAGGCTCAGCTGCCGTGCCGGAACCAGATTAGGGCCTGAAGCCATCCTGAGGTGTTGCGGCCAGCTCAAAAGAAAGCGAGTTGAAGAAAGGAGCTCAGGGGCACTGTAATTCACAAACCTGCAGAGTTATAAATGACAGCTATCGTCCAAAAATATACTGAAGTAAGGCTGCCAAGAGGACTTGAAAGCGGGGCAGAATTGCAGGAAACTGATTTCAGGAGGTAGACTGGAATTGCATTGAAAGCATAGGAAAAGAGGCAGAACGTCCACAATGATGCACTTGGCCATAAAGGGCGTATGCGTTTCTTCCTGAATATATTCAGGAAAAAACGCATACGCACTTTTTGGCCAACCAAGCAAGCTTGCAAAGGAAATCTGCACTACAATGAAGTCTCACTTCCCCCAGGTCAAAAGGGCCATCTGAAAAAAGTGTAAAATCCAGAAAGGCAGGACAGGCCATGGAGAACTGGGAGCCTTGTTATGCTGATGGGCGGGATGTAAATTGCCAACAGACACTCGGGAGAAGTGTATGGTGTTTCCTGAAACATCTAAAAAACAAAGCAACAGAGCCTAGGGCACTTCCACTTATGGTCCCATAGTTTAGGGAAATTAAAATCAAAAAGACACAACCACCTCAAAGTTTGGGACGCCTCTGTTTACAAGAACCTCGTTTACAGTACAAGTTCAACATCGCAGAAAGTGAAAAATGGATAAAGAAGTTGTGGTATTTACTTACAAAGCAATATCACTCAGCAATGAAATCTATGTCATCAGGCCCTTAGCAGCACAATGAGTGGATTCAGGTATGATGATTCTAACTGAAATAAGTCACACAGAAAAAGAAACATCATAAGATATCAGTAATACACGGAATGTAAACTTGGCTACACAGGAACTGAATTACAGAACAGAACAGGGTCCCAAATTTAGAAAACCAACTTATGCTTGCTTAAGGGGAAAGGTGAGTTGGGGTGCTTCATAAAACCAGAGATTGAAATGAGCACAGATAAAGTTCCTTAAGCCAAATATGGAATAGACAAGAGCTACTCCTTGCTCAACGAAATGGACTCAACACCCCATATTAAAAGCCTAAGAATGTACCTGACTAGTAAGTATCTTAAAACCTATGGATTGCTATGTCTCCGAAAGAGAATCAAGCATGTGTACACGGGAATAAACACAGCAGTGATAGGATTGGAGAGGTTCGGTGAGCAAATGAAGACCCTTTGAAGTCATATTGCATGGTACCCATTACACGGGTCTCAACTCTCCAGGTTTAAGGTATTCTTCCTTCAGCTAAAACATGCATGTGGAACCCAGAGTATGATCAACCGTGTGAATGGGAGACGTGTTCAAATATGTCTCAGTTTTCGTCCCCTGGTACTTGGGTGCAACATTCCAGACGCTTTGCTAACACTCTCCCCACTTGGAGAGTCAGCGCCTTTAACCTCCTGTTTGGCCCAGTTTGCAATTTCTGCGGAAGATGAACAGGAATAGCGAGAACAAATGAGAGACTAGCTGGAGGTGTCTGGACGGGCAAATTTAACTCTCATTTCCCACCAGGAAGAGGAAATAACCAAAGGCTCAGCTGCCGTGCTGGAACCAGATTAGGGCCTGAAGCCATCCTGCGGTGTTGCGGCCAGCTCAAAAGAAAGCGAGTTGAAGAAAGGAGCTCAGGGGCACTGTAATTCACAAACCTGCAGAGTTATAAATGACAGCTATCGTCCAAAAATATACTGAAGTAAGGCTGCCAAGAGGACTTGAAAGCGGGGCAGAATTGCAGGAAACCGATTTCAGGAGGTAGACTGGAATTGCATTGAAAGCATAGGAAAAGAGGCAGAACGTCCACAATGATGCACTTGGCCAAAAAGGACGTATGCATTTTTTCCTGAATATATTCAGGAAAAAACGCATACGCCCTTTTTGGCCAACCAAGCAAACTTGCAAAGGAAATCTGCACTACAATGAAGTCTCACTTCCCCCCGGTCAAAAGGGCCATCTGAAAAAAGTGTAAAATCCAGAAAGGCAGGACAGGCCATGGAGAACTGGGAGCATTGTTATGCAGATGGGCGGGATGGAAATTGCCAACAGACACTCGGGAGAAGTGTATGGTGTTTCCTGAAACATCTAAAAAACAAAGCAACAGAGCCAAGGGCACTTCCACTTATGGTCCTATAGCTTAGGGAAATTAAAATCAAAAAGACACAGCCACCCCAAAGTTTGGGACGCCTCTGTTTACAAGAACCTCGTTTACCGTACAAGTTCAATATCACAGAAAGTGAAAAATGGATAAAGAACTTGTGGTACTTACGTAAAATGCAGTATCACTCAGCAATGAAATCTATGTCATCAGGCCCGTAGCAGCATAATGAGTGGATTCAGGTACGATGATTATAACTGAAATAAGTCACACAGAAAAAGAAACATCATAAGATATCACTAATACACGGAATGTAAACTTGGCTACAAAGGAACTGAATTCCAAAACAGAACAGGGTCTCAAATTTAGAAAACCAACTTATGCTTGCTTAAGGGGAAAGGTGAGTTGGGGTGCTGCATAAAACCAGAGATTGAAATGAGCACAGATAAAGTTCCTTAAGCCAAATATGGAATAGACAAGAGCTACTCCTTGCTCAACGAAATGGACTCAACACCCCAAATTAAACGCCTAAGAATGTATCTGACTAGTAAGTATCTTAAAACCTATGGATTGCTCTGTCTCCATAAGAGAATCAAGCATGTGTACAGGGGCATAAACGCAGCAGTGATAGGATAGGAGAGGTTCGGTGAGCAAATGAAGACCATTTGAAGTCATATTGCACGGTACCCATTAAACGGGTCTCAACTCTCCAGGTTTAAGGTATTCTTCCTTCAGCTAAAACATGCACGTGGAACCTTGAGTATGATCAACCATGTGATCGGGAGATGTGTTCAAATATGTCTCAGTTTTCGTAGCCTGGTACTCGGGTGCAACATTCCAGACGCTTTACTATCACTCTCCCGACTTGGAGAGTCAGTCCCTTTAACCTCCTGTTTGGCCCAGTTTGCAATTTCTTCGGAAGATGAACAGGAATAGCGAGAACCAATGAGAGACTAGCTGGAGGTGTCTGGACGGGCAAATTTAACTCTCATTTCCCACCAGGAAGAGGAAATACCCAAAGGCTCAGCGTGCCTTGCCGGAACCAGATTAGGGCCTGAATCCATCCTGCGGTGTTGCGGCCAGCTCAAAAGAAAGCGAGTTGAAGAAAGGAGCTCAGGGGCACTGTAATTCACAAACCTGCAGAGTTATAAATGACAGCTATCGTCCAAAAATATACTGAAGTAAGGCTGCCAAGAGGACTTGAAAGCGGGGCAGAATTGCAGGAAACCGATTTCAGGAGGTAGACTGGAATTGCATTGAAAGCATAGGAAAAGAGGCAGAACGTCCACAATGATGCACTTGGCCAAAAAGGGCGTATGCATTTTTTCCTGAATATATTCAGGAAAAAACGCATACGCACTTTTTGGTCAACCAAGCAAGCTTGCAAAGGAAATCTGCACTACAATGAAGTCTCACTTTCCCCCGGTCAAAAGGGCCATCTGAAAAAAGTGTAAAATCCAGAAAGGCAGGACAGGCCATGGAGAACTGGGAGCCTTGTTATGCTGATGGGCGGGATGTAAATTGCCAACAGACACTAGGGTGAAGTGTATGGTGTTTCCTGAAACATGTAAAAAACAAAGCAACAGAGCCTAGGGCACTTCCACTTATGGTCCTATAGCTTAGGGAAATTAAAATCAAAAAGACACAGCCACCCCGAAGTTTGGGACGTCTCTGTTTACAAGAACCTCATTTACCATACAAGTTCAATATCACAGAAAGTGAAAAATGGATAAAGAACATGTGGTACTTACGTACAATGCAGTATCACTCAGCAATGAAATCTATGTCATCAGGCCCGTAGCAGCATAATGAGTAGATTCAGGTACGATGATTCTAACTGAAATAAGTCACACAGAAAAAGAAACATCATAAGATATCACTAATACACGGAATGTAAACTTGGCTACACAGGAACTGAATTCCAAAACAGAACAGTGTCTCAAATTTAGAAAACCAACTTATGCTTGCTTAAGGGGAAAGGTGAGTTGGGGTGCTGCATAAAACCAGAGATTGAAATGAGCACAGATAAAGTTCCTTAAGCAAATATGGAATAGACAAGAGCTACTCCTTGCTCAACGAAATGGACTCAACACCCCATATTAAACGCCTAAGAATGTACCTGACTAGTAAGTATCTTAAAACCTATGGATTGCTATGTCTCCAAAAGAGAATCAACCGTGTGTACAGGGGCATAAACGCAGCAGTGATAGGATTGGAGAGGTTTGGTGAGCAAATGAAGACCCTTTGAAGTCATATTGCATGGTACCCATTCCACGGGTTTCAACTCTCCAGGTTTAAGGTATTCTTCCTTCAGCTAAAACATGCATGTGGAACCCATAGTATGATCAAACATGTGAACGGGAGACGTGTTGAAATATGTCTCAGTTTTCCTCCCCTGGTACTCGGGTGCAACATTCCAGACGCTTTACTAACACTCTCCCGACTTGGAGAGTCAGTCCCTTTAACCTCCTGTTTGGCCCAGTTTGCAATTTCTGCGGAAGATGAACAGGAATAGCGAGAACCAATGAGAGACTAGCTGGAGGTGTCTGGACGGGCAAATTTAACTCTCATTTCCCACCAGGAAGAGGAATTAACCAAAGGCACAGCGTGCCATGCCGGAACCAGATTAGGGCCTGAAGCCATCCTGCGGTGTTGCGGCCAGGTCACAAGAAAGCGAGTTGAAGAAAGGAGCTCAGGGGCACTGTAATTCACAAACCTGCAGAGTTATAAATGACAGCTATCGTCCAAAAATATACTGAAGTAAGGCTGCCAAGAGGACTTGAAAGCGGGGCAGAATTGCAGGAAACCGATTTCAGGAGGTAGACTGGAATTGCATTGAAAGCATAGGAAAAGAGGCAGAACGTCCACAATGATGCACTTGGCCAAAAAGGGCGTATGCGTTTTTTCCTGAATATATTCAGGAAAAAACGCATACGCCCTTTTTGGCCAACCAAGCAAGCTTGCAAAGGAAATCTGCACTACAATGACGTCTCACTTCCCCCCGGTCAAAAGGGCCATCTGAAAAAAGTGTAAAATCCAGAAAGGCAGGACAGGCCATGGAGAACTGGGAGCCTTGTTATGCTGATGGGCGGGATGGAAATTGCCAACAGACACTCGGGAGAAGTGTATGGTGTTTCCTGAAACATCTAAAAAACAAAGCAACAGAGCCAAGGGCACTTCCACTTATGGTCCTATAGCTTAGGGAAATTAAAATCAAAAAGACACAGCCACCCCAAAGTTTGGGACGCCTCTGTTTACAAGAACCTCGTTTACCGTACAAGTTCAACATCGCAGAAAGTGAAAAATGGATAAAGAAGTTGTGGTATTTACTTAAAAAGCAATATCACTCAGCAATGAAATCTATGTCATCAGGCCCTTAGCAGCACAATGAGTGGATTCAGGTACGATGATTCTAACTGAAATAAGTCACACAGAAAAAGAAACATCATAAGATATCAGTAATACACGGAATGTAAACTTGGCTACACAGGAACTGAATTACAGAACAGAACAGGGTCTCAAATTTAGAAAACCAACTTTTGCTTGCTTAAGGGGAAAGGTGAGTTGGGGTGCTTCATAAAACCAGAGATTGAAATGAGCACAGATAAAGTTCCTTAAGCCAAATATGGAATAGACAAGAGCTACTCCTTGCTCAACGAAATGGACTCAACACCGCATATTAAACGCCTAAGAATGTACCTGACTAGTAAGTATCTTAAAACCTATGGATTGCTTTGCCTCCAAAACAGAATCAAGCGTGTGTACAGGGGCATAAACGCAGCAGTGATAGGATTGGAGAGGTTCGGTGAGCAAATGAAGACCCTTTGAAGTCATATTGCATGGTACCCATTCCACGGGTCTCAACTCTCCAGGTTTAAGGTATTCTTCCTTCAGCTAAAACATGCATGTGGAACCCAGAGTATGATCAACGTGTGAACGGGAGACGTATTTAAATATGTCTCAGTTTTCCTCCCCTGGTACTCGGGTGCAACATTCCAGACGCTTTACTAACACTCTCCCCACTTGGAGAGTCATTCCCTATAAACTCTTGTTTGGCCCAGTTTGCAATTTCTGCGGAAGATGAACAGGAATAGGGAGAACCAATGAGAGACTAGCTGGAGGTGTCTGGACGGGCAAATTTAACTCTCATTTCCCACCAGGAAGAGGAAATAACCAAAGGCACAGCGTGCCGTGCCGGAACCAGATTAGGGCCTGAAGCCATCCAGCGGTGTTGCGGCCAGCTCAAAAGAAAGCGAGTTGATGAAAGGAGCTGAGGGGCACTGTAATTCACAAACCTGCAGAGTTATAAATGACAGCTATCGTCCAAAAATATACTGAAGTAAGGCTGCCAAGAGGACTTGAAAGCGGGGCAGAATTGCAGGAAACCGATTTCAGGAGGTAGACTGGAATTGCATTGAAAGCATAGGAAAAGAGGCATAACATCCACAATGATGTACTTGGCCAAAAAGTGCGTATGCGTTTTTTCCTTAATATATTCAGGAAAAAACGCATACGCCCTTTTTGGACAACCAAGCAAGCTTGCAAAGGAAATCTGCACTACAATGAAGTCTCACTTCCCGCAGGTCAAAAGGGCCATCTGAAAAAATGTATAATCCAGAAAGGCAGGACAGGCCATGGAGAACTGGGAGCCTTGTTATGCTGATGGGCGGGATGTAAATTGCCAACAGACACTCGGGAGAAGTGTATGGTGTTTCCTGAAACATCTAAAAAACAAAGCAACAGAGCCTAGGGCACTTCCACTTATGGTCCTATAGCTTAGGGAAATTAAAATCAAAAAGACTCAGCCACCCCAAAGTTTGGGACGTCTCTGCTTACAAGAACCTCGTTTACCGTACAAGTTCAATATCACAGAAAGTGAAAAATGGATAAAGAACTTGTGGTACTTACGTACAATGCAGTATCACTCAGCAATGAAATCTATGTCATCAGGCCCGTAGCAGCACAATGAGTGGATTCAGGTATGATGATTCTAACTGAAATAAGTCACACAGAAAAAGAAACATCATAAGATATCAGTAATACACGGAATGTAAACTTGGCTACACAGGAACTGAATTCCAAAACAGGACAGGGTCTCAAATTTAGAAAACCAACTTATGCTTGCTTAAGGGGAAAGGTGAGTTGGGGTGCTGCATAAAACCAGAGATTGAAATGAGCACAGATAAAGTTCCTTAAGCCAAATATGGAATAGACAAGAGCTACTCCTTGCTCAACGAAATGGACTCAACACCCCATATTAAAAGCCTAAGAATGTACCTGACTAGTAAGTATCTTAAAACCTATGGATTGCTATGTCTCTGAAAGAGAATCAAGCATGTGTACACGGGAATAAACACAGCAGTGATAGGATTGGAGAGGTTCGGTGAGCAAATGAAGACCCTTTGAAGTCATATTGCATGGTACCCATTACACGGGTCTCAACTCTCCAGGTTTAAGGTATTCTTCCTTCAGCTAAAACATGCATGTGGAACCCAGAGTATGATCAACCGTGTGAATGGGAGACGTGTTCAAATATGTCTCAGTTTTCGTCCCCTGGTACTTGGGTGCAACATTCCAGACGCTTTGCTAACACTCTCCCCACTTGGAGAGTCAGCGCCTTTAACCTCCTGTTTGGCCCAGTTTGCAATTTCTGCGGAAGATGAACAGGAATAGCGAGAACAAATGAGAGACTAGCTGGAGGTGTCTGGACGGGCAAATTTAACTCTCATTTCCCACCAGGAAGAGGAAATAACCAAAGGCTCAGCTGCCGTGCTGGAACCAGATTAGGGCCTGAAGCCATCCTGCGGTGTTGCGGCCAGCTCAAAAGAAAGCGAGTTGAAGAAAGGAGCTCAGGGGCACTGTAATTCACAAACCTGCAGAGTTATAAATGACAGCTATCGTCCAAAAATATACTGAAGTAAGGCTGCCAAGAGGACTTGAAAGCGGGGCAGAATTGCAGGAAACCGATTTCAGGAGGTAGACTGGAATTGCATTGAAAGCATAGGAAAAGAGGCAGAACGTCCACAATGATGCACTTGGCCAAAAAGGACGTATGCGTTTTTTCCTGAATATATTCAGGAAAAAACGCATACGCCCTTTTTGGCCAACCAAGCAAACTTGCAAAGGAAATCTGCACTACAATGAAGTCTCACTTCCCCCCGGTCAAAAGGGCCATCTGAAAAAAGTGTAAAATCCAGAAAGGCAGGACAGGCCATGGAGAACTGGGAGCATTGTTATGCAGATGGGCGGGATGGAAATTGCCAACAGACACTCGGGAGAAGTGTATGGTGTTTCCTGAAACATCTAAAAAACAAAGCAACAGAGCCAAGGGCACTTCCACTTATGGTCCTATAGCTTAGGGAAATTAAAATCAAAAAGACACAGCCACCCCAAAGTTTGGGACGCCTCTGTTTACAAGAACCTCGTTTACCGTACAAGTTCAATATCACAGAAAGTGAAAAATGGATAAAGAACTTGTGGTACTTACGTAAAATGCAGTATCACTCAGCAATGAAATCTATGTCATCAGGCCCGTAGCAGCATAATGAGTGGATTCAGGTACGATGATTATAACTGAAATAAGTCACACAGAAAAAGAAACATCATAAGATATCACTAATACACGGAATGTAAACTTGGCTACAAAGGAACTGAATTCCAAAACAGAACAGGGTCTCAAATTTAGAAAACCAACTTATGCTTGCTTAAGGGGAAAGGTGAGTTGGGGTGCTGCATAAAACCAGAGATTGAAATGAGCACAGATAAAGTTCCTTAAGCCAAATATGGAATAGACAAGAGCTACTCCTTGCTCAACGAAATGGACTCAACACCCCAAATTAAACGCCTAAGAATGTATCTGACTAGTAAGTATCTTAAAACCTATGGATTGCTCTGTCTCCATAAGAGAATCAAGCATGTGTACAGGGGCATAAACGCAGCAGTGATAGGATAGGAGAGGTTCGGTGAGCAAATGAAGACCATTTGAAGTCATATTGCACGGTACCCATTAAACGGGTCTCAACTCTCCAGGTTTAAGGTATTCTTCCTTCAGCTAAAACATGCACGTGGAACCTTGAGTATGATCAACCATGTGATCGGGAGATGTGTTCAAATATGTCTCAGTTTTCGTAGCCTGGTACTCGGGTGCAACATTCCAGACGCTTTACTATCACTCTCCCGACTTGGAGAGTCAGTCCCTTTAACCTCCTGTTTGGCCCAGTTTGCAATTTCTTCGGAAGATGAACAGGAATAGCGAGAACCAATGAGAGACTAGCTGGAGGTGTCTGGACGGGCAAATTTAACTCTCATTTCCCACCAGGAAGAGGAAATACCCAAAGGCTCAGCGTGCCTTGCCGGAACCAGATTAGGGCCTGAATCCATCCTGCGGTGTTGCGGCCAGCTCAAAAGAAAGCGAGTTGAAGAAAGGAGCTCAGGGGCACTGTAATTCACAAACCTGCAGAGTTATAAATGACAGCTATCGTCCAAAAATATACTGAAGTAAGGCTGCCAAGAGGACTTGAAAGCGGGGCAGAATTGCAGG
Organism: Grampus griseus; assembly: GCF_964374135.1. Lineage (NCBI taxonomy): Eukaryota > Metazoa > Chordata > Mammalia > Artiodactyla > Delphinidae > Grampus > Grampus griseus. The sequence goes on along the minus strand of NW_028133196.1, from coordinate 114,927 downwards.
AAACCGATTTCAGGAGGTAGACTGGAATTGCATTGAAAGCATAGGAAAAGAGGCAGAACGTCCACAATGATGCACTTGGCCAAAAAGGGCGTATGCATTTTTTCCTGAATATATTCAGGAAAAAACGCATACGCACTTTTTGGCCAACCAAGCAAGCTTGCAAAGGAAATCTGCACTACAATGAAGTCTCACTTTCCCCCGGTCAAAAGGGCCATCTGAAAAAAGTGTAAAATCCAGAAAGGCAGGACAGGCCATGGAGAACTGGGAGCCTTGTTATGCTGATGGGCGGGATGTAAATTGCCAACAGACACTAGGGAGAAGTGTATGGTGTTTCCTGAAACATGTAAAAAACAAAGCAACAGAGCCTAGGGCACTTCCACTTATGGTCCTATAGCTTAGGGAAATTAAAATCAAAAAGACACAGCCACCCCGAAGTTTGGGACGTCTCTGTTTACAAGAACCTCATTTACCATACAAGTTCAATATCACAGAAAGTGAAAAATGGATAAAGAACATGTGGTACTTACGTACAATGCAGTATCACTCAGCAATGAAATCTATGTCATCAGGCCCGTAGCAGCATAATGAGTAGATTCAGGTACGATGATTCTAACTGAAATAAGTCACACAGAAAAAGAAACATCATAAGATATCACTAATACACGGAATGTAAACTTGGCTACACAGGAACTGAATTCCAAAACAGAACAGTGTCTCAAATTTAGAAAACCAACTTATGCTTGCTTAAGGGGAAAGGTGAGTTGGGGTGCTGCATAAAACCAGAGATTGAAATGAGCACAGATAAAGTTCCTTAAGCAAATATGGAATAGACAAGAGCTACTCCTTGCTCAACGAAATGGACTCAACACCCCATATTAAACGCCTAAGAATGTACCTGACTAGTAAGTATCTTAAAACCTATGGATTGCTATGTCTCCAAAAGAGAATCAACCGTGTGTACAGGGGCATAAACGCAGCAGTGATAGGATTGGAGAGGTTTGGTGAGCAAATGAAGACCCTTTGAAGTCATATTGCATGGTACCCATTCCACGGGTTTCAACTCTCCAGGTTTAAGGTATTCTTCCTTCAGCTAAAACATGCATGTGGAACCCATAGTATGATCAAACATGTGAACGGGAGACGTGTTGAAATATGTCTCAGTTTTCCTCCCCTGGTACTCGGGTGCAACATTCCAGACGCTTTACTAACACTCTCCCGACTTGGAGAGTCAGTCCCTTTAACCTCCTGTTTGGCCCAGTTTGCAATTTCTGCGGAAGATGAACAGGAATAGCGAGAACCAATGAGAGACTAGCTGGAGGTGTCTGGACGGGCAAATTTAACTCTCATTTCCCACCAGGAAGAGGAATTAACCAAAGGCACAGCGTGCCATGCCGGAACCAGATTAGGGCCTGAAGCCATCCTGCGGTGTTGCGGCCAGGTCACAAGAAAGCGAGTTGAAGAAAGGAGCTCAGGGGCACTGTAATTCACAAACCTGCAGAGTTATAAATGACAGCTATCGTCCAAAAATATACTGAAGTAAGGCTGCCAAGAGGACTTGAAAGCGGGGCAGAATTGCAGGAAACCGATTTCAGGAGGTAGACTGGAATTGCATTGAAAGCATAGGAAAAGAGGCAGAACGTCCACAATGATGCACTTGGCCAAAAAGGGCGTATGCGTTTTTTCCTGAATATATTCAGGAAAAAACGCATACGCCCTTTTTGGCCAACCAAGCAAGCTTGCAAAGGAAATCTGCACTACAATGAAGTCTCACTTCCCCCCGGTCAAAAGGGCCATCTGAAAAAAGTGTAAAATCCAGAAAGGCAGGACAGGCCATGGAGAACTGGGAGCCTTGTTATGCTGATGGGCGGGATGGAAATTGCCAACAGACACTCGGGAGAAGTGTATGGTGTTTCCTGAAACATCTAAAAAACAAAGCAACAGAGCCAAGGGCACTTCCACTTATGGTCCTATAGCTTAGGGAAATTAAAATCAAAAAGACACAGCCACCCCAAAGTTTGGGACGCCTCTGTTTACAAGAACCTCGTTTACCGTACAAGTTCAACATCGCAGAAAGTGAAAAATGGATAAAGAAGTTGTGGTATTTACTTAAAAAGCAATATCACTCAGCAATGAAATCTATGTCATCAGGCCCTTAGCAGCACAATGAGTGGATTCAGGTACGATGATTCTAACTGAAATAAGTCACACAGAAAAAGAAACATCATAAGATATCAGTAATACACGGAATGTAAACTTGGCTACACAGGAACTGAATTACAGAACAGAACAGGGTCTCAAATTTAGAAAACCAACTTTTGCTTGCTTAAGGGGAAAGGTGAGTTGGGGTGCTTCATAAAACCAGAGATTGAAATGAGCACAGATAAAGTTCCTTAAGCCAAATATGGAATAGACAAGAGCTACTCCTTGCTCAACGAAATGGACTCAACACCGCATATTAAACGCCTAAGAATGTACCTGACTAGTAAGTATCTTAAAACCTATGGATTGCTTTGCCTCCAAAACAGAATCAAGCGTGTGTACAGGGGCATAAACGCAGCAGTGATAGGATTGGAGAGGTTCGGTGAGCAAATGAAGACCCTTTGAAGTCATATTGCATGGTACCCATTCCACGGGTCTCAACTCTCCAGGTTTAAGGTATTCTTCCTTCAGCTAAAACATGCATGTGGAACCCAGAGTATGATCAATGTGTGAACGGGAGACGTATTTAAATATGTCTCAGTTTTCCTCCCCTGGTACTCGGGTGCAACATTCCAGACGCTTTACTAACACTCTCCCCACTTGGAGAGTCATTCCCTATAAACTCTTGTTTGGCCCAGTTTGCAATTTCTGCGGAAGATGAACAGGAATAGGGAGAACCAATGAGAGACTAGCTGGAGGTGTCTGGACGGGCAAATTTAACTCTCATTTCCCACCAGGAAGAGGAAATAACCAAAGGCACAGCGTGCCGTGCCGGAACCAGATTAGGGCCTGAAGCCATCCAGCGGTGTTGCGGCCAGCTCAAAAGAAAGCGAGTTGATGAAAGGAGCTGAGGGGCACTGTAATTCACAAACCTGCAGAGTTATAAATGACAGCTATCGTCCAAAAATATACTGAAGTAAGGCTGCCAAGAGGACTTGAAAGCGGGGCAGAATTGCAGGAAACCAATTTCAGGAGGTAGACTGGAATTGCATTGAAAGCATAGGAAAAGAGGCATAACATCCACAATGATGTACTTGGCCAAAAAGTGCGTATGCGTTTTTTCCTTAATATATTCAGGAAAAAACGCATACGCCCTTTTTGGACAACCAAGCAAGCTTGCAAAGGAAATCTGCACTACAATGAAGTCTCACTTCCCGCAGGTCAAAAGGGCCATCTGAAAAAATGTATAATCCAGAAAGGCAGGACAGGCCATGGAGAACTGGGAGCCTTGTTATGCTGATGGGCGGGATGTAAATTGCCAACAGACACTCGGGAGAAGTGTATGGTGTTTCCTGAAACATCTAAAAAACAAAGCAACAGAGCCTAGGGCACTTCCACTTATGGTCCTATAGCTTAGGGAAATTAAAATCAAAAAGACTCAGCCACCCCAAAGTTTGGGACGTCTCTGCTTACAAGAACCTCGTTTACCGTACAAGTTCAATATCACAGAAAGTGAAAAATGGATAAAGAACTTGTGGTACTTACGTACAATGCAGTATCACTCAGCAATGAAATCTATGTCATCAGGCCCGTAGCAGCACAATGAGTGGATTCAGGTATGATGATTCTAACTGAAATAAGTCACACAGAAAAAGAAACATCATAAGATATCAGTAATACACGGAATGTAAACTTGGCTACACAGGAACTGAATTCCAAAACAGGACAGGGTCTCAAATTTAGAAAACCAACTTATGCTTGCTTAAGGGGAAAGGTGAGTTGGGGTGCTGCATAAAACCAGAGATTGAAATGAGCACAGATAAAGTTCCTTAAGCCAAATATGGAATAGACAAGAGCTACTCCTTGCTCAACGAAATGGACTCAACACCCCATATTAAAAGCCTAAGAATGTACCTGACTAGTAAGTATCTTAAAAGCTATGGATTGCTATGTCTCCGAAAGAGAATCAAGCATGTGTACACGGGAATAAACACAGCAGTGATAGGATTGGAGAGGTTCGGTGAGCAAATGAAGACCCTTTGAAGTCATATTGCATGGTACCCATTACACGGGTCTCAACTCTCCAGGTTTAAGGTATTCTTCCTTCAGCTAAAACATGCATGTGGAACCCAGAGTATGATCAACCATGTGAACGGGAGACGTGTTCAAATATGTCTCAGTTTTCGTCCCCTGGTACTTGGGTGCAACATTCCAGACGCTTTACTAACACTCTCCCCATTTGGAGAGTCAGCGCCTTTATCCTCCTGTTTGGCCCAGTTTGCAATATCTGCGGAAGATGAACAGGAATAGCGAGAACCAATGAGAGACTAGCTGGAGGTGTCTGGACGGGCAAATTTAACTCTCATTTCCCACCAGGAAGAGGAAATAACCAAAGGCTCAGCGTGCCGGGCCGGAACCAGATTAGGGCCTGAAGCCATCCTGCGGTGTTGCGGCCAGCTCACAAGAAAGCGAGTTGAAGAAAGGAGCTCAGGGGCACTGTAATTCACAAACCTGCAGAGTTATAAATGACAGCTATCGTCCAAAAATATACTGAAGTAAGGCTGCCAAGAGGACTTGAAAGCGGGGCAGAATTGCAGGAAACCGATTTCAGGAGGTAGACTGGAATTGCATTGAAAGCATAGGAAAAGAGGCAGAACGTCCACAATGATGCACTTGGCCAAAAAGGGCGTATGCGTTTTTTCCTGAATATATTCAGGAGAAAACGCATACGCCCTTTTTGGCCAACCAAGCAAGCTTGCAAAGGAAATCTGCACTACAATGAAGTCTCACTTTCCCCCGGTCAAAAGGGCCATCTGAAAAAAGTGTAAAATCCAGAAAGGCAGGACAGGCCATGGAGAACTGGGAGCCTTGTTATGCTGATGGGCGGGATGTAAATTGCCAACAGACACTCGGGAGAAGTGTATGGTGTTTCCTGAAACATCTAAAAAACAAAGCAACAGAGCCAAGGGCACTTCCACTTACGGTCCTATAGCTTCGGGAAATTAAAATCAAAAAGACACAGCCACCCCAAAGTTTGGGACGCCTCTGTTTACAAGAACCTCGTTTACCATACAAGTTCAATATCACAGAAAGTGAAAAATGGATAAAGAACTTGTGGTACTTACGTACAATGCAGTATCACTCAGCAATGAAATCTATGTCATCAGGCCCGTAGCAGCATAATGAGTGGATTCAGGTACGATGATTCTAACTGAAATAAGTCACACAGAAAAAGAAACATCATAAGATATCACTAATACACGGAATGTAAACTTGGCTACACAGGAACTGAATTCCAAAACAGAACAGGGTCTCAAATTTAGAAAACCAACTTATGCTTGCTTAAGGGGAAAGGTGAGTTGGGGTGCTGCATAAAACCAGAGATTGAAATGAGCACAGATAAAGTTCCTTAAGCCAAATATGGAATAGACAAGATCTACTCCTTGCTCAACGAAATGGACTCAACACCCCATATTAAACGCCTAAGAATGTACCTGACTAGTAAGTATCTTAAAACCTATGGATTGCTATGTCTCCAAAAGAGAATCAAGCATGTGTACAGGGGCATAAACGCAGCAGTGATAGGATTGGAGAGGTTCGGTGAGCAAATGAAGACCCTTTGAAGTCATATTGCATGGTACCCATTCCACGGGTCTCAACTCTCCAGGTTTAAGGTATTCTTCCTTCAGCTAAAACATGCATGTGGAACCCAGAGTACGATCAACCGTGTGAACGGGAAACGTGTTCAAATATGTCTCAGTTTTCCTCCCCTGGTACTCGGGTGCAACATTCCAGACGCTTTACTAACACTCTCCCCACTTGGAGAGTCAGCGCCTTTAACCTACTGTTTGGCCCAGTTTGCAATTTCTGCGGAAGATGAACAGGAATAGGGAGAACCAATGAGAGACTAGCTGGAGGTGTCTGGACGGGCAAATTTAACTCTCATTTCCCACCAGGAAGAGGAATTAACCAAAGGCACAGCGTGCCATGCCGGAACCAGATTAGGGCCTGAAGCCATCCTGCGGTGTTGCGGCCAGGTCACAAGAAAGCGAGTTGAAGAAAGGAGCTCAGGGGCACTGTAATTCACAAACCTGCAGAGTTATAAATGACAGCTATCGTCCAAAAATATACTGAAGTAAGGCTGCCAAGAGGACTTGAAAGCGGGGCAGAATTGCAGGAAACCGATTTCAGGAGGTAGACTGGAATTGCATTGAAAGCATAGGAAAAGAGGCAGAACGTCCACAATGATGCACTTGGCCAAAAAGGGCGTATGCGTTTTTTCCTGAATATATTCAGGAAAAAACGCATACGCCCTTTTTGGCCAACCAAGCAAGCTTGCAAAGGAAATCTGCACTACAATGAAGTCTCACTTCCCCCCGGTCAAAAGGGCCATCTGAAAAAAGTGTAAAATCCAGAAAGGCAGGACAGGCCATGGAGAACTGGGAGCCTTGTTATGCTGATGGGCGGGATGGAAATTGCCAACAGACACTCGGGAGAAGTGTATGGTGTTTCCTGAAATATCTAAAAAACAAAGCAACAGAGGCTAGGGCAATTCCACTTATGGTCCTATAGCTTAGGGAAATTAAAATCAAAAAGACACAGCCACCCCAAAGTTTGGGACGCCTCTGTTTACAAGAACCTCGTTTACCGTACAAGTTCAATACCACAGAAAGTGAAAAATGGATAAAGAACTTGTGGTACTTACGTACAATGCAGTATCACTCAGCAATGAAATCTATGTCATCAGGCCCGTAGCAGCATAATGAGTGGATTCAGGTACGATGATTCTAACTGAAATAAGTCACACAGAAAAAGAAACATCATAAGATATCACTAATACACGGAATGTAAACTTGGCTACACAGGAACTGAATTCCAAAACAGAACAGTGTCTCAAATTTAGAAAAGCAACTTATGCTTGCTTAAGGGGAAAGGTGAGTTGGGGTGCTGCATAAAACCAGAGATTGAAATGAGCACAGATAAAGTTCCTTAAGCCAAATATGGAATAGACAAGAGCTACTCCTTGCTCAACGAAATGGACTCAACACCGCATATTAAACGCCTAACTATGTACCTGACTAGTAAGTATCTTAAAACCTATGGATTGCTATGTCTCCGAAAGAGAATCAAGCGTGTGTACAGGGGCATAAACGCAGCAGTGATAGGATTGGAGAGGTTCGGTGAGCAAATGAAGACCCTTTGAAGTCATATTGCATGGTACCCATTCCACGGGTTTCAACTACCCAGGTTTAAGGTATTCTTCCTTCAGCTAAAACATGCATGTGGAACCTAGAGTATGATCAACCATGTGATCGGGAGACGTGTTCAAATATGTCTCAGTTTTCCTCCCCTGGTACTCGGGTGCAACATTCCAGACGCTTTACTAACACTCCCCCGAATTGGAGAGTCAGTCGCTTTAACCTCCTGTTTGGCCCAGTTTGCAATTTCTGCGGAAGATGAACAGGAATAGCGAAAACCAATGAGAGACTAGCTGGAGGTGTCTGGACAGGCAAATTTAACTCTCATTTCCCACCAGGAAGAGGAATTAACCAAAGGCTCAGCGTGCCGTGCCAGAACCAGATTAGGGCCTGAAGCCATCCTGCGGTGTTGCGGCCAGGTCACAAGAAAGCGAGTTGAAGAAAGGAGCTCAGGGGCACTGTAATTCACAAACCTGCAGAGTTATAAATGACAGCTATCGTCCAAAAATATACTGAAGTAAGGCTGCCAAGAGGACTTGAAAGCGGGGCAGAATTGCAGGAAACCGATTTCAGGAGGTAGACTGGAATTGCATTGAAAGCATAGGAAAAGAGGCAGAACGTCCACAATGATGCACTTGGCCAAAAGGGGCGTATGCGTTTTTTCCTGAATATATTCAGGAAAAAACGCATACGCCCCTTTTGGCCAACCAAGCAAGCTTGCAAAGGAAATCTGCACTACAATGAAGTCTCACTTCCCCCCGGTCAAAAGGGCCATCTGAAAAAAGTGTAAAATCCAGAAAGGCAGGACAGGCCATGGAGAACTGGGAGCCTTGTTATGCTGATGGGCGGGATGTAAATTGCCAACAGACACTCGGGAGAAGTGTATGGTGTTTCCTGAAACATCTAAAAAACAAAGCAACAGAGCCTAGGGCACTTCCACTTATGGTCCTATAGCTTAGGGAAATTAAAATCAAAAAGACACAGCCACCCCAAAGTTTGGTACGCCTCTGTTTACAAGAACCTCGTTTACCGTACAAGTTCAATACCACAGAAAGTGAAAAATGGATAAAGAACTTGTGGTACTTACGTACAATGCAGTATCACTCAGCAATGAAATCTATGTCATCAGGCCCGTAGCAGCATAATGAGTGGATTCAGGTACGATGATTCTAACTGAAATAAGTCACACAGAATAAGAAACATCATAAGATATCACTAATACACAGAATGTAAACTTGGCTACACAGGAACTGAATTCCAAAACAGAACAGGGTCTCAAATTTAGAAAACCAACTTATGCTTGCTTAAGGGGAAAGGTGAGTTGGGGTGCTGCATAAAACCAGAGATTGAAATGAGCACAGATAAAGTTCCTTAAGCCAAATATGGAATAGACCAGAGCTACTCCTTGCTCAACGAAATGGACTCAACACCCCATATTAAACGCCTAAGAATGTACCTGACTAGTAAGTATCTTAAAACCTATGGATTGCTATGTCTCCAAAAGAGAATCAAGCGTGTGTACAGGGGCATAAACTCAGCAGGCATAGGATTGGAGAGGTTCGGTGAGCAAATGAAGACCCTTTGAAGACATATTGCATGGTACCCACTCCACGGATCTCAACTCTCCAGGTTTAAGGTATTCTTCCTTCAGCTAAAACATGCATGTGAAACCCAGAGTATGATCAACCATGTGAACGGGAGACATGTTCAAATATGTCTCAATTTGCCTCCCCTGGTACTCGGGTGCAACATTCCAGACGCTTTACTAACACTCTCCCGACTTGGAGAGTCAGTCCCTTTAACCTCCTGTTTGGCCCAGTTTGCAATTTCTGCGGAAGATGAACAGGAATAGGGAGAACCAATGAGAGACTAGCTGGAGGTGTCTGGACGGGCAAATTTAACTCTCATTTCCCACCAGGAAGAGGAAATAACCAAAGGCTCAGCTGCCGTGCCGGAACCAGATTAGTGCCTGAAGCCAACCTGCGGTGTTGCGGCCAGCTCAAAAGAAAGCGAGTTGAAGAAAGGAGCTCAGGGGCACTGCAATTCACAAACCTGCAGAGTTATAAATGACAGCTATCGTCCAAAAATATACTGAAGTAAGGCTGCCAAGAGGACTTGAAAGCGGGGCAGAATTGCAGGAAACCGATTTCAGGAGGTAGACTGGAATTGCATTGAAAGCATAGGAAAAGAGGCAGAACGTCCACAATGATGCACTTGGCCAATAAGGGCGTAAGCGTTTTTTCCTGAATATATTCAGGAAAAAATGCATACGCCCTTATTGGCCAACCAAGCAAACTTGCAAAGGAAATCTGCACTACAATGAAGTCTCACTTCCCCCCGGTCAAAAGGGCCATCTGAAAAAAGTGTAAAATCCAGAAAGGCAGGACAGGCCATGGAGAACTGGGAGCCTTGTTATGCTGATGGGCGGGATGTAAATTGCCAACAGACACACGGGAGAAGTGTATGGTGTTTCCTGAAACATCTAAAAAACAAAGCAACAGAGCCTAGGGCACTTCCACTTATGGTCCTATAGCTTAGGGAAATTAAAATCAAAAAGACACAGCCACCCCAAAGTTTGGGACGCCTCTGTTTACAAGAACCTCGTTTACAGTAGAAGTTCAACATCACAGAAAGTGAAAAATGGATAAAGAACTTATGTTACTTACGTACAATGCAGTATCACTCAGCAATGAAATCTATGTCATCAGGCCCGTAGCAGCATAATGAGTGGATTCAGGTACGATGATTCTAACTGAAATAAGTCACACAGAAAAAGAAACATCATAAGATATCAGTAATACACGGAATGTAAACTTGGCTACACAGGAACTGAATTCCAAAACAGAACAGGGTCTCAAATTTAGAAAACCAACTTATGCTTGCTTAAGGGGAAAGGTGAGTTGGTGTGCTGCATAAAACCAGAGACTGAAATGAGCACAGATAAATTTCCTTAAGCCAAATATGGAATAGACAAGAGCTACTCATTGCTGAACGAAATGGACTCAACACCCCATATTAAACGCCTAAGAATGTACCTGACTAGTAAGTATCTTAAAACCTATGGATTGCTATGTCTCCAAAAGAGAATCAAGCGTGTGTACAGGGGCATAAACGCAGCAGTGATAGGATTGGAGAGGTTCGGTGAGCAAATGAAGACCCTTTGAAGTCATATTGCATGGTACCCATTCCACGGGTTTCAACTGCCCAGGTTTAAGGTATTCTTCCTTCAGCTAAAACATGCATGTGGAACCTAGAGTATGATCAACCATGTGATTGGGATCCGTGTTCAAATATGTCTCAGTTTTCATACCCTGGTACACGGGTGCAACATTCCAGACGCTTTACTAACACTCTCCCCACTTGGAGAGTCAGCGCCCTTAACCTCCTGTTTGGCCCAGTTTGCAATATCTGCGGAAGATGAACAGGAATAGGGAGAACCAATGAGAGACTAGCTGGAGGTGTCTGGACGGGCAAATTTAACTCTCATTTCCCACCAGGAAGAGGAAATAACCAAAGGCTCAGCGTGCCGTGCCGCAAACAGATTAGGGCCTGAAGCCATCCTGCGGTGTTGCGGCCAGCTCACAAGAAAGCGAGTTGAAGAAAGGAGCTCAGGGGCACTGTAATTCACAAACCTGCAGAGTTATAAATGACAGCTATCGTCCAAAAATATACTGAAGTAAGGCTGCCAAGAGGACTTGAAAGAGGGGCAGAATTGCAGGAAACCGATTTCAGGAGGTAGACTGGAATTGCATTGAAAGCATAGGAAAAGAGGCAGAACGTCCACAATGATGCACTTGGCCAAAAAGGGTGTAAATGTTTTTTCCTGAATATATTCAGGAAAAAACGCATACGCACTTTTTGGCCAACAAAGCAAACTTGCAAAGGAAATCTGAACTACAATGAAGTCTCACTTCCCCCCGGTCAAAAGGGCCATCTGAAAAAAGTGTAAAATCCAGAAAGGCAGGACAGGCCATGGAGAACTGGGAGCCTTGTTATGCTGATGGGCAGGATGTAAATTGCCAACAGACACACGGGAGAAGTGTATGGTGTTTCCTGAAACATCTAAAAAACAAAGCAACAGAGCCTAGGGCACTTCCACTTATGGTCCTATAGCTTAGGGAAATTAAAATCAAAAAGACACAGCCACCCCAAAGTTTGGGATGCCTCTGTTTACAAGAACCTCGTTTACAGTAGAAGTTCAACATCACAGAAAGTGAAAAATGGATAAAGAACTTATGTTACTTACGTACAATGCAGTATCACTCAGCAATGAAATCTATGTCATCAGGCCCGTAGCAGCATAATGAGTGGATTCAGGTACGATGATTCTAACTGAAATAAGTCACACAGAAAAAGAAACATCATAAGATATCAGTAATACACGGAATGTAAACTTGGCTACACAGGAACTGAATTCCAAAACAGAACAGGGTCTCAAATTTAGAAAACCAACTTATGCTTGCTTAAGGGGAAAGGTGAGTTGGGGTGCTGCATAAAACCAGAGACTGAAATGAGCACAGATAAACTTCCTTAAGCCAAATATGGAATAGACAAGAGCTACTCATTGCTGAACGAAATGGACTCAACACCCCATATTAAACGCCTAAGAATGTACCTGACTAGTAAGTATCTTAAAACCTATGGATTGCTATGTCTCCAAAAGAGAATCAAGCGTGTGTACAGGGGCATAAACGCAGCAGTGATAGGATTGGAGAGGTTCGGTGAGCAAATGAAGACCCTTTGAAGTCATATTGCATGGTACCCATTCCACGGGTTTCAACTGCCCAGGTTTAAGGTATTCTTCCTTCAGCTAAAACATGCATGTGGAACCTAGAGTATGATCAACCATGTGATTGGGAGCCGTGTTCAAATATGTCTCAGTTTTCATACCCTGGTACACGGGTGCAACATTCCAGACGCTTTACTAACACTCTCCCCACTTGGAGAGTCAGCGCCTTTAACCTCCTGTTTGGCCCAGTTTGCAATATCTGCGGAAGATGAACAGGAATAGGGAGAACCAATGAGAGACTAGCTGGAGGTGTCTGGACGGGCAAATTTAACTCTCATTTCCCACCAGGAAGAGGAAATAACCAAAGGCTCAGCGTGCCGTGCCGCAAACAGATTAGGGCCTGAAGCCATCCTGCGGTGTTGCGGCCAGCTCAAAAGAAAGCGAGTTGAAGAAAGGAGCTCAGGGGCACTGTAATTCACAAACCTGCAGAGTTATAAATGACAGCTATCGTCCAAAAATATACTGAAGTAAGGCTGCCAAGAGGACTTGAAAGAGGGGCAGAATTGCAGGAAACCGATTTCAGGAGGTAGACTGGAATTGCATTGAAAGCATAGGAAAAGAGGCAGAACGTCCACAATGATGCACTTGGCCAAAAAGGGTGTAAATGTTTTTTCCTGAATATATTCAGGAAAAAACGCATACGCACTTTTTGGCCAACAAAGCAAACTTGCAAAGGAAATCTGCACTACAATGAAGTCTCACTTCCCCCCGGTCAAAAGGGCCATCTGAAAAAAGTGTAAAATCCAGAAAGGCAGGACAGGCCATGGAGAACTGGGAGCCTTGTTATGCTGATGGGCGGGATGTAAATTGCCAACAGACACTCGGGAGAAGTGTATGGTGTTTCCTGAAACATCTAAAAAACAAAGCAACAGAGCCTAGGGCACTTCCACTTATGGTCCTATAGCTTAGGGAAATTAAAATCAAAAAGACACAGCCACCCCAAAGTTTGGGACGCCTCTGTTTACAAGAAACTCGTTTTCCATACAAGTTCAATATCACAGAAAGTGAAAAATGGATAAAGAACTTGTGGTACTTACGTACAATACAGCATCACTCAGCAATGAAATCTATGTCATCAGGCCCGTAGCAGCATAATGAGTGGATTCAGATACGATGATTCTAACTGAAATAAGTCACACAGAATAAGAAACATCATAAGATATCACTAATACACAGAATGTAAACTTGGCTACACAGGAACTGAATTCCAAAACAGAACAGGGTCTCAAATTTAGAAAACCAACTTATTCTTGCTTAAGGGGAAAGGTGAGTTGGAGTGCTGCATAAAAGCAGAGATTGAAATGAGCACAGATAAAGTTCCTTAAGCCAAATATGGAATAGACAAGAGCTACTCCTTGCTCAACGAAATGGACTCAACACCGCATATTAAACGCCTAAGAATGTACCTGACTAGTAAGTATCTTAAAACCTATGGATTGCTATGTCTCCAAAAGAGAATCAAACGTGTGTACAGGGGCATAAACACAGCAGTGATAGGATTGGAGAGGTTCGGTGAGCAAATGAAGACCCTTTGAAGTCATATTGCATGGTATCCATTCCACGCGTCTCAACTCTCCAGGTTTAAGGTATTCTTCCTTCAGCTAAAACATGCATGTGGAACCCAGAGTATGATCAACCGTGTGAACGGGAGACGTGTTTAAATATGTCTCAGTTTTCCTCCCCTGGTACTCGGGTGCAACATTGCAGACGCTTTACTAACACTCTCCCGACTTGGAGAGTCAGTCCCTTTAACCTCCTGTTTGGCCCAGTTTGCAATTTCTGCGGAAGATGAACAGGAATATGGAGAACCAATGAAAGACTAGCTGGAGGTGTCTGGACGGGCAAATTTAACTCTCATTTCCCACCAGGAAGAGGAAATAACCAAAGGCTCAGCGTGCCGTGCCAGAACCAGATTAGGGCCTGAAGCCATCCTGCGGTGTTGCGGCCAGCTCACAAGAAAGCGAGTTGAAGAAAGGAGCTCAGGGGCACTGTAATTCACAAACCTGCACAGTTATAAATGACAGCTATCATCCAAAAATATACTGAAGTAAGGCTGCCAAGAGGACTTGAAAGCGGGGCAGAATTGCAGGAAACCGATTTCAGGAGGTAGACTCGAATTGCATTGAAAGCATAGGAAAAGAGGCAGAACGTCCACAATGATGCACTTGGCCAAAAAGGGCGTATGCGTTTTTTCCTGAATATATTTAGGAAAAAACGCATACGCCCTTTTTGGCCAACGAAGCAAGCTTGCAAAGGAAATCTGCACTACAATGAAGTCTCACTTCCCCCCGGTCAAAAGGGCCATCTGAAAAAAGTGTAAAATCCAGAAAGGCAGGACAGGCCATGGAGAACTGGGAGCCTTGTTATGCTGATGGGCGGGATGTAAATTGCCAACAGACACTCGGGAGAAGTGTATGGTGTTTCCTGAAATATCTAAAAAACAAAGCAACAGAGGCTAGGGCAATTCCACTTATGGTCCTATAGCTTAGGGAAATTAAAATCAAAAAGACACAGCCACCCCAAAGTTTGGGACGCCTCTGTTTACAAGAACCTCGTTTACCGTACAAGTTCAATACCACAGAAAGTGAAAAATGGATAAAGAACTTGTGGTACTTACGTACAATGCAGTATCACTCAGCAATGAAATCTATGTCATCAGGCCCGTAGCAGCATAATGAGTGGATTCAGGTACGATGATTCTAACTGAAATAAGTCACACAGAAAAAGAAACATCATAAGATATCACTAATACACGGAATGTAAACTTGGCTACACAGGAACTGAATTCCAAAACAGAACAGTGTCTCAAATTTAGAAAAGCAACTTATGCTTGCTTAAGGGGAAAGGTGAGTTGGGGTGCTGCATAAAACCAGAGATTGAAATGAGCACAGATAAAGTTCCTTAAGCCAAATATGGAATAGTCAAGAGCTACTCCTTGCTCAACGAAATGGACTCAACACCGCATATTAAACGCCTAACAATGTACCTGACTAGTAAGTATCTTAAAACCTATGGATTGCTATGTCTCTGAAAGAGAATCAAGCGTGTGTACAGGGGCATAAACGCAGCAGTGATAGGATTGGAGAGGTTCGGTGAGCAAATGAAGACCCTTTGAAGTCATATTGCATGGTACCCATTCCACGGGTTTCAACTACGCAGGTTTAAGGTATTCTTCCTTCAGCTAAAACATGCATGTGGAACCTAGAGTATGATCAACCATGTGATCGGGAGACGTGTTCAAATATGTCTCAGTTTTCCTCCCCTGGTACTCGGGTGCAACATTCCAGACGCTTTACTAACACTCTCCCGAATTGGAGAGTCAGTCCCTTTAACCTCCTGTTTGGCCCAGTTTGCAATTTCTGCGGAAGATGAACAGGAATAGCGAAAACCAATGAGAGACTAGCTGGAGGTGTCTGGACAGGCAAATTTAACTCTCATTTCCCACCAGGAAGAGGAATTAACCAAAGGCTCAGCGTGCCGTACCAGAACCAGATTAGGGCCTGAAGCCATCCTGCGGTGTTGCGGCCAGGTCACAAGAAAGCGAGTTGAAGAAAGGAGCTCAGGGGCACTGTAATTCACAAACCTGCAGAGTTATAAATGACAGCTATCGTCCAAAAATATACTGAAGTAAGGCTGCCAAGAGGACTTGAAAGCGGGGCAGAATTGCAGGAAACCGATTTCAGGAGGTAGACTGGAATTGCATTGAAAGCATAGGAAAAGAGGCAGAACGTCCACAATGATGCACTTGGCCAAAAACGGCGTATGCGTTTTTTCCTGAATATATTCAGGAAAAAACGCATACGCCCCTTTTGGCCAACCAAGCAAGCTTGCAAAGGAAATCTGCACTACAATGAAGTCTCACTTCCCCCCGGTCAAAAGGGCCATCTGAAAAAAGTGTAAAATCCAGAAAGGCAGGACAGGCCATGGAGAACTGGGAGCCTTGTTATGCTGATGGGCGGGATGTAAATTGCCAACAGACACTCGGGAGAAGTGTATGGTGTTTCCTGAAACATCTAAAAAACAAAGCAACAGAGCCTAGGGCACTTCCACTTATGGTCCTATAGCTTAGGGAAATTAAAATCAAAAAGACACAGCCACCCCAAAGTTTGGTACGCCTCTCTTTACAAGAACCTCGTTTACCGTACAAGTTCAATACCACAGAAAGTGAAAAATGGATAAAGAACTTGTGGTACTTACGTACAATGCAGTATCACTCAGCAATGAAATCTATGTCATCAGGCCCGTAGCAGCATAATGAGTGGATTTAGGTACGATCATTCTAACTGAAATAAGTCACACAGAATAAGAAACATCATAAGATATCACTAATACACACAATGTAAACTTGGCTACACAGGAACTGAATTCCAAAACAGAACAGGGTCTCAAATTTAGAAAACCAACTTATGCTTGCTTAAGGGGAAAGGTGAGTTGGGGTGCTGCATAAAACCAGAGATTGAAATGAGCACAGATAAAGTTCCTTAAGCCAAATATGGAATAGACAAGAGCTACTCCTTGCTCAACGAAATGGACTCAACACCCCATATTAAACGCCTAAGAATGTACCTGACTAGTAAGTATCTTAAAACCTATGGATTGCTATGTCTCCAAAAGAGAATCAAGTGTGTGTACAGGGGCATAAACGCAGCAGTGATAGGATTGGAGAGGTTCGGTGAGCAAATGAAGACCCTTTGAAGTCATATTGCATGGTACCCATTACACGGGTCTCAACTCTCCAGGTTTAAGGTATTCTTCCTTCAGCTAAAACATGCATGTGAAACCCAGAGTATGATCAACCGTGTGAACGGGAGACATGTTCAAATATGTCTCAATTTGCCTCCCCTGGTACTCGGGTGCAACATTCCAGACGCTTTACTAACACTCTCCCGACTTGGAGAGTCAGTCCCTTTAACCTCCTGTTTGGCCCAGTTTGCAATTTCTGCGGAAGATGAACAGGAATAGGGAGAACCAATGAGAGACTAGCTGGAGGTGTCTGGACGGGCAAATTTAACTCTCATTTCCCACCAGGAAGAGGAAATAACCAAAGGCTCAGCTGCCGTGCCGGAACCAGATTAGTGCCTGAAGCCAACCTGCGGTGTTGCGGCCAGCTCAAAAGAAAGCGAGTTGAAGAAAGGAGCTCAGGGGCACTGCAATTCACAAACCTGCAGAGTTATAAATGACAGCTATCGTCCAAAAATATACTGAAGTAAGGCTGCCAAGAGGACTTGAAAGCGGGGCAGAATTGCAGGAAACCGATTTCAGGAGGTAGACTGGAATTGCATTGAAAGCATAGGAAAAGAGGCAGAACGTCCACAATGATGCACTTGGCCAAAAAGGGCTTAAGCGTTTTTTCCTGAATATATTCAGGAAAAAACGCATACGCCCTTTTTGGCCAACCAAGCAAACTTGCAAAGGAAATCTGCACTACAATGAAGTCTCACTTCCCCCCGGTCAAAAGGGCCATCTGAAAAAAGTGTAAAATCCAGAAAGGCAGGACAGGCCATGGAGAACTGGGAGCCTTGTTATGCTGATGGGCGGGATGTAAATTGCCAACAGACACACGGGAGAAGTGTATGGTGTTTCCTGAAACATCTAAAAAACAAAGCAACAGAGCCTAGGGCACTTCCACTTATGGTCCTATAGCTTAGGGAAATTAAAATCAAAAAGACACAGCCACCCCAAAGTTTGGGACGCCTCTGTTTACAAGAACCTCGTTTACAGTAGAAGTTCAACATCACAGAAAGTGAAAAATGGATAAAGAACTTATGTTACTTACGTACAATGCAGTATCACTCAGCAATGAAATCTATGTCATCAGGCCCGTAGCAGCATAATGAGTGGATTCAGGTACGATGATTCTAACTGAAATAAGTCACACAGAAAAAGAAACATCATAAGATATCAGTAATACACGGAATGTAAACTTGGCTACACAGGAACTGAATTCCAAAACAGAACAGGGTCTCAAATTTAGAAAACCAACTTATGCTTGCTTAAGGGGAAAGGTGAGTTGGTGTGCTGCATAAAACCAGAGACTGAAATGAGCACAGATAAAGTTCCTTAAGCCAAATATGGAATAGACAAGAGCTACTCATTGCTGAACGAAATGGACTCAACAACCCATATTAAACGCCTAAGAATGTACCTGACTAGTAAGTATCTTAAAACCTATGGATTGCTATGTCTCCAAAAGAGAATCAAGCGTGTGTACAGGGGCATAAACGCAGCAGTGATAGGATTGGAGAGGTTCGGTGAGCAAATGAAGACCCTTTGAAGTCATATTGCATGGTACCCATTACACGGGTCTCAACTCTCCAGGTTTAAGGTATTCTTCCTTCAGCTAAAACATGCATGTGGAACCCAGAGTATGATTAACCATGTGAACGGGAGACGTGTTCAAATATGTCTCAGTTTTCCTCCCCTGGTACTCGGGTGCAACATTCCAGACGCTTTACTAACACTCTCCCCACTTGGAGAGTCAGTCCCTTTAACCTCCTATTTGACCCTGTTTGCAATTTCTGCGGAAGATGAACAGGAATAGGGAGAACCAATGAGAGACTAGCTGGAGGTGTCTGGACGGGCAAATTTAACTCTCATTTCCCACCAGGAAGAGGAAATAACCAAAGGCTCAGCTACCGTACCGGAACCAGATTAGGGCCTGAAGCCATCCTGCGGTGTTGCGGCCAGCTCACAAGAAACCGAGTTGAAGAAAGGAGCTCAGGGGCACTGTAATTCACAAACCTGCAGAGTTATAAATGACAGCTATCGTCCAAAAATATACTGAAGTAAGGCTGCCTAGAGGAGTTGAAAGCGGGGCAGAATTGCAGGAAACCGATTTCAGGAGGTAGACTGGAATTTCATTGAAAGCATAGGAAAAGAGGCAGAACGTCCACAATGATGCACTTGGCCAAAAAGGGCGTATGCGTTTTTTCCTGAATATATTCAGGAAAAAACGCATACGCCCTTTTTGGCCAACCAAGCAAGCTTGCAAAGGAAATCTGCACTACAATGAAGTCTCACTTCACCCCGGTCAAAAGGGCCATCTGAAAAAAGTGTAAAATCCAGAAAGGCAGGACAGGCCATGGAGAACTGGGAGCCTTGTTATGCTGATGGGCGGGATGGAAATTGCCAACAGACACTCGGGAGAAGTGTATGGTGTTTCCTGAAACATCTAAAAACCAAAGCAACAGAGCCTAGGGCACTTCCACTTATGGTCCTATAGCTTAGGGAAATTAAAATCAAAAAGACTCAGCCACCCCAAAGTTTGGGACGTCTCTGCTTACAAGAACCTCGTTTACCGTACAAGTTCAATATCACAGAAAGTGAAAAATGGATAAAGAACTTGTGGTACTTATGTACAATGCAGTATCACTCAGCAATGAAATCTATGTCATCAGGCCCTTAGCAGCACAATGAGTGGATTCAGGTATGATGATTCTAACTGAAATAAGTCACACAGAAAAAGAAACATCATAAGATATCAGTAATACACGGAATGTAAACTTGGCTACACGGGAACTGAATTCCAAAACAGGACAGGGTCTCAAATTTAGAAAACCAACTTATGCTTGCTTAAGGGGAAAGGTGAGTTGGGGTGCTGCATAAAACCAGAGATTGAAATGAGCACAGATAAAGTTCCTTAAGCCAAATATGGAATAGACAAGAGCTACTCCTTGCTCAACGAAATGGACTCAACACCCCATATTAAAAGCCTAAGAATGTACCTGACTAGTAAGTATCTTAAAACCTATGGATTGCTATGTCTCTGAAAGAGAATCAGGCATGTGTACAGGGGAATAAACGCAGCAATGATAGGATTGGAGAGGTTCGGTGAGCAAATGAAGACCCTTTGAAGTCATATTGCATGGTACCCATTCCACGGGTTTCAACTACCCAGGTTTAAGGTATTCTTCCTTCAGCTAAAACATGCATGTGGAACCCACAGTATGATCAACCATGTGATCGGGAGACGTGTTCAAATATGTCTCAGTGTTCGTACCATGGTACTCGGGTGCAACATTCCAGACGCTTTACTAACACTCTCCCCACTTGGAGAGTCAGCGCCTTTAACCTCCTGTTTGGCCCAGTTTGCAATTTCTGCGGAAGATGAACAGGAATAGCGAGAACCAATGAGAGACTAGCTGGAGGTGTCTGGACGGGCAAATTTAACTCTCATTTCCCACCAGGAAGAGGAAATAACCAAAGGCTCAGCTGCCGTGCCGGAACCAGATTAGGGCCTGAAGCCATCCTGCGGTGTTGCGGCCAGCTCAAAAGAAATCGAGTTGAAGAAAGGAGCTCAGGGACACTGTAATTCACAAACCTGCAGAGTTATAAATGACAGCTATCGTCCAAAAATATACTGAAGTAAGGCTGCCAAGAGGACTTGAAAGCGGGGAAGAATTGCAGGAAACCGATTTCAGGAGGTAGACTGGAATTGCATTGAAAGCATAGGAAAAGAGGCAGAATGTCCACAATGATGCACTTGGCCAAAAAGAGCGTATGCGATTTTTCCTGAATATATTCAGGAAAAAACGCATACGCCCTTTTAGGCCAACCAAGCAAGCTTGCAAAGGAAATCTGCACTACAATGAAGTCTCACTTCCCCCCGGTCAAAAGGGCCATCTGAAAAAAGTGTAAAATCCAGAAAGGCAGGACAGGTCATGGAGAACTGGGAGCCTTGTTATGCTGATGGGCGGGATGGAAATTGCCAACAGACACTCGGGAGAAGTGTATGGTGTTTCCTGAAACATCTAAAAAACAAAGCAACAGAGCCAAGGGCACTTCCACTTATGGTCCTATAGCTTAGGGAAATTAAAATCAAAAAGACACAGCCACCCCAAAGTTTGGGACGCCTCTGTTTACAAGAACCTCGTTTACCATACAAGTTCAATAAAACAGAAAGTGAAAAATGGATAAAGAACTTGTGGTACTTACGTACAATGCAGTATCACTCAGCAATGAAATCTATGTCATCAGGCCCGTAGCAGCATAATGAGTGGATTCAGGTACGATGATTCTAACTGAAATAAGTCACACAGAAAAAGAAACATCATAAGATATCACTAATACACGGAATGTAAACTTGGCTACACAGGAACTGAATTCCAAAACAGAACAGGGTCTCAAATTTAGAAAACCAACTTATGCTTGCTTAAGGGGAAAGGTGAGTTGGGGTGCTGCATAAAACCAGAGATTGAAATGAGCACAGATAAAGTTCCTTAAGCCAAATATGGAATAGACAAGATCTACTCCTTGCTCAACGAAATGGACTCAACACCCCATATTAAACGCCTAAGAATGTACCTGACTAGTAAGTATCTTAAAACCTATGGATTGCTATGTCTCCAAAAGAGAATCAAGCATGTGTACAGGGGCATAAACGCAGCAGTGATAGGATTGGAGAGGTTCGGTGAGCAGATGAAGACCCTTTGAAGTCATATTGCATGGTACCCATTCCACGGGTCTCAACTCTCCAGGTTTAAGGTATTCTTCCTTCAGCTAAAACATGCATGTGGAACCCAGAGTATGATCAACCATGTGAACGGGAGACGTGTTCAAATATGTCTCAGTTTTCCTCCCCTGGTACTCGGGTGCAACATTCCAGACGCTTTACTAACACTCTGCCCACTTGGAGAGTCAGCGCCTTTAACCTACTGTTTGGCCCAGTTTGCAATTTCTGCGGAAGATGAACAGGAATAGGGAGAACCAATGAGAGACTAGCTGGAGGTGTCTGGACGGGCAAATTTAACTCTCATTTCCCACCAGGAAGAGGAAATAACCAAAGGCTCAGCGTGCCGTGCCGGAACCAGATTAGGGCCTGAAGCCATCCTGCGGTGTTGCGGCCAGGTCACAAGAAAGCGAGTTGAAGAAAGGAGCTCAGGGGCACTGTAATTCACAAACCTGCAGAGTTATAAATGACAGCTATCGTCCAAAAATATACTGAAGTAAGGCTGCCAAGAGGACTTGAAAGCGGGGCAGAATTGCAGGAAACCGATTTCAGGAGGTAGACTGGAATTGCATTGAAAGCATAGGAAAAGAGGCAGAACGTCCACAATGATGCACTTGGCCAAAAAGGGCGTATGCGTTTTTTCCTGAATATATTCAGGAAAAAACGCATACGCCCTTTTTGGCCAACCAAGCAAGCTTGCAAAGGAAATCTGCACTACAATGAAGTCTCACTTCCCCCCGGTCAAAAGGGCCATCTGAAAAAAGTGTAAAATCCAGAAAGGCAGGACAGGCCATGGAGAACTGGGAGCCTTGTTATGCTGATGGGCGGGATGTAAATTGCCAACAGACACTCGGGAGAAGTGTATGGTGTTTCCTGAAACATCTAAAAAACAAAGCAACAGAGCCTAGGGCACTTCCACTTATGGTCCTATAGCTTAGGGAAATTAAAATCAAAAAGACACAGCCACCCCAAAGTTTGGGACGCCTCTGTTGACAAGAACCTCGTTTACTGTACAAGTGCAATATCACAGAAAGTGAAAAATGGATAAAGAACTTGTGGTACTTACGTACAATGCAGTATCACTCAGCAATGAAATCTATGTCATCAGGCCCGTAGCAGCATAATGAGTGGATTCAGGTACGATGATTCTAACTGAAATAAGTCACACAGAAAAAGAAACATCATAAGATATCACTAATACACGGAATGTAAACTTGGCTATACAGGAACTGAATTACAGAACAGAACAGGGTCTCAAATTTAGAAAACCAACTTATGCTTGCTTAAGGGTAAAAGTGAGTTGGGGTGCTGCATAAAACCAGAGATTGAAATGAGCACAGATAAAGTTCCTTAAGCCAAATATGGAATAGACAAGAGCTACTCCTTGCTCAACGAAATGGACTCAACACCGCATATTAAACGCCTAACAATGTACCAGACTAGTAAGTAACTTAAAACCTATGGATTGCTATGTCTCCGAAAGAGAATCAAGCATGTGTACAGGGGCATAAACGCAGCAGTAATAGGATTGGAGAGGTTCGGTGAGCAAATGAAGACCCTTTGAAGTCATATTGCATGGTCCCCATTCCACGGGTTTCAACTACCCAGGTTTAAGGTATTCTTCCTACAGCTAAATCATGCATGTGGAATCCAGAGTATGATCAACCGTGTGAACGGGAGACGTGTTCAAATATGTCTCAGTTTTCGTACCCTGGTACTCGGGTGCAACATTCCAGACGCTTTACTAACACTCTCCCGACTTGGAGAGTCAGTCCCTTTAACCTCCTGTTTGGCCCAGTTTGCAATTTCTGCGGAAGATGAACAAGAATAGGGAGAACCAATGAGAGACTAGCTGGAGGTGTCTGGACGGGCAAATTTAACTCTCATTTCCCACCAGGAAGAGGAATTAACCAAAGGCTCAGCATGCCGTGCCGGAACAAGATTAGGGCCTGAAGCCATCCTGCGGTGTTGCGGCCAGCTCAAAAGAAAGTGAGTTGAAGAAAGGAGCTCAGGGGCACTGTAATTCACAAACCTGCAGAGTTATAAATGACAGCTATCGTCCAAAAATATACTGAAGTAAGGCTGCCAAGAGGACTTGAAAGCGGGGCAGAATTGAAGGAAACCGATTTCAGGAGGTAGACTGGAATTGCATTGAAAGCATAGGAAAAGAGGCAGAACGTCCACAATGATGCACTTGGCCAAAAAGGGCGTATGCGTTTTTTCCTGAATATATTCAGGAAAAAACGCATACGCCCTTTTTGGCCAACCAAGCAAGCTTGCAAAGGAAATCTGCACTACAATGAAGTCTCACTTCCCCCCGGTCAAAAGGGCCATCTGAACAAAGTGTAAAATCCAGAAAGGCAGGACAGGCCATGGTGAACTGGGAGCCTTGTTATGCTGATGGGCGGGATGTAAATTGCCAACAGACACTCGGGAGAAGTGTATGGTGTTTCCTGAAACATCTAAGAAACAAAGCAACAGAGCCTAGGGCACTTCCACTTATGGTCCTATAGCTTAGGGAAATTAAAATCAAAAAGACACAGCCACCCCAAAGTTTGGAACGGCTCTGTTTACAAGAACCTCGTTTACAGTACAAGTTCAACATCGCAGAAAGTGAAAAATGGATAAAGAAGCTGTGGTATTTACTTACAAAGCAATATCACTCAGCAAAGAAATCTATGTCATCAGGTCCTTAGCAGCACAATGAGTGGATTCAGGTATGATGATTCTAACTGAAATAAGTCACACAGAAAAAGAAACATCATAAGATATCACTAATACACGGAATGTAAACTTGGCTACACAGGAACTGAATTACAGAACAGAACAGTGTCTCAAATTTAGAAAACCAACTTATGCTTGCTTAAGGGGAAAGGTGAGTTGGGGTGCTGCATAAAACCAGAGATTGAAATGAGCACAGATAAAGTTCCTTAAGCCAAATATGGAATAGACAAGAGCTACTCCTTGCTCAAAGAAATGGACTCAACACCCCATATTAAACGCCTAAGAATGTACCTGACTAGTAAGTATCTTAAAACCTATGGATTGTTACGTCTCCAAAAGAGAATCAAGCGTGTGTTCAGGTGTATAAACGCAGCAGTGATAGGATTGGAGAGGTTCGGTGTGCAAATGAAGACCCTTTGAAGTCATATTGCATGGTACCCATTACACGGGTCGCAACTCTCCAGGTTTAAGGTATTCTTCCTTCAGCTAAAACATGCATGTGGAACCCAGAGTATGATCAACCATGTGATCGGCAGACGTGTTCAAATATGTCTCAGTTTTCATACCCTAGTACTCGGGTGCAACATTCCAGACGCTTTACTAACACTCTCCCGACTTGGAGAGTCAGTCCCTTTAACCTCCTGTTTGGCCCAGTTTGCAATTTCTGTGGAAGATGAACAGGAATAGCGAGAACCAATGAGAGACTAGCTGGAGGTGTCTGGACGGGCAAATTTAACTCTCATTTCCCACGAGGAAGAGGAATTAACCAAAGGTTCAGCGTGCCGTGCCGGAACCAGATTAGGGCCTGAAGCCATCCTGCGGTGTTGCGGCCAGCTCAAAAGAAAGCGAGTTGAAGAAAGGAGCTCAGGGGCACTGTAATTCACAAACCTGCAGAGTTATAAATGACAGATATCGTCCAAAAATATACTGAAGTAAGGCTGGCAAGAGGACTTGAAAGCGGGGCAGAATTGCAGGAAACCGATTTCAGGAGGTAGACTGGAATTGCACTGAAAGCATAGGAAAAGAGGCAGAACGTCCACAATGATGCACTTGGCCAAAAAGTGCGTATGCGTTTTTTCCTGAATATATTCAGGAAAAAACGCAAACGCCCTTTTTGGCCAACCAAGCAAGCTTGCAAAGGAAATCTGCACTACAATGAAGTCTCACTTCCCCCCGGTCAAAAGGGCCATCTGAAAAAAGTATAAAATCCAGAAAGGCAGGACAGGCCATGGAGAACTGGGAGCCTTGTTATGCTGATGGGCGGGATGAAAATTGCCAACAGACACTCCGGAGAAGTGTATGGTGTTTCCTGAAACATCTAAAAAACAAAGCAACAGAGCCTAGGGCACTTCCACTTATGGTCCTATAGCTTAGGGAAATTAAAATCAAAAAGACACAGCCACCCCAAAGTTTGGGACGCCTCTGTTTACAAGAACCTCGTTTACCGTACAAGTACAATATCACAGAAAGTGAAAAATGTATAAAGAACTTGTGGTACTTACGTACAATGCAGTATCACTCAGCAATGAAATCTATGTCATCAGGCCCGTAGCAGCATAATGAGTGGATTCAGGTACGATGATTCTAACTGAAATAAGTCACACAGAAAAAGAAACATCATAAGATATCACTAATACACGGAATGTAAACTTGGCTGCACAGGAACTGAATTCCAAAACAGAACAGGGTCTCAAATTTAGAAAACCAACTTATGCTTGCTTAAGGGAAAAGGTGAGTTGGGGTGATGCATAAAACCAGAGATTGAAATGAGCACAGATAAAGTTCCTTAAGCCAAATATGGAATAGACAAGAGCTACTCCTTGCTCAACGAAATGGACTCAACACCCCATATTAAACGCCTAAGAATGTACCTGACTAGTAAGTATCTTAAAACCTATGGATTGCTACGTCTCCAAAAGAGAATCAAGCGTGTGTTCAGGGGCATAAACGCAGCAGTGATAGGATTGGAGAGGTTCAGTGAGAAAATGAAGACCTTTTGAAGTCATATTTCATACCCATTCCACGGGTCTCAACTCTCCAGGTTTAAGGTATTCTACCTTCAGCTAAAACATGCATGTGGAACCCAGAGTATGATCAACTGTGTGATCGGGAGACGTGTTCAGATATGTCTCAGTTTTCGTCCCCTGGTACTTCAGTGCAACATTCCAGACGCTTTACTAACACTCTCCCCACTCGGAGAGTCAGTGCCTTTAACCTCCTGTTTGGCCCAGTTTGCAATTTCTGCGGAAGATGAACAGGAATAGGGAGAACCAATGAGAGACTAGCTGGAGGTGTCTGGACGGGCAAATTTAACTCTCATTTCCCACCAGGAAGAGGAATTAACCAAAGGCTCAGCGTGCCGTGCCAGAACAAGATTAGGGCCTGAAGCCATCCTGCAGTGTTGCGGCCAGCTCACAAGAAAGCGAGTTGAAGAAAGGAGCTCAGGGGCACTGTAATTCACAAACCTGCAGAGTTATAAATGACAACTATCGTCCAAAAATATACTGAAGTAAGGCTGCCTAGAGGAGTTGAAAGCGGGGCAGAATTGCAGGAAACCGATTTCAGGAGGTAGACTGGAATTGCATTGAAAGCATAGGAAAAGAGGCAGAACGTCCACAATGATGCACTTGGCCAAAAAGGGCGTATGCGTTTTTTCCTGAATATATTCAGGAAAAAACGCATACGCACTTTTTGGCCAACCAAGCAAGCTTGCAAAGGAAATCTGCACTACAATG
Organism: Grampus griseus; assembly: GCF_964374135.1. NCBI lineage: Eukaryota > Metazoa > Chordata > Mammalia > Artiodactyla > Delphinidae > Grampus > Grampus griseus. Next base: position 87,894 of record NW_028133196.1, on the reverse strand, counting down.
AAGTCTCACTTCCCCCCGGTCGAAAGGCCCATCTGAAAACAATGTAAAATACAGAAAGGGAGGACATTCCATGCAGAACTGGGAGCCTTGTTATGCTGATGGGCAGGATGTAAATTGCCAACAGCCACTCGGGAGAAGTGTATGGTGTTTCCTGAAACATCTAAAAAACAAAGCAACAGAGCCTAGGGCACTTCCACTTATGGTCCTATAGCTTAGGGAAATTAAAATCTAAAAGACACAGCCACCCCAAAGGTTGGGACGCCTCTGTTTACAAGAACCTCGTTTACTGTACAAGTGCAATATCACAGAAAGTGAAAAATGGATAAAGAACTTGTGGTACTTACGTACAATGCAGTATCATTCAGCAATGAAATCTATGTCATCAGGCCCGTAGCAGCATAATGAGTGGATTCAGGTACGATGATTCTAACTGAAATAAGTCACACAGAAAAAGAAACATCATAAGATATCACTAATACACGGAATGTAAACTTGGCTACACAGGAACTGAATTCCAAAACAGAACAGGGTCTCAAATTTAGAAAACCAACTTATGCTTGCTTAAGGGGAAAGGTGAGTTGGGGTGCTGCATAAAACCAGAGATTGAAATGAGCACAGATAAAGTTCCTTAAGCCAAATATGGAATAGACAAGAGCTACTCCTTGCTCAACGAAATGGACTCAACACGGCATATTAAACGCCTAAGAATGTACCTGACTAGTAAGTAACTTAAAACCTATGGATTGCTATGTCTCCGAAAGAGAATCAAGCATGTGTACAGGGGCATAAACGCAGCAGTGATAGGATTGGAGAGGTTCGGTGAGCAAATGAAGACCCTTTGAAGTCATATTGCATGGTCCCCATTCCACGGGTTTCAACTACCCAGGTTTAAGGTATTCTTCCTACAGCTAAATCATGCATGTGGAATCCAGAGTATGATCAACCGTGTGAACGGGAGACGTGTTCAAATATGTCTCAGTTTTCGTACCCTGGTACTCGGGTGCAACATTCCAGACGCTTTACTAACACTCTCCCGACTTGGAGAGTCAGTCCCTTTAACCTCCTGTTTGGCCCAGTTTGCAATTTCTGCGGAAGATGAACAGGAATAGCGAGAACCAATGAGAGACTAGCTGGAGGTGTCTGGACGGGCAAATTTAACTCTCATTTCCCACCAGGAAGAGGAATTAACCAAAGGTTCAGCATGCCGTGCCGGAACCAGATTAGGGCCTGAAGCCATCCTGCGGTGTTGCGGCCAGGTCACAAGAAAGCGAGTTGAAGAAAGGAGCTCAGGGGCACTGTAATTCACAAACCTGCAGAGTTATAAATGACAGCTATCGTCCAAAAATATACTGAAGTAAGGCTGCCAAGAGGACTTGAAAGCGGGGCAGAATTGCAGGAAACCGATTTCAGGAGGTAGACTGGAATTGCATTGAAAGCATAGGAAAAGAGGCAGAACGTCCACAATGATGCACTTGGCCAAAAAGGGCGTATGCGTTTTTTCCTGAATATATTCAGGAGAAAACGCATACGCCCTTTTTGGCCAACCAAGCAAGCTTGCAAAGGAAATCTGCACTACAATGAAGTCTCACTTCCCCCCGGTCAAAAGGGCCATCTGAAAAAAGTGTAAAATCCAGAAAGGCAGGACAGGCCATGGAGAACTGGGAGCCTTGTTATGCTGATGGGCGGGATGTAAATTGCCAACAGACACTCGGGAGAAGTGTATGGTGTTTCCTGAAACATCTAAAAAACAAAGCAACAGAGCCTAGGGCACTTCCACTTATGGTCCTATAGCTTAGGGAAATTAAAATAAAAAAGACACAGCCACCCCAAAGTTTGGGACGCCTCTGTTGACAAGAACCTCGTTTACTGTACAAGTGCAATATCACAGAAAGTGAAAAATGGATAAAGAACTTGTGGTACTTACGTACAATGCAGTATCACTCAGCAATGAAATCTATGTCATCAGGCCCGTAGCAGCATAATGAGTGGATTCAGGTACGATGATTCTAACTGAAATAAGTCACACAGAAAAAGAAACATCATAAGATATCACTAATACACGGAATGTAAACTTGGCTACACAGGAACTGAATTCCAAAACAGAACAGGGTCTCAAATTTAGAAAACCAACTTATGCTTGCTTAAGGGTAAAAGTGAGTTGGGGTGCTGCATAAAACCAGAGATTGAAATGAGCACAGATAAAGTTCCTTAAGCCAAATATGGAATAGACAAGAGCTACTCCTTGCTCAACGAAATGGACTCAACACCGCATATTAAACGCCTAAGAATGTACCAGACTAGTAAGTAACTTAAAACCTATGGATTGCTATGTCTCCGAAAGAGAATCAAGCATGTGTACAGGGGCATAAACGCAGCAGTAATAGGATTGGAGACGTTCGGTGAGCAAATGAAGACCCTTTGAAGTCATATTGCATGGTCCCCATTCCACGGGTTTCAACTACCCAGGTTTAAGGTATTCTTCCTACAGCTAAATCATGCATGTGGAATCCAGAGTATGATCAACCGTGTGAACGGGAGACGTGTTCAAATATGTCTCAGTTTTCGTACCCTGGTACTCGGGTGCAACATTCCAGACGCTTTACTAACACTCTCCCGACTTGGAGAGTCAGTCCCTTTAACCTCCTGTTTGGCCCAGTTTGCAATTTCTGCGGAAGATGAACAGGAATAGGGAGAACCAATGAGAGACTAGCTGGAGGTGTCTGGACGGGCAAATTTAACTCTCATTTCCCACCAGGAAGAGGAATTAACCAAAGGCTCAGCGTGCCGTGCCGGAACAAGATTAGGGCCTGAAGCCATCCTGCGGTGTTGCGGCCAGCTCAAAAGAAAGTGAGTTGAAGAAAGGAGCTCAGGGGCACTGTAATTCACAAACCTGCAGAGTTATAAATGACAGCTATCGTCCAAAAATATACTGAAGTAAGGCTGCCAAGAGGACTTGAAAGCGGGGCAGAATTGAAGGAAACCGATTTCAGGAGGTAGACTGGAATTGCATTGAAAGCATACGAAAAGAGGCAGAACGTCCACAATGATGCACTTGGCCAAAAAGGGCGTATGCGTTTTTTCCTGAATATATTCAGGAAAAAACGCATACGCCCTTTTTGGCCAACCAAGCAAGCTTGCAAAGGAAATCTGCACTACAATGAAGTCTCACTTCCCCCCGGTCAAAAGGGCCATCTGAAAAAAGTGTAAAATCCAGAAAGGCAGGACAGGCCATGGTGAACTGGGAGCCTTGTTATGCTGATGGGCGGGATGTAAATTGCCAACAGACACTCGGGAGAAGTGTATGGTGTTTCCAGAAACATCTAAGAAACAAAGCAACAGAGCCTAGGGCACTTCCACTTATGGTCCTATAGCTTAGGGAAATTAAAATCAAAAAGACACAGCCACCCCAAAGTTTGGAACGGCTCTGTTTACAAGAACCTCGTTTACAGTACAAGTTCAACATCGCAGAAAGTGAAAAATGGATAAAGAAGCTGTGGTATTTACTTACAAAGCAATATCACTCAGCAAAGAAATCTATGTCATCAGGTCCTTAGCAGCACAATGAGTGGATTCAGGTATGATGATTCTAACTGAAATAAGTCACACAGAAAAAGAAACATCATAAGATATCACTAATACACGGAATGTAAACTTGGCTACACAGGAACTGAATTACAGAACAGAACAGGGTCTCAAATTTAGAAAACCAACTTATGCTTGCTTAAGGGGAAAGGTGAGTTGGGGTGCTGCATAAAACCAGAGATTGAAATGAGCACAGATAAAGTTCCTTAAGCCAAATATGGAATAGACAAGAGCTACTCCTTGCTCAAAGAAATGGACTCAACACCCCATATTAAACGCCTAAGAATGTACCTGACTAGTAAGTATCTTAAAACCTATGGATTGTTACGTCTCCAAAAGAGAATCAAGCGTGTGTTCAGGTGTATAAACGCAGCAGTGATAGGATTGGAGAGGTTCGGTGTGCAAATGAAGACCCTTTGAAGTCATATTGCATGGTACCCATTACACGGGTCGCAACTCTCCAGGTTTAAGGTATTCTTCCTTCAGCTAAAACATGCATGTGGAACCCAGAGTATGATCAACCATGTGATCGGCAGACGTGTTCAAATATGTCTCAGTTTTCATACCCTAGTACTCGGGTGCAACATTCCAGACGCTTTACTAACACTCTCCCGACTTGGAGAGTCAGTCCCTTTAACCTCCTGTTTGGCCCAGTTTGCAATTTCTGTGGAAGATGAACAGGAATAGCGAGAACCAATGAGAGACTAGCTGGAGGTGTCTGGACGGGCAAATTTAACTCTCATTTCCCACGAGGAAGAGGAATTAACCAAAGGTTCAGCGTGCCGTGCCGGAACCAGATTAGGGCCTGAAGCCATCCTGCGGTGTTGCGGCCAGCTCAAAAGAAAGCGAGTTGAAGAAAGGAGCTCAGGGGCACTGTAATTCACAAACCTGCAGAGTTATAAATGACAGCTATCGTCCAAAAATATACTGAAGTAAGGCTGGCAAGAGGACTTGAAAGCGGGGCAGAATTGCAGGAAACCGATTTCAGGAGGTAGACTGGAATTGCACTGAAAGCATAGGAAAAGAGGCAGAACGTCCACAATGATGCACTTGGCCAAAAAGTGCGTATGCGTTTTTTCCTGAATATATTCAGGAAAAAACGCAAACGCCCTTTTTGGCCAACCAAGCAAGCTTGCAAAGGAAATCTGCACTACAATGAAGTCTCACTTCCCCCCGGTCAAAAGGGCCATCTGAAAAAAGTATAAAATCCAGAAAGGCAGGACAGGCCATGGAGAACTGGGAGCCTTGTTATGCTGATGGGCGGGATGAAAATTGCCAACAGACACTCCGGAGAAGTGTATGGTGTTTCCTGAAACATCTAAAAAACAAAGCAACAGAGCCTAGGGCACTTCCACTTATGGTCCTATAGCTTAGGGAAATTAAAATCAAAAAGACACAGCCACCCCAAAGTTTGGGACGCCTCTGTTTACAAGAACCTCGTTTACCGTACAAGTACAATATCACAGAAAGTGAAAAATGTATAAAGAACTTGTGGTACTTACGTACAATGCAGTATCACTCAGCAATGAAATCTATGTCATCAGGCCCGTAGCAGCATAATGAGTGGATTCAGGTACGATGATTCTAACTGAAATAAGTCACACAGAAAAAGAAACATCATAAGATATCACTAATACACGGAATGTAAACTTGGCTGCACAGGAACTGAATTCCAAAACAGAACAGGGTCTCAAATTTAGAAAACCAACTTATGCTTGCTTAAGGGAAAAGGTGAGTTGGGGTGATGCATAAAACCAGAGATTGAAATGAGCACAGATAAAGTTCCTTAAGCCAAATATGGAATAGACAAGAGCTACTCCTTGCTCAACGAAATGGACTCAACACCCCATATTAAACGCCTAAGAATGTACCTGACTAGTAAGTATCTTAAAACCTATGGATTGCTACGTCTCCAAAAGAGAATCAAGCGTGTGTTCAGGGGCATAAACGCAGCAGTGATAGGATTGGAGAGGTTCAGTGAGAAAATGAAGACCTTTTGAAGTCATATTTCATACCCATTCCACGGGTCTCAACTCTCCAGGTTTAAGGTATTCTACCTTCAGCTAAAACATGCATGTGGAACCCAGAGTATGATCAACTGTGTGATCGGGAGACGTGTTCAGATATGTCTCAGTTTTCGTCCCCTGGTACTTCAGTGCAACATTCCAGACGCTTTACTAACACTCTCCCCACTCGGAGAGTCAGTGCCTTTAACCTCCTGTTTGGCCCAGTTTGCAATTTCTGCGGAAGATGAACAGGAATAGGGAGAACCAATGAGAGACTAGCTGGAGGTGTCTGGACGGGCAAATTTAACTCTCATTTCCCACCAGGAAGAGGAATTAACCAAAGGCTCAGCGTGCCGTGCCAGAACAAGATTAGGGCCTGAAGCCATCCTGCAGTGTTGCGGCCAGCTCACAAGAAAGCGAGTTGAAGAAAGGAGCTCAGGGGCACTGTAATTCACAAACCTGCAGAGTTATAAATGACAACTATCGTCCAAAAATATACTGAAGTAAGGCTGCCTAGAGGAGTTGAAAGCGGGGCAGAATTGCAGGAAACCGATTTCAGGAGGTAGACTGGAATTGCATTGAAAGCATAGGAAAAGAGGCAGAACGTCCACAATGATGCACTTGGCCAAAAAGGGCGTATGCGTTTTTTCCTGAATATATTCAGGAAAAAACGCATACGCACTTTTTGGCCAACCAAGCAAGCTTGCAAAGGAAATCTGCACTACAATGAAGTCTCACTTCCCCCCGGTCGAAAGGCCCATCTGAAAACAATGTAAAATACAGAAAGGGAGGACATTCCATGCAGAACTGGGAGCCTTGTTATGCTGATGGGCAGGATGTAAATTGCCAACAGCCACTCGGGAGAAGTGTATGGTGTTTCCTGAAACATCTAAAAAACAAAGCAACAGAGCCTAGGGCACTTCCACTTATGGTCCTATAGCTTAGGGAAATTAAAATCTAAAAGACACAGCCACCCCAAAGGTTGGGACGCCTCTGTTTACAAGAACCTCGTTTACTGTACAAGTGCAATATCACAGAAAGTGAAAAATGGATAAAGAACTTGTGGTACTTACGTACAATGCAGTATCATTCAGCAATGAAATCTATGTCATCAGGCCCGTAGCAGCATAATGAGTGGATTCAGGTACGATGATTCTAACTGAAATAAGTCACACAGAAAAAGAAACATCATAAGATATCACTAATACACGGAATGTAAACTTGGCTACACAGGAACTGAATTCCAAAACAGAACAGGGTCTCAAATTTAGAAAACCAACTTATGCTTGCTTAAGGGGAAAGGTGAGTTGGGGTGCTGCATAAAACCAGAGATTGAAATGAGCACAGATAAAGTTCCTTAAGCCAAATATGGAATAGACAAGAGCTACTCCTTGCTCAACGAAATGGACTCAACACGGCATATTAAACGCCTAAGAATGTACCTGACTAGTAAGTAACTTAAAACCTATGGATTGCTATGTCTCCGAAAGAGAATCAAGCATGTGTACAGGGGCATAAACGCAGCAGTGATAGGATTGGAGAGGTTCGGTGAGCAAATGAAGACCCTTTGAAGTCATATTGCATGGTCCCCATTCAACGGGTTTCAACTACCCAGGTTTAAGGTATTCTTCCTACAGCTAAATCATGCATGTGGAATCCAGAGTATGATCAACCGTGTGAACGGGAGACGTGTTCAAATATGTCTCAGTTTTCGTACCCTGGTACTCGGGTGCAACATTCCAGACGCTTTACTAACACTCTCCCGACTTGGAGAGTCAGTCCCTTTAACCTCCTGTTTGGCCCAGTTTGCAATTTCTGCGGAAGATGAACAGGAATAGCGAGAACCAATGAGAGACTAGCTGGAGGTGTCTGGACGGGCAAATTTAACTCTCATTTCCCACCAGGAAGAGGAATTAACCAAAGGTTCAGCATGCCGTGCCGGAACCAGATTAGGGCCTGAAGCCATCCTGCGGTGTTGCGGCCAGGTCACAAGAAAGCGAGTTGAAGAAAGGAGCTCAGGGGCACTGTAATTCACAAACCTGCAGAGTTATAAATGACAGCTATCGTCCAAAAATATACTGAAGTAAGGCTGCCAAGAGGACTTGAAAGCGGGGCAGAATTGCAGGAAACCGATTTCAGGAGGTAGACTGGAATTGCATTGAAAGCATAGGAAAAGAGGCAGAACGTCCACAATGATGCACTTGGCCAAAAAGGGCGTATGCGTTTTTTCCTGAATATATTCAGGAGAAAACGCATACGCCCTTTTTGGCCAACCAAGCAAGCTTGCAAAGGAAATCTGCACTACAATGAAGTCTCACTTCCCCCCGGTCAAAAGGGCCATCTGAAAAAAGTGTAAAATCCAGAAAGGCAGGACAGGCCATGGAGAACTGGGAGCCGTGTTATGCTGATGGGCGGGATGTAAATTGCCAACAGACACTCGGGAGAAGTGTATGGTGTTTCCTGAAACATCTAAAAAACAAAGCAACAGAGCCTAGGGCACTTCCACTTATGGTCCTATAGCTTAGGGAAATTAAAATCAAAAAGACACAGCCACCCCAAAGTTTGGGACACCTCTGTTTACAAGAACCTCGTTTACTGTACAAGTTCAATATCACAGAAAGTGAAAAATGGATAAAGAACTTGTGGTACTTACGTACAATGCAGTATCACTCAGCAATGAAATCTATGTCATCAGGCCCGTAGCAGAATAATGAGTGGATTCAGGTACGATGATTTTAACTGAAATAAGTCACACAGAAAAAGAAACATCATAAGATATCACTAATACACGGAATGTAAACTTGGCTACACAGGAACTGAATTCCAAAACAGAACAGGGTCACAAATTTAGAAAACCAACTTATGCTTGCTTAAGGGGAAAGGTGAGTTGGGGTGCTGCATAAAACCGGAGATTGAAATGAGCACAGATAAAGTTCCTTAAGCCAAATATGGAATAGACAAGAGCTACTCCTTGCTCAAAGAAATGGACTCAACACCCCATATTAAACGCCTAAGAATGTACCTGACTAGTAAGTATCTTAAAACCTATGGATTGTTACGTCTCCAAAAGAGAATCAAGCGTGTGTTCAGGTGTATAAACGCAGCAGTGATAGGATTGGAGAGGTTCGGTGTGCAAAGAAGACCCTTTGAAGTCATATTGCATGGTACCCATTCCACGGGTCTCAACTCTCCAGGTTTAAGGTATTCTTCCTTCAGCTAAAACATGCATGTGGAACCCAGAGTATGATCAACCATGTGAGCGGGAGACGTGTTCAAATATGTCTCAGTTTTCGTACCCTAGTACTCGGGTGCAACATTCCAGACGCTTTACTAACACTCTCCCGACTTGGAGAGTCAGTCCCTTTAACCTCCTGTTTGGCCCAGTTTGCAATTTCTGTGGAAGATGAACAGGAATAGCGAGAACCAATGAGAGACTAGCTGGAGGTGTCTGGACGGGCAAATTTAACTCTCATTTCCCACCAGGAAGAGGAAGTAACCAAAGGTTCAGCGTGCCGTGCCGAAACCAGATTAGGGCCTGAAGCCATCCTGCGGTGTTGCGGCCAGCTCAAAAGAAAGCGAGTTGAAGAAAGGAGCTCAGGGGCACTGTAATTCACAAACCTGCAGAGTTATAAATGACAGCTATCGTCCAAAAATATACTGAAGTAAGGCTGCCAAGAGGACTTGAAAGCGGGGCAGAATTGCAGGAAACCGATTTCAGGAGGTAGACTGGAATTGCACTGAAAGCATAGGAAAAGAGGCAGAACGTCCACAATGATGCACTTGGCCAAAAAGGGCGTATGCGTTTTTTCCTGAATATATTCAGGAAAAAACACAAACGCCCTTTTTGGCCAACCAAGCAAGCTTGCAAAGGAAATCTGCACTACAATGAAGTCTCACTTCCCCCCGGTCAAAAGGGCCATCTGAACAAAGTATAAAATCCAGAAAGGCAGGACAGGCCATGGAGAACTGGGAGCCTTGTTATGCTGATGGGCGGGATGAAAATTGCCAACAGACACTCCGGAGAAGTGTATGGTGTTTCCTGAAACATCTAAAAAACAAAGCAACAGAGCCTAGGGCACTTCCACTTATGGTCCTATAGCTTAGGGAAGTTAAAATCAAAAAGACACAGCCACCCCAAAGTTTGGGACGCCTCTGTTTACAAGAACCTCGTTTACCGTACAAGTTCAATATCACAGAAAGTGAAAAATGTATAAAGAACTTGTGGTACTTACGTACAATGCAGTATCACTCAGCAATGAAATCTATGTCATCAGGCCCGTAGCAGCATAATGAGTGGATTCAGGTACGATGATTCTAACTGAAATAAGTCACACAGAAAAAGAAACATCATAAGATATCACTAATACACGGAATGTAAACTTGGCTACACAGGAACTGAATTACAGAACAGAACAGGGTCCCAAATTTAGAAAACCAACTTATGCTTGCTTAAGGGGAAAGGTGAGTTGGGGTGCTTCATAAAACCAGAGATTGAAATGAGCACAGATAAAGTTCCTTAAGCCAAATATGGAATAGACAAGAGCTACTCCTTGCTCAACGAAATGGACTCAACACCCCATATTAAAAGCCTAAGAATGTACCTGACTAGTAAGTATCTTAAAACCTATGGATTGCTATGTCTCCGAAAGAGAATCAAGCACGTGTACACGGGAATAAACACAGCAGTGATAGGATTGGAGAGGTTCGGTGAGCAAATGAAGACCCTTTGAAGTCATATTGCATGGTACCCATTACACTGGTCTCAACTCTCCAGGTTTAAGGTATTCTTCCTTCAGCTAAAACATGCATGTGGAACCCAGAGTATGATCAACCGTGTGAACGGGAGACGTGTTCAAATATGTCTCAGTTTTCGTCCCCTGGTACTTGGGTGCAACATTCCAGACGCTTTACTAACAGTCTCCCCACTTGGAGAGTCAGCGCCTTTAACCTCCTGTTTGGCCCAGTTTGCAATTTCTGCGGAAGATGAACAGGAATAGCGAGAACCAATGAGAGACTAGCTGGAGGTGTCTGGACGGGCAAATTTAACTCTCATTTCCCACCAGGAAGAGGAAGTAACCAAAGGCTCAGCTGCCGTGCCGGAACCAGATTAGGGCCTGAAGCCATCCTGCGGTGTTGCGGCCAGCTCAAAAGAAAGCGAGTTGAAGAAAGGAGCTCAGGGGCACTGTAATTCACAAACCTGCAGATTTATAAATGACAGCTATCGTCCAAAAATATACTGAAGTAAGGCTGCCAAGAGGACTTGAAAGCGGGGCAGAATTGCAGGAAACCGATTTCAGGAGGTAGACTGGAATTGCATTGAAAGCATAGGAAAAGAGGCAGAACGTCCACAATGATGCACTTGGCCAAAAAGGACGTATGCGTTTTTTCCTGAATATATTCAGGAAAAAACGCATACGCCCTTTTTGGCCAACCAAGCAAACTTGCAAAGGAAATCTGCACTACAATGAAGTCTCACTTCCCCCCGGTCAAAAGGGCCATCTGAAAAAAGTGTAAAATCCAGAAAGGCAGGACAGGCCATGGAGAACTGGGAGCATTGTTATGCAGATGGGCGGGATGGAAATTGCCAACAGACACTCGGGAGAAGTGTATGGTGTTTCCTGAAACATCTAAAAAACAAAGCAACAGAGCCAAGGGCACTTCCACTTATGGTCCTATAGCTTAGGGAAATTAAAATCAAAAAGACACAGCCACCCCAAAGTTTGGGACGCCTCTGTTTACAAGAACCTCGTTTACAGTACAAGTTCAATATCACAGAAAGTGAAAAATGGATAAAGAACTTGTGGTACTTACGTAAAATGCAGTATCACTCAGCAATGAAATCTATGTCATCAGGCCCGTAGCAGCATAATGAGTGGATTCAGGTACGATGATTATAACTGAAATAAGTCACACAGAAAAAGAAACATCATAAGATATCACTAATACACGGAATGTAAACTTGGCTACACAGGAACTGAATTCCAAAACAGAACAGGGTCTCAAATTTAGAAAACCAACTTATGCTTGCTTAAGGGGAAAGGTGAGTTGGGGTGCTGCATAAAACCAGAGATTGAAATGAGCACAGATAAAGTTCCTTAAGCAAATATGGAATAGACAAGAGCTACTCCTTGCTCAACGAAATGGACTCAACACCCCATATTAAACGCCTAAGAATGTACCTGACTAGTAAGTATCTTAAAACCTATGGATTGCTATGTCTCCAAAAGAGAATCAACCGTGTGTACAGGGGCATAAACGCAGCAGTGATAGGATTGGAGAGGTTCGGTGAGCAAATGAAGACCCTTTGAAGTCATATTGCATGGTACCCATTCCACGGGTTTCAACTCTCCAGGTTTAAGGTATTCTTCCTTCAGCTAAAACATGCATGTGGAACCCATAGTATGATCAACCATGTGAACGGGAGACGTGTTGAAATATGTCTCAGTTTTCCTCCCCTGGTACTCGGGTGCAACATTCCAGACGCTTTACTAACACTCTCCCGACTTGGAGAGTCAGTCCCTTTAACCTCCTGTTTGGCCCAGTTTGCAATTTCTGCGGAAGATGAACAGGAATAGCGAGAACCAATGAGAGACTAGCTGGAGATGTCTGGACGGGCAAATTTAACTCTCATTTCCCACCAGGAAGAGGAATTAACCAAAGGCACAGCGTGGCATGCCAGGACCAGATTAGGGCCTGAAGCCATCCTGCGGTGTTGCGGCCAGGTCACAAGAAAGCGAGTTGAAGAAAGCAGCTCAGGGGCACTGTAATTCACAAACCTGCAGAGTTATAAATGACAGCTATCGTCCAAAAATATACTGAAGTAAGGCTGCCAAGAGGACTTGAAAGCGGGGCAGAATTGCAGGAAACCGATTTCAGGAGGTAGACTGGAATTGCATTGAAAGCATAGGAAAAGAGGCAGAACGTCCACAATGATGCACTTGGCCAAAAAGGGCGTATGCGTTTTTTCCTGAATATATTCAGGAAAAAACGCATACGCCCTTTTTGGCCAACCAAGCAAGCTTGCAAAGGAAATCTGCACTACAATGAAGTCTCACTTCCCCCCGGTCAAAAGGGCCATCTGAAAAAAGTGTAAAATCCAGAAAGGCAGGACAGGCCATGGAGAACTGGGAGCCTTGTTATGCTGATGGGCGGGATGGAAATTGCCAACAGACACTCGGGAGAAGTGTATGGTGTTTCCTGAAACATCTAAAAAACAAAGCAACAGAGCCAAGGGCACTTCCACTTATGGTCCTATAGCTTAGGGAAATTAAAATCAAAAAGACACAGCCACCCCAAAGTTTGGGACGCCTCTGTTTACAACAACCTCGTTTACCGTACAAGTTCAACATCGCAGAAAGTGAAAAATGGATAAAGAAGTTGTGGTATTTACTTACAAAGCAATATCACTCAGCAATGAAATCTATGTCATCAGGCCCTTAGCAGCACAATGAGTGGATTCAGGTACGATGATTCTAACTGAAATAAGTCACACAGAAAAAGAAACATCATAAGATATCAGTAATACATGGAATGTAAACTTGGCTACACAGGAACTGAATTACAGAACAGAACAGGGTCTCAAATTTAGAAAACCAACTTTTGCTTGCTTAAGGGGAAAGGTGAGTTGGGGTGCTTCATAAAACCAGAGATTGAAATGAGCACAGATAAACTTCCTTAAGCCAAATATGGAATAGACAAGAGCTACTCCTTGCTCAACGAAATGGACTCAACACCGCATATTAAACGCCTAAGAATGTACCTGACTAGTAAGTATCTTAAAACCTATGGATTGCTTTGCCTCCAAAACAGAATCAAGCGTGTGTACAGGGGCATAAACGCAGCAGTGATAGGATTGGAGAGGTTCGGTGAGCAAATGAAGACCCTTTGAAGTCATATTGCATGGTACCCATTCCACGGGTCTCAACTCTCCAGGTTTAAGGTATTCTTCCTTCAGCTAAAACATGCATGTGGAACCCAGAGTATGATCAACGTGTGAACGGGAGACGTATTTAAATATGTCTCAGTTTTCCTCCCCTGGTACTCGGGTGCAACATTCCAGACGCTTTACTAACACTCTCCCCACTTGGAGAGTCATTCCCTATAAACTCTTGTTTGGCCCAGTTTGCAATTTCTGCGGAAGATGAACAGGAATAGGGAGAACCAATGAGAGACTAGCTGGAGGTGTCTGGACGGGCAAATTTAACTCTCATTTCCCACCAGGAAGAGGAAATAACCAAAGGCACAGCGTGCCGTGCCGGAACCAGATTAGGGCCTGAAGCCATCCTGCGGTGTTGCGACCAGCTCACAAGAAAGCGAGTTGAAGAAAGGAGCTGAGGGGCACTGTAATTCACAAACCTGCAGAGTTATAAATGACAGCTATCGTCCAAAAATATACTGAAGTAAGGCTGCCAAGAGGACTTGAAAGCGGGGCAGAATTGCAGGAAACCGATTTCAGGAGGTAGACTGGAATTGCATTGAAAGCATAGGAAAAGAGGCAGAACGTCCACAATGATGCACTTGGCCAAAAAGGACGTATGCATTTTTTCCTGAATATATTCAGGAAAAAACGCATACGCCCTTTTTGGACAACCAAGCAAGCTTGCAAAGGAAATCTGCACTACAATGAAGTCTCACTTCCCCCCGGTCAAAAGGGCCATCTGAAAAAAGTGTAAAATCCAGAAAGGCAGGACAGGCCATGGAGAACTGGGAGCCTTGTTATGCTGATGGGCGGGATGTAAATTGCCAACAGACACTAGGGAGAAGTGTATGGTGTTTCCTGAAACATGTAAAAAACAAAGCAACAGAGCCTAGGGCACTTCCACTTATGGTCCTATAGCTTAGGGAAATTAAAATCAAAAAGACACAGCCACCCCGAAGTTTGGGACGTCTCTGTTTACAAGAACCTCATTTACCATACAAGTTCAATATCACAGAAAGTGAAAAATGGATAAAGAACATGTGGTACTTACGTACAATGCAATATCACTCAGCAATGAAACCTACGTCACCAGGCCCGTAGCAGCACAATGAGTGGATTCAGGTATGATGATTCTAACTGAAATAAGTCACACAGAAAAAGAAACATCATAAGATATCACTAATACACGGAATGTAAACTTGGCTACAGAGGAACTGAATTACAAAACAGAACAGGGTCTCAAATTTAGAAAACCAACTTATGCTTGCTTAAGGGTAAAGGTGAGTTGGGGTGCTGCATAAAACCAGAGATTGAAATGAGCACAGATAAAGTTCCTTAAGCCAAATATGGAATAGACAAGAGCTACTCCTTGCTCAACGAAATGGACTCAACACCCCATATTAAACGCCTAAGAATGTACCTGACTAGTAAGTATCTTAAAACCTATGGATTGCTATGTCTCCAAAAGAGAATCAAGCGTGTGTACAGGGGCATAAACGCAGCAGTGATAGGATTGGAGAGGTTCGGTGAGCAAATGAAGACCCTTTGAAGTCATATTGCATGGTACCCATTCCACGGGTCTCAACTCTCCAGGTTTAAGGTATTCTTCCTTCAGCTAAAACATGCATGTGGAACCCAGAGTATGATCAACCGTGTGAACGGGAGACGTGTTCAAATATGTCTCAGTTTTTCTCCCCTGGTACTTGGGTGTAACATTCCAGATGCTTTACTAACAGTCTCCCCACTTGGAGAGTCAGCGCCTTTAACCTCCTGTTTGGTCCAGTTTGCAATTTCTGCGGAAGATGAACAGGAATAACGAGAACCAATGAGAGACTAGCTGGAGGTGTCTGGAAGGGCAAATTTAACTCTCATTTCCCACCAGGAAGAGGAAATAACCAAAGGCTCAGCTGCCGTGCCGGAACCAGATTAGGGCCTGAAGCCATCCTGCGGTGTTGCGGCCAGCTCAAAAGAAAGCGAGTTGAAGAAAGGAGCTCAGGGGCACTGTAATTCACAAACCTGCAGAGTTATAAATGACAGCTATCGTCCAAAAATATACTGAAGTAAGGCTGCCAAGAGGACTTGAAAGCGGGGCAGAATTGCAGGAAACCGATTTCAGGAGGTAGACTGGAATTGCATTGAAAGCATAGGAAAAGAGGCAGAACGTCCACAATGATGCACTTGGCCAAAAAGGACGTATGCGTTTTTTCCTGAATATATTCAGGAAAAAACGCATACGCCCTTTTTGGCCAACCAAGCAAACTTGCAAAGGAAATCTGCACTACAATGAAGTCTCACTTCCCCCCGGTCAAAAGGGCCATCTGAAAAAAGTGTAAAATCCAGAAAGGCAGGACAGGCCATGGAGAACTGGGAGCATTGTTATGCAGATGGGCGGGATGGAAATTGCCAACAGACACTCGGGAGAAGTGTATGGTGTTTCCTGAAACATCTAAAAAACAAAGCAACAGAGCCAAGGGCACTTCCACTTATGGTCCTATAGCTTAGGGAAATTAAAATCAAAAAGACACAGCCACCCCAAAGTTTGGGACGCCTCTGTTTACAAGAACCTCGTTTACAGTACAAGTTCAATATCACAGAAAGTGAAAAATGGATAAAGAACTTGTGGTACTTACGTAAAATGCAGTATCACTCAGCAATGAAATCTATGTCATCAGGCCCGTAGCAGCATAATGAGTGGATTCAGGTACGATGATTATAACTGAAATAAGTCACACAGAAAAAGAAACATCATAAGATATCACTAATACACGGAATGTAAACTTGGCTACACAGGAACTGAATTCCAAAACAGAACAGGGTCTCAAATTTAGAAAACCAACTTATGCTTGCTTAAGGGGAAAGGTGAGTTGGGGTGCTGCATAAAACCAGAGATTGAAATGAGCACAGATAAAGTTCCTTAAGCAAATATGGAATAGACAAGAGCTACTCCTTGCTCAACGAAATGGACTCAACACCCCATATTAAACGCCTAAGAATGTACCTGACTAGTAAGTATCTTAAAACCTATGGATTGCTATGTCTCCAAAAGAGAATCAACCGTGTGTACAGGGGCATAAACGCAGCAGTGATAGGATTGGAGAGGTTCGGTGAGCAAATGAAGACCCTTTGAAGTCATATTGCATGGTACCCATTCCACGGGTTTCAACTCTCCAGGTTTAAGGTATTCTTCCTTCAGCTAAAACATGCATGTGGAACCCATAGTATGATAAACCATGTGAACGGGAGACGTGTTGAAATATGTCTCAGTTTTCCTCCCCTGGTACTCGGGTGCAACATTCCAGACGCTTTACTAACACTCTCCCGACTTGGAGAGTCAGTCCCTTTAACCTCCTGTTTGGCCCAGTTTGCAATTTCTGCGGAAGATGAACAGGAATAGCGAGAACCAATGAGAGACTAGCTGGAGATGTCTGGACGGGCAAATTTAACTCTCATTTCCCACCAGGAAGAGGAATTAACCAAAGGCACAGCGTGGCATGCCAGGACCAGATTAGGGCCTGAAGCCATCCTGCGGTGTTGCGGCCAGGTCACAAGAAAGCGAGTTGAAGAAAGGAGCTCAGGGGCACTGTAATTCACAAACCTGCAGAGTTATAAATGACAGCTATCGTCCAAAAATATACTGAAGTAAGGCTGCCAAGAGGACTTGAAAGCGGGGCAGAATTGCAGGAAACCGATTTCAGGAGGTAGACTGGAATTGCATTGAAAGCATAGGAAAAGAGGCAGAACGTCCACAATGATGCACTTGGCCAAAAAGGGCGTATGCGTTTTTTCCTGAATATATTCAGGAAAAAACGCATACGCCCTTTTTGGCCAACCAAGCAAGCTTGCAAAGGAAATCTGCACTACAATGAAGTCTCACTTCCCCACGGTCAAAAGGGCCATCTGAAAAAAGTGTAAAATCCAGAAAGGCAGGACAGGCCATGGAGAACTGGGAGCCTTGTTATGCTGATGGGCGGGATGGAAATTGCCAACAGACACTCGGGAGAAGTGTATGGTGTTTCCTGAAACATCTAAAAAACAAAGCAACAGAGCCAAGGGCACTTCCACTTATGGTCCTATAGCTTAGGGAAATTAAAATCAAAAAGACACAGCCACCCCAAAGTTTGGGACGCCTCTGTTTACAACAACCTCGTTTACCGTACAAGTTCAACATCGCAGAAAGTGAAAAATGGATAAAGAAGTTGTGGTATTTACTTACAAAGCAATATCACTCAGCAATGAAATCTATGTCATCAGGCCCTTAGCAGCACAATGAGTGGATTCAGGTACGATGATTCTAACTGAAATAAGTCACACAGAAAAAGAAACATCATAAGATATCAGTAATACACGGAATGTAAACTTGGCTACACAGGAACTGAATTACAGAACAGAACAGGGTCTCAAATTTAGAAAACCAACTTTTGCTTGCTTAAGGGGAAAGGTGAGTTGGGGTGCTTCATAAAACCAGAGATTGAAATGAGCACAGATAAAGTTCCTTAAGCCAAATATGGAATAGACAAGAGCTACTCCTTGCTCAACGAAATGGACTCAACACCGCATATTAAACGCCTAAGAATGTACCTGACTAGTAAGTATCTTAAAACCTATGGATTGCTTTGCCTCCAAAACAGAATCAAGCGTGTGTACAGGGGCATAAACGCAGCAGTGATAGGATTGGAGAGGTTCGGTGAGCAAATGAAGACCCTTTGAAGTCATATTGCATGGTACCCATTCCACGGGTCTCAACTCTCCAGGTTTAAGGTATTCTTCCTTCAGCTAAAACATGCATGTGGAACCCAGAGTATGATCAACGTGTGAACGGGAGACGTATTTAAATATGTCTCAGTTTTCCTCCCCTGGTACTCGGGTGCAACATTCCAGACGCTTTACTAACACTCTCCCCACTTGGAGAGTCATTCCCTATAAACTCTTGTTTGGCCCAGTTTGCAATTTCTGCGGAAGATGAACAGGAATAGGGAGAACCAATGAGAGACTAGCTGGAGGTGTCTGGACGGGCAAATTTAACTCTCATTTCCCACCAGGAAGAGGAAATAACCAAAGGCACAGCGTGCCGTGCCGGAACCAGATTAGGGCCTGAAGCCATCCTGCGGTGTTGCGACCAGCTCACAAGAAAGCAAGTTGAAGAAAGGAGCTGAGGGGCACTGTAATTCACAAACCTGCAGAGTTATAAATGACAGCTATCGTCCAAAAATATACTGAAGTAAGGCTGCCAAGAGGACTTGAAAGCGGGGCAGAATTGCAGGAAACCGATTTCAGGAGGTAGACTGGAATTGCATTGAAAGCATAGGAAAAGAGGCAGAACGTCCACAATGATGCACTTGGCCAAAAAGGACGTATGCATTTTTTCCTGAATATATTCAGGAAAAAACGCATACGCCCTTTTTGGACAACCAAGCAAGCTTGCAAAGGAAATCTGCACTACAATGAAGTCTCACTTCCCCCCGGTCAAAAGGGCCATCTGAAAAAAGTGTAAAATCCAGAAAGGCAGGACAGGCCATGGAGAACTGGGAGCCTTGTTATGCTGATGGGCGGGATGGAAATTGCCAACAGACACTAGGGAGAAGTGTATGGTGTTTCCTGAAACATGTAAAAAACAAAGCAACAGAGCCTAGGGCACTTCCACTTATGGTCCTATAGCTTAGGGAAATTAAAATCAAAAAGACACAGCCACCCCGAAGTTTGGGACGTCTCTGTTTACAAGAACCTCATTTACCATACAAGTTCAATATCACAGAAAGTGAAAAATGGATAAAGAACATGTGGTACTTACGTACAATGCAATATCACTCAGCAATGAAACCTACGTCACCAGGCCCGTAGCAGCACAATGAGTGGATTCAGGTATGATGATTCTAAGTGAAATAAGTCACACAGAAAAAGAAACATCATAAGATATCAGTAATACACGGAATGTAAACTTGGCTACAGAGGAACTGAATTACAAAACAGAACAGGGTCTCAAATTTAGAAAACCAACTTATGCTTGCTTAAGGGTAAAGGTGAGTTGGGGTGCTGCATAAAACCAGAGATTGAAATGAGCACAGATAAAGTTCCTTAAGCCAAATATGGAATAGACAAGAGCTACTCCTTGCTCAACGAAATGGACTCAACACCCCATATTAAACGCCTAAGAATGTACCTGACTAGTAAGTATCTTAAAACCTATGGATTGCTATGTCTCCAAAAGAGAATCAAGCGTGTGTACAGGGGCATAAACGCAGCAGTGATAGGATTGGAGAGGTTCGGTGAGCAAATGAAGACCCTTTGAAGTCATATTGCATGGTACCCATTCCACGGGTCTCAACTCTCCAGGTTTAAGGTATTCTTCCTTCAGCTAAAACATACATGTGGAACCCAGAGTATGATCAACCGTGTGAACGGGAGACGTGTTCAAATATGTCTCAGTTTTTCTCCCCTGGTACTTGGGTGTAACATTCCAGATGCTTTACTAACAGTCTCCCCACTTGGAGAGTCAGCGCCTTTAACCTCCTGTTTGGTCCAGTTTGCAATTTCTGCGGAAGATGAACAGGAATAACGAGAACCAATGAGAGACTAGCTGGAGGTGTCTGGAAGGGCAAATTTAACTCTCATTTCCCACCAGGAAGAGGAAATAACCAAAGGCTCAGCTGCCGTGCCGGAACCAGATTAGGGCCTGAAGCCATCCTGCGGTGTTGCGGCCAGCTCAAAAGAAAGCGAGTTGAAGAAAGGAGCTCAGGGGCACTGTAATTCACAAACCTGCAGAGTTATAAATGACAGCTATCGTCCAAAAATATACTGAAGTAAGGCTGCCAAGAGGACTAGAAAGCGGGGCAGAATTGCAGGAAACCGATTTCAGGAGGTAGACTGGAATTGCATTGAAAGCATAGGAAAAGAGGCAGAACGTCCACAATGATGCACTTGGCCAAAAAGGGCGTATGCGTTTTTTCCTGAATATATTCAGGAAAAAACGCATACGCCCTGTTTGGCCAACCAAGCAAGCTTGCAAAGGAAATCTGCACTACAATGAAGTCTCACTTCCCCCCGGTCAAAAGGGCCATCTGAAAAAAGTGTAAAACCCAGAAAGGCAGGACAGGCCATGGAGAACTGGGAGCCTTGTTATGCTGATGGGCGGGATGTAAATTGCCAACAGACACTCGGGAGAAGTGTATGGTGTTTCCTGAAACATCTAAACAACAAAGCAAAAGAGCCTAGGGCACTTCCACTTATGGTCCTATAGCTTAGGGAAATTAAAATCAAAAAGACACAGCCACCCCAAAGTTTGGGACGCCTCTGTTTACAAGAACCTCGTTTACAGTACAAGTTCAACATCGCAGAAAGTGAAAAATGGATAAAGAAGTTGTGGTATTTACTTACAAAGCAATATCACTCAGCAATGAAATCTATGTCATCAGGCCCTTAGCAGCACAATGAGTGGATTCAGGTATGATGATTCTAACTGAAATAAGTCACACAGAAAAAGAAACATCATAAGATATCAGTAATACACGGAATGTAAACTTGGCTACACAGGAACTGAATTACAGAACAGAACAGGGTCTCAAATTTAGAAAACCAACATATGCTTACTTAAGGGGAAAGGTGAGTTGGGGTGCTGCATAAAACCAGAGATTGAAATGAGCACAGATAAAGTTCCTTAAGCCAAATATGGAATAGAGAAGAGCTACTCCTTGCTCAACGAAATGGACTCAACACCGCATATTAAACGCCTAAGAATGTACCTGACTAGTAAGTATCTTAAAACCTATGGATTGCTATGTCTCCGAAAGAGAATCAAGCATGTGTACAGGGGCATAAACGCAGCAGTGATAGGATTGGAGAGGTTCGGTGAGCAAATGAAGACCCTTTGAAGTCATATTGCATGGTACCCATTCCACGGGTTTCAACTACCCAGGTTTAAGGTATTCTTCCTTCAGCTAAAA
This sequence comes from Grampus griseus, assembly GCF_964374135.1. Taxonomy (NCBI): domain Eukaryota; kingdom Metazoa; phylum Chordata; class Mammalia; order Artiodactyla; family Delphinidae; genus Grampus; species Grampus griseus. Next base: position 66,451 of record NW_028133196.1, on the reverse strand, counting down.
CATGCATGTGGAACCCAGAGTATGATCAACCGTGTGAACGGGAGACGTGTTCAAATATGTCTCAGTTTTCCTCCCCTGGTACTCGGGTGCAACATTCCAGACGCTTTACTAACACTCTCCCCACTTGGAGAGTCAGCGCCTTTAACCTCCTGTTTGGCCCAGTTTGCAATTTCTGCGGAAGATGAACAGGAATAGCGAGAACCAATGAGAGACTAGCTGGAGGTGTCTGGACGGGCAAATTTAACTCTCATTTCCCACCAGGAAGAGGAAATAACCAAAGGCTCAGCGTGCCGTGCCGGAACCAGATTAGGGCCTGAAGCCATCCTGCGGTGTTGCGGCCAGGTCACAAGAAAGCGAGTTGAAGCAAGGAGCTCAGGGGCACTGTAATTCACAAACCTGCAGAGTTATAAATGACAGCTATCGTCCAAAAATATACTGAAGTAAGGCTGCCAAGAGGACTTGAAAGCGGGGCAGAATTGCAGGAAACCGATTTCAGGAGGTAGACTGGAATTGCATTGAAAGCATAGAAAAAGAGGCAGAACGTCCACAATGATGCACTTGGCCAAAAAGGGCGTATGCGTTTTTTCCTGAATATATTCAGGAAAAAAGGCATACGCCCTTTTGGCCAACCAAGCAAGCTTGCAAAGGAAATCTGCACTACAATGAAGTCTCACTTCCCCCCGGTCAAAAGGGCCATCTGAAAAAAGTGTAAAATCCAGAAAGGCAGGACAGGCCATGGAGAACTGGGAGCCTTGTTATGCTGATGGGCGGGATGTAAATTGCCAACAGACACTCGGGAGAAGTGTATGGTGTTTCCTGAAACATCTAAAAAACAAAGCAACAGAGCCTAGGGCACTTCCACTTATGGTCCTATAGCTTAGGGAAATTAAAATCAAAAAGACACAGCCACCCCAAAGTTTGGGACGCCTCTGTTTACAAGAACCTCGTTTACCGTACAGGTTCAATATCACAGAAAGTGAAAAATGGAAAAAGAACTTGTGGTACTTACGTACAATGCAGTATCACTCAGCAATGAAATCTATGTCATCAGGCCCTTAGCAGCATAATGAGTGGATTCAGGTATGATGATTCTAACTGAAATAAGTCACACAGAAAAAGAAACATCATAAGATATCACTAATACACGGAATGTAAACTTGGCTACACAGGAACTGAATTCCAAAACAGAACAGGGTCTCAAATTTAGAAAACCAACTTATGCTTGCTTAAGGGGAAAGGTGAGTTGGGGTGCTGCATAAAACCAGAGATTGAAATGAGCACAGATAAAGTTCCTTAAGCCAAATATGGAATAGACAAGAGCTACTCCTTGCTCAACGAAATGGACTCAACACCCCATATTAAACGCCTAAGAATGTACCTGACTAGTAAGTATCTTAAAACCTATGGATTGCTATGTCTCCAAAAGAGAATCAAGCGTGTGTACAGGGGCATAAACGCAGCAGTGATAGGATTGGAGAGGTTCGGTGAGCAAATGAAGACCCTTTGAAGTCATATTGCATGGTACCCATTCCACGGGTCTCAACTCTCCAGGTTTAAGGTATTCTTCCTTCAGCTAAAACATGCATGTGGAACCCAGAGTATGATCAACCGTGTGAACGGGAGACGTGTTCAAATATGTCTCAGTTTTCCTCCCCTGGTACTCGGGTGCAACATTCCAGACGCTTTCCTAACACTCTCCCCACTTGGAGAGTCAGCGCCTTTAACCTCCTGTTTGGCCCAGTTTGCAATTTCTGCGGAAGATGAACAGGAATAGGAAGAACAAATGAGAGACTATCTGGAGGTGTCTGGACGGGCAAATTTAACTCTCATTTCCCACCAGGAAGCGGAAATAACCAAAGGCTCAGCGTGCCGTGCCGGAACCAGATTAGGGCCTGAAGCCATCCTGCGGTGTTGCGGCCAGCTCAAAAGAAAGCGAGTTGAAGAAAGGAGCTCAGGGGCACTGTAATTCACAAACCTGCAGAGTTATAAATGACAGCTATCGTCCAAAAATATACTGAAGTAAGGCTGCCAAGAGGACTTGAAAGCGGGGCAGAATTGCAGGAAACCGATTTCAGGAGGTAGACTGGAATTGCATTGAAAGCATAGGAAAAGAGGCAGAACGTCCACAATGATGCACTTGGCCAAAAAGGGCGTATGCGTTTTTTCCTGAATATATTCAGGAAAAAACGCATACGCCCTTTTTGGCCAACCAAGCAAGCTTGCAAAGGAAATCTGCACTACAATGAAGTCTCACTTCCCCCGGTCAAAAGGGCCATCTGAAATAAGTGTAAAATCCAGAAAGGCAGTACAGGCCATGGAGAACTGGGAGCCTTGTTATGCTGATGGGCGGGATGTAAATTGCCAACAGACACTCGGGAGAAGTGTATGGTGTTTCCTGAAACATCTAAAAAACAAAGCAACAGAGCCTAGGGCACTTCCACTTATGGTCCTATAGCTTAGGGAAATTAAAATCAAAAAGACACAGCCACCCCAAAGTTTGGAATGGCTCTGTTTACAAGAACCTCGTTTACAGTACAAGTTCAACATCGCAGAAATTGAAAAATGGATAAAGAAGCTGTGGTATTTACTTACAAAGCAATATCACTCAGCAATGAAATCTATGTCATCAGGCCCTTAGCAGCACAATGAGTGGATTCAGGTATGATGATTCTAACTGAAATAAGTCACACAGAAAAAGAAACATTATAAGATATCACTAATACACGGAATGTAAACTTGGCTACACAGGAACTGAATTACAGAACAGAACAGGGTCTCAAATTTAGAAAACCAACTTATGCTTGCTTAAGGGTAAAGGTGAGTTGGGGTGCTGCATAAAACCAGAGATTGAAATGAGCACAGATAAAGTTCCTTAAGCCAAATATGGAATAGACAAGAGCTACTCCTTGCTCAACGAAATGGACTCAACACCTCATATTAAACGCCTAAGAATGTACCTGACTAGTAAGTATCTTAAAACCTATGGATTGCTATGTCTCCAAAAGAGAATCAAGCGTGTGTACAGGGGCATAAACGCAGCAGTGATAGGATTGGAGAGGTTCGGTGAGCAAATGAAGACCCTTTGAAGTCATATTGCATGGTACCCATTACACGGGTCTCAACTCTCCAGGTTTAAGGTATTCTTCCTTCAGCTAAAACATGCATGTGGAACCCAGAGTATTATCAACCGTGTGAACGGGAGACGTGTTCAAATATGTCTCAGTTTTCCTCCCCTGGTACTCGGGTGCAACGTTCCAGACGCTTTACTAACACTCTCCCCACTTGGAGAGTCAGCGCCTTTAACCTCCTGTTTGGCCCAGTTTGCAATTTCTGCGGAAGATGAACAGGAATAGCGAGAACCAATGAGAGACTAGCTGGAGGTGTCTGGACGGGCAAATTTAACTCTCATTTCCCACCAGGAAGAGGAAATAACCAAAGGCTCAGCGTGCCGTGCCGGAACCAGATTAGGGCCTGAAGCCATCCTGCGGTGTTGCAGGCAGCTCACAAGAAAGCGAGTTGAAGAAAGGAGCTCAGGGGCACTGTAATTCACAAACCTGCAGAGTTATAAATGACAGCTATCGTCCAAAAATATACTGAAGTAAGGCTGCCAAGAGGACTTGAAAGCGGGGCAGAATTGCAGGAAACCGATTTCAGGAGGTAGACTGGAATTGTATTGAAAGCATAGAAAAAGAGGCAGAACGTCCACAATGATGCACTTGGCCAAAAAGGGCGTATGCGTTTTTTCCTGAATATATTCAGGAAAAAACGCATACGCACTTTTTGGCCAACCAAGCAAGCTTGCAAAGGAAATCTGCACAACAATGAAGTCTCACTTCCCCCCGGTCAAAAGGGCCATCTGAAAAAAGTGTAAAATCCAGAAAGGCAGGACAGGCCATGGAGAACTGGGAGCCTTGTTATGTTGATGGGCGGGATGTAAATTGCCAACAGACACTCAGGAGAAGTGTATGGTGTTTCCTGAAACATCTAAAAAACAAAGCAACAGAGCCTAGGGCACTTCCACTTATGGTCCTATAGCTTAGGGAAATTAAAATCAAAAAGACACAGCCACCCCGAAGTTTGGGACGCCTCTGTTTACAAGAACCTCGTTTACAGTACAAGTTCAACATCGCAGAAAGTGAAAAATGGATAAAGAAGTTGTGGTATTTACTTACAAAGCAATATCACTCAGCAATGAAATCTATGTCATCAGGCCCTTAGCAGCACAATGAGTGGATTCAGGTATGATGATTCTAACTGAAATAAGTCACACAGAAATAGAAACATCATAAGATATCACTAATACACGGAATGTAAACTTGGCTACACAGGAACTGAATTCCAAAACAGAACAGGGTCTCAAATTTAGAAAACCAACTTATGCTTGCTTAAGGGGAATGGTGAGTTGGGGTGCTGCATAAAACCAGAGATTGAAATGAGCACAGATAAAGTTCCTTAAGCCAAATATGGAATAGACAAGAGCTACTCCTTGCTCAACGAAATGGACTCAACACCGCATATTAAACGCCTAAGAATGTACCTGACTAGTAAGTATCTTAAAACCTATGGATTGGTATGTCTCCGAAAGAGAATCAAGCATGTGTACAGGGGCATAAACGCAGCAGTGATAGGATTGGAGAGGTTCGGTGAGCAAATGAAGACCCTTTGAAGTCATATTGCATGGTACCCATTCCACGGGTTTCAACTACCCAGGTTTAAGGTATTCTTCCTTCAGCTAAAACATGCATGTGGAACCCAGAGTATGATCAACCGTGTGAACGGGAGACGTGTTCAAATATGTCTCAGTTTTCCTCCCCTGGTACTCGGGTGCAACATTCCAGACGCTTTACTAACACTCTCCCCACTTGGAGAGTCAGCGTCTTTATCCTCCTGTTTGGCCCAGTTTGCAATATCTGCGGAAGATGAACAGGAATAGCGAGAACCAATGAGAGACTAGCTGGAGGTGTCTGGACGGGCAAATTTAACTCTCATTTCCCACCAGGAAGAGGAAATAACCAAAGGCTCAGCGTGCCGGGCCGGAACCAGATTAGGGCCTGAAGCCATCCTGCGGTGTTGCGGCCAGCTCACAAGAAAGCGAGTTGAAGAAAGGAGCTCAGGGGCACTGTAATTCACAAACCTGCAGAGTTATAAATGACAGCTATCGTCCAAAAATATACTGAAGTAAGGCTGCCAAGAGGACTTGAAAGCGGGGCAGAATTGCAGGAAACCGATTTCAGGAGGTAGACTGGAATTGCATTGAAAGCATAGGAAAAGAGGCAGAACGTCCACAATGATACACTTGGCCAAAAAGGGCGTATGCGTTTTTTCCTGAATATATTCAGGAAAAAACGCATACGCCCTTTTTGGCCAACCAAGCAAGCTTGCAAAGGAAATCTGCACAACAATGAAGTCTCACTTCCCCCCGGTCAAAAGGGCCATCTGAAAAAAGTGTAAAATCCAGAAAGGCAGGACAGGCCATGGAGAACTGGGAGCCTTGTTATGCTGATGGGCGGGATGTAAATTGCCAACAGACACTCAGGAGAAGTGTATGGTGTTTCCTGAAACATCTAAAAAACAAAGCAACAGAGCCTAGGGCACTTCCACTTATGGTCCTATAGCTTAGGGAAATTAAAATCAAAAAGACACAGCCACCCCGAAGTTTGGGACGCCTCTGTTTACAAGAACCTCGTTTACAGTACAAGTTCAACATCGCAGAAAGTGAAAAATGGATAAAGAAGTTGTGGTATTTACTTACAAAGCAATATCACTCAGCAATGAAATCTATGTCATCAGGCCCTTAGCAGCACAATGAGTGGATTCAGGTATGATGATTCTAACTGAAATAAGTCACACAGAAATAGAAACATCATAAGATATCACTAATACACGGAATGTAAACTTGGCTACACAGGAACTGAATTCCAAAACAGAACAGGGTCTCAAATTTAGAAAACCAACTTATGCTTGCTTAAGGGGAATGGTGAGTTGGGGTGCTGCATAAAACCAGAGATTGAAATGAGCACAGATAAAGTTCCTTAAGCCAAATATGGAATAGACAAGAGCTACTCCTTGCTCAACGAAATGGACTCAACACCGCATATTAAACGCCTAAGAATGTACCTGACTAGTAAGTATCTTAAAACCTATGGATTGGTATGTCTCCGAAAGAGAATCAAGCATGTGTACAGGGGCATAAACGCAGCAGTGATAGGATTGGAGAGGTTCGGTGAGCAAATGAAGACCCTTTGAAGTCATATTGCATGGTACCCATTCCACGGGTTTCAACTACCCAGGTTTAAGGTATTCTTCCTTCAGCTAAAACATGCATGTGGAACCCAGAGTATGATCAACCGTGTGAACGGGAGACGTGTTCAAATATGTCTCAGTTTTCCTCCCCTGGTACTCGGGTGCAACATTCCAGACGCTTTACTAACACTCTCCCCACTTGGAGAGTCAGCGTCTTTATCCTCCTGTTTGGCCCAGTTTGCAATATCTGCGGAAGATGAACAGGAATAGCGAGAACCAATGAGAGACTAGCTGGAGGTGTCTGGACGGGCAAATTTAACTCTCATTTCCCACCAGGAAGAGGAAATAACCAAAGGCTCAGCGTGCCGGGCCGGAACCAGATTAGGGCCTGAAGCCATCCTGCGATGTTGCGGCCAGCTCACAAGAAAGCGAGTTGAAGAAAGGAGCTCAGGGGCACTGTAATTCACAAACCTGCAGAGTTATAAATGACAGCTATCGTCCAAAAATATACTGAAGTAAGGCTGCCAAGAGGACTTGAAAGCGGGGCAGAATTGCAGGAAACCGATTTCAGGAGGTAGACTGGAATTGCATTGAAAGCATAGGAAAAGAGGCAGAACGTCCACAATGATACACTTGGCCAAAAAGGGCGTATGCGTTTTTTCCTGAATATATTCAGGAAAAAACGCATACGCCCTTTTTGGCCAACCAAGCAAGCTTGCAAAGGAAATCTGCACAACAATGAAGTCTCACTTCCCCCCGGTCAAAAGGGCCATCTGAAAAAAGTGTAAAATCCAGAAAGGCAGGACAGGCCATGGAGAACTGGGAGCCTTGTTATGCTGATGGGCGGGATGTAAATTGCCAACAGACACTCGGGAGAAGTGTATGGTGTTTCCTGAAACATCTAAAATACAAAGCAACAGAGCCTAGGGCACTTCCACTTATGGTCCTATAGCTTAGGGAAATTAAAATCAAAAAGACACAGCCACCCCAAAGTTTGGGACGCCTCTGTTTACAAGAACCTCGTTTACCGTACAGGTTCAATATCACAGAAAGTGAAAAATGGAAAAAGAACTTGTGGTACTTACGTACAATGCAGTATCACTCAGCAATGAAATCTATGTCATCAGGCCCTTAGCAGCACAATGAGTGGATTCAGGTATGATGATTCTAACTGAAATAAGTCACACAGAAAAAGAAACATCATAAGATATCACTAATACACGGAATGTAAACTTGGCTACACAGGAACTGAATTCCAAAACAGAACAGGGTCTCAAATTTAGAAAACCAACTTATGCTTGCTTAAGGGGAAAGGTGAGTTGGGGTGCTGCATAAAACCAGAGATTGAAATGAGCACAGATAAAGTTCCTTAAGCCAAATATGGAATAGACAAGAGCTACTCCTTGCTCAACGAAATGGACTCAACACCGCATATTAAACGCCTAAGAATGTACCTGACTAGTAAGTATCTTAAAACCTATGGATTGCTATGTCTCCGAAAGAGAATCAAGCATGTGTACAGGGGCATAAACGCAGCAGTGATAGGATTGGAGAGGTTCGGTGAGCAAATGAAGACCCTTTGAAGTCATATTGCATGGTACCCATTCCACGGGTTTCAACTACCCAGGTTTAAGGTATTCTTCCTTCAGCTAAAACATGCATGTGGAACCCAGAGTATGATCAACCGTGTGAACGGGAGACGTGTTCAAATATGTCTCAGTTTTCCTCCCCTGGTACTCGGGTGCAACATTCCAGACGCTTTACTAACACTCTCCCCACTTGGAGAGTCAGCGCCTTTAACCTCCTGTTTGGCCCAGTTTGCAATTTCTGCGGAAGATGAACAGGAATAGCGAGAACCAATGAGAGACTAGCTGGAGGTGTCTGGACGGGCAAATTTAACTCTCATTTCCCACCAGGAAGAGGAAATAACCAAAGGCTCAGCGTGCCGTGCCGGAACCAGATTAGGGCCTGAAGCCATCCTGCGGTGTTGCGGCCAGGTCACAAGAAAGCGAGTTGAAGAAAGGAGCTCAGGGGCACTGTAATTCACAAACCTGCAGAGTTATAAATGACAGCTATCGTCCAAAAATATACTGAAGTAAGGCTGCCAAGAGGACTTGAAAGCGGGGCAGAATTGCAGGAAACCGATTTCAGGAGGTAGACTGGAATTGCATTGAAAGCATAGAAAAAGAGGCAGAACGTCCACAATGATGCACTTGGCCAAAAAGGGCGTATGCGTTTTTTCCTGAATATATTCAGGAAAAAAGGCATACGCCCTTTTTGGCCAACCAAGCAAGCTTGCAAAGGAAATCTGCACTACAATGAAGTCTCACTTCCCCCCGGTCAAAAGGGCCATCTGAAAAAAGTGTAAAATCCAGAAAGGCAGGACAGGCCATGGAGAACTGGGAGCCTTGTTATGCTGATGGGCGGGATGTAAATTGCCAACAGACACTCGGGAGAAGTGTATGGTGTTTCCTGAAACATCTAAAAAACAAAGCAACAGAGCCTAGGGCACTTCCACTTATGGTCCTATAGCTTAGGGAAATTAAAATCAAAAAGACACAGCCACCCCAAAGTTTGGGACGCCTCTGTTTACAAGAACCTCGTTTACCGTACAGGTTCAATATCACAGAAAGTGAAAAATGGAAAAAGAACTTGTGGTACTTACGTACAATGCAGTATCACTCAGCAATGAAATCTATGTCATCAGGCCCTTAGCAGCATAATGAGTGGATTCAGGTATGATGATTCTAACTGAAATAAGTCACACAGAAAAAGAAACATCATAAGATATCACTAATACACGGAATGTAAACTTGGCTACACAGGAACTGAATTCCAAAACAGAACAGGGTCTCAAATTTAGAAAACCAACTTATGCTTGCTTAAGGGGAAAGGTGAGTTGGGGTGCTGCATAAAACCAGAGATTGAAATGAGCACAGATAAAGTTCCTTAAGCCAAATATGGAATAGACAAGAGCTACTCCTTGCTCAACGAAATGGACTCAACACCCCATATTAAACGCCTAAGAATGTACCTGACTAGTAAGTATCTTAAAACCTATGGATTGCTATGTCTCCAAAAGAGAATCAAGCACGTGTACAGGGGCATAAACGCAGCAGTGATAGGATTGGAGAGGTTCGGTGAGCAAATGAAGACCCTTTGAAGTCATATTGCATGGTACCCATTCCACGGGTCTCAACTCTCCAGGTTTAAGGTATTCTTCCTTCAGCTAAAACATGCATGTGGAACCCAGAGTATGATCAACCGTGTGAACGGGAGACGTGTTCAAATATGTCTCAGTTTTCCTCCCCTGGTACTCGGGTGCAACATTCCAGACGCTTTCCTAACACTCTCCCCACTTGGAGAGTCAGCGCCTTTAACCTCCTGTTTGGCCCAGTTTGCAATTTCTGCGGAAGATGATCAGGAATAGGAAGAACCAATGAGAGACTATCTGGAGGTGTCTGGACGGGCAAATTTAACTCTCATTTCCCACCAGGAAGAGGAAATAACCAAAGGCTCAGCGTGCCGTGCCGGAACCAGATTAGGGCCTGAAGCCATCCTGCGGTGTTGCGGCCAGCTCAAAAGAAAGCGAGTTGAAGAAAGGAGCTCAGGGGCACTGTAATTCACAAACCTGCAGAGTTATAAATGACAGCTATCGTCCAAAAATATACTGAAGTAAGGCTGCCAAGAGGACTTGAAAGCGGGGCAGAATTGCAGGAAACCGATTTCAGGAGGTAGACTGGAATTGCATTGAAAGCATAGGAAAAGAGGCAGAACGTCCACAATGATGCACTTGGCCAAAAAGGGCGTATGCGTTTTTTCCTGAATATATTCAGGAAAAAACGCATACGCCCTTTTTGGCCAACCAAGCAAGCTTGCAAAGGAAATCTGCACTACAATGAAGTCTCACTTCCCCCGGTCAAAAGGGCCATCTGAAATAAGTGTAAAATCCAGAAAGGCAGTACAGGCCATGGAGAACTGGGAGCCTTGTTATGCTGATGGGCGGGATGTAAATTGCCAACAGACACTCGGGAGAAGTGTATGGTGTTTCCTGAAACATCTAAAAAACAAAGCAACAGAGCCTAGGGCACTTCCACTTATGGTCCTATAGCTTAGGGAAATTAAAATCAAAAAGACACAGCCACCCCAAAGTTTGGAATGGCTCTGTTTACAAGAACCTCGTTTACAGTACAAGTTCAACATCGCAGAAATTGAAAAATGGATAAAGAAGCTGTGGTATTTACTTACAAAGCAATATCACTCAGCAATGAAATCTATGTCATCAGGCCCTTAGCAGCACAATGAGTGGATTCAGGTATGATGATTCTAACAGAAATAAGTCACACAGAAAAAGAAACATTATAAGATATCACTAATACACGGAATGTAAACTCGGCTACACAGGAACTGAATTACAGAACAGAACAGGGTCTCAAATTTAGAAAACCAACTTATGCTTGCTTAAGGGTAAAGGTGAGTTGGGGTGCTGCATAAAACCAGAGATTGAAATGAGCACAGATAAAGTTCCTTAAGCCAAATATGGAATAGACAAGAGCTACTCCTTGCTCAACGAAATGGACTCAACACCTCATATTAAACGCCTAAGAATGTACCTGACTAGTAAGTATCTTAAAACCTATGGATTGCTATGTCTCCAAAAGAGAATCAAGCGTGTGTACAGGGGCATAAACGCAGCAGTGATAGGATTGGAGAGGTTCGGTGAGCAAATGAAGACCCTTTGAAGTCATATTGCATGGTATCCTTTCCACGGGTTTCAACTACCCAGGTTTAAGTTATTCTTCCTTCAGCTAAAACATGCATGTGGAACCCAGAGTATGATCAACCGTGTGAACAGGAGACGTGTTCAAATATGTCTCAGTTTTCCTCCCCTGGTACTCGGGTGCAACATTCCAGACACTTTACTAACACTCTCCCCACTTGGAGAGTCAGCGCCTTTAACCTCCTGTTTGGCCCAGTTTGCAATTTCTGCAGAAGATGAACAGGAATAGCGAGAACCAATGAGAGACTAGCTGGAGGTGTCTGGACGGGCAAATTTAACTCTCATTTCCCACCAGGAAGAGGAAATACCCAAAGGCTCAGCGTGCCGTGCCGGAACCAGATTAGGGCCTGAAGCCATCCTGCAGTGTTGTGGCCAGCTCACAAGAAAGCGAGTTGAAGAAAGGAGCTCAGGGGCACTGTAATTCACAAACCTGCAGAGTTATAAATGACAGCTATCGTCCAAAAATATACTGAAGTAAGGCTGCCAAGAGGACTTGAAAGCGGGGCAGAATTGCAGGAAACCGATTTCAGGAGGTAGACTGGAATTGCATTGAAAGCATAGGAAAAGAGGCAGAACGTCCACAATGATGCACTTGGCCAAAAAGGGCGTATGCGTTTTTTCCTGAATATATTCAGGAAAAAACGCATACGCCCTTTTTGGCCAACCAAGCAAGCTTGCAAAGGAAATCTGCACAACAATGAAGTCTCACTTCCCCCCGGTCAAAAGGGCCATCTGAAAAAAGTGTAAAATCCAGAAAGGCAGGACAGTCCATGGAGAACTGGGAGCCTTGTTATGCTGATGGGCGGGATGTAAATTGCCAACAGACACTGGGGAGAAGTGTATGGTGTTTCCTGAAACATCTAAAAAACAAAGCAACAGAGCCTAGGGCACTTCCACTTATGGTCCTATAGCTTAGGGAAATTAAAATCAAAAAGACACAGCCACCCCAAAGTTTGGGACGCCTCTGTTTACAAGAACCTCGTTTACAGTACAAGTTCAACATCGCAGAAAGTGAAAAATGGATAAAGAGGTTGTGGTATTTACTTACAAAGCAATATCACTCAGCAATGAAATCTATGTCATCAGGCCCTTAGCAGCACAATGAGTGGATTCAGGTATGATGATTCTAACTAAAATAAGTCACACAGAAAAAGAAACATCATAAGATATCACTAATACACGGAATGTAAACTTGGCTACACAGGAACTGAATTCCAAAACAGAACAGGTCTCAAATTTAGAAAACCAACTTATGCTTGCTTAAGGGGAAAGGTGAGTTGGGGTGCTGCATAAAACCAGAGATTGAAATGAGCACAGATAAAGTTCCTTAAGCCAAATATGGAATAGACAAGAGCTACTCCTTGCTCAACGAAATGGACTCAACACCCCATATTAAACGCCTAAGAATGTACCTGACTAGTAAGTATCTTAAAACCTATGGATTGCTATGTCTCCGAAAGAGAATCAAGCGTGTGTACAGGGGCATAAACGCAACAGTGATAGGATTGGAGAGGTTCGGTGAGCAAATGAAGACCCTTTGAAGTCATATTGCATGGTACCCATTCCACGGGCCTCAACTCTCCAGGTTTAAGGTATTCTTCCTTCAGCTAAAACATGCATGTGGAACCCAGAGTATGATCAACCGTGTGAACGGGAGACGTGTTCAAATATGTCTCAGTTTTCCTCCCCTGGTACTCGGGTGCAACATTCCAGACGCTTTCCTAACACTCTCCCCACTTGGAGAGTCAGCGCCTTTAACCTCCTGTTTGGCCCAGTTTGCAATTTCTGCGGAAGATGAACAGGAATAGGAAGAACCAATGAGAGACTATCTGGAGGTGTCTGGACGGGCAAATTTAACTCTCATTTCCCACCAGGAAGAGGAAATAACCAAAGGCTCAGCGTGCCGCGCCGGAACGAGATTAGGGCCTGAAGCCATCCTGCGGTGTTGCGGCCAGCTCAAAAGAAAGCGAGCTGAAGAAAGGAGCTCAGGGGCACTGTAATTCACAAACCTGCAGAGTTATAAATGACAGCTATCGTCCAAAAATATACTGAAGTAAGGCTGCCAAGAGGACTTGAAAGCGGGGCAGAATTGCAGGAAACCGATTTCAGGAGGTAGACTGGAATTGCATTGAAAACATAGGAAAAGAGGCAGAACGTCCACAATGATGCACTTGGCCTAAAAGGGCGTATGCGTTTTTTCCTGAATATATTCAGGAAAAAACGCATACGCCCTTTTTGGCTAACCAAGCAAACTTGTTAAGGAAATCTGCACTACAATGAAGTCTCACTTCCCCCCGGTCAAAAGGGCCATCTGAGAAAAGTGTAAAATCCAGAAAGGCAGGACAGGCCATGGAGAACTGGGAGCCTTGTTATGCTGATGGGCGGGATGGAAATTGCCAACAGACACTCGGGAGAAGTGTATGGTGTTGCCTGAAACATCTAAAAAACAAAGCAACAGAGCCAAGGGCACTTCCACTTATGGTCCTATAGCTTAGGGAAATTAAAATAAAAAAGACACAGCCACCCCAAAGTTTGGGACGCCTCTCTTTATAAGAACCTCGTTTACCGTACAAGTTCAATATCACAGAAATTGAAAAATGGATAAAGAACTTGTGGTACTTACGTACAATGCAGTATCACTCAGCAATGAAATCTATGTCATCAGGCCCTTAGCAGCACAATGAGTGGATTCAGGTATGATGATTCTAAGTGAAATAAGTCACACAGAAAAAGAAACATTATAAGATATCACTAATACACGGAATGTAAACTTGGCTACACAGGAACTGAATTACAGAACAGAACAGGGTCTCAAATTTAGAAAACCAACTTATGCTTGCTTAAGGGTAAAGGTGAGTTGGGGTGCTGCATAAAACCAGAGATTGAAATGAGCACAGATAAAGTTCCTTAAGCCAAATATGGAATAGACAAGAGCTACTCCTTGCTCAACGAAATGGACTCAACACCCCATATTAAACGCCTAAGAAAGTACCTGACTAGTAAGTATCTTAAAACCTATGGATTGCTATGTCTCCAAAAGAGAATCAAGCGTGTGTACAGGGGCATAAACGCAGCAGTGATAGGATTGGAGAGGTTCGGTGAGCAAATGAAGACCCTTTGAAGTCATATTGCATGGTACCCATTACACGGGTCTCAACTCTCCAGGTTTAAGGTATTCTTCCTTCAGCTAAAACATGCATGTGGAACCCAGAGTATTATCAACCGTGTGAACGGGAGACGTGTTCAAATATGTCTCAGTTTTCCTCCCCTGGTACTCGGGTGCAACATTCCAGACGCTTTACTAACACTCTCCCGACTTGGAGAGTCAGTCCCTTTAACCTCCTGTTTGGCCCAGTTTGCAATTTCTGCTGAAGATGAACAGGAATAGCGAGAACCAATGAGAGACTAGCTGGACGTGTATGGACGGGAAAATTTACCTCTCATTTCCCACCAGGAAGAGGAATTAACCAAAGGCTCAGCGTGCCGTGCCGGAACCAGATTAGGCCCTGAAGCCATCCTGCGGTGTTGCGGCCAGGTCACAAGAAAGCGAGTTGAAGAAAGGAGCTCAGGGGCACTGTAATTCACAAACCTGCAGAGTTATAAATGACAGCTATCGTCCAAAAATATACTGAAGTAAGGCTGCCAAGAGGACTTGAAAGCGGGGCAGAATTGCAGGAAACCGATTTCAGGAGGTAGACTGGAATTGCATTGAAAACATAGGAAAAGAGGCAGAACGTCCACAATGATGCACTTGGCCAAAAAGGGCGTATGCGTTTTTTCCTGAATATATTCAGGAAAAAACGCAAACACACTTTTTGGCCAACCAAGCAAACTTGCAAAGGAAATCTGAACTACAATGAAGTCTCACTTCCCCCTGGTCAAAAGGGCCATCTGAAAAAAGTGTAAAATCCAGAAAGGCAGGACAGGCCATGGAGAACTGGGAGCCTTCTTATGCTGATGGGCGGGATGTAAATTGCCAACAGACACTCGGGAGAAGTGTATGGTGTTTCCTGAAACATCTAAAAAACAAAGCAACAGAGCCTAGGGCACTTCCACTTATGGTCCTATAGCTTAGGGAAATTAAAATCAAAAAGACACAGCCACCCGAAAGTTTGGAACGGCTCTGTTTACAAGAACCTCGTTTACAGTACAAGTTCAACATCGCAGAAAGTGAAAAATGGATAAAGAAGCTGTGGTATTTACTTACAAAGCAATATCACTCAGCAATGAAATCTATGTCATCAGGCCCTTAGCAGCACAATGAGTGGATTCAGGTATGATGATTCTAACTGAAATAAGTCACACAGAAAAAGAAACATCATAAGATATCAGTAATACATGGAATGTAAACTTGGCTACACAGGAACTGAATTACAGAACAGAACAGGGTCTCAAATTTAGAAAACCAACTTATGCTTGCTTAAGGGTAAAGGTGAGTTGGGGTGCTGCATAAAACCAGAGATTGAAATGAGCACAGATAAAGTTCCTTAAGCCAAATATGGAATAGACAAGAGCTACTCTTTGCTCAACGAAATGGACTCAACACCGCCTATTAAACGCCTAAGAATATACCTGACTAGTAAGTATCTTAAAACCTATGGATGGCTATGTCTCCGAAAGAGAATCAAGCATGTGTACAGGGGCATAAACGCAGCAGTGATAGGATTGGAGAGTTTCGGTGAGCAAACGAAGACCCTTTGAAGTCATATTGCATGGTATCCATTCCACGGGTTTCAACTACCCAGGTTTAAGGTATTCTTCCTTCAGCTAAAACATGCATGTGGAACCCAGAGTATGATCAACCGTGTGAACAGGAGACGTGTTCAAATATGTCTCAGTTTTCCTCCCCTGGTACTCGGGTGCAACATTCCAGACACTTTACTAACACTCTCCCCACTTGGAGAGTCAGCGCCTTTAACCTCCTGTTTGGCCCAGTTTGCAATTTCTGCAGAAGATGAACAGGAATAGCGAGAACCAATGAGAGACTAGCTGGAGGTGTCTGGACGGGCAAATTTAACTCTCATTTCCCACCAGGAAGAGGAAATAACCAAAGGCTCAGCATGCCGTGCCGGAACCAGATTAGGGCCTGAAGCCATCCTGCGGTGTTGCGGCCAGCTCAAAAGAAAGCGAGCTGAAGAAAGGAGCTCAGGGGCACTGTAATTCACAAACCTGCAGAGTTATAAATGACAGCTATCGTCCAAAAATATACTGAAGTAAGGCTGCCAAGAGGACTTGAAAGCGGGGCAGAATTGCAGGAAACCGATTTCAGGAGGTAGACTGGAATTGCATTGAAAGCATAGGAAAAGAGGCAGAACGTCCACAATGATGCACTTGGCCTAAAAGGGCGTATGCGTTTTTTCCTGAATATATTCAGGAAAAAACGCATACGCCCTTTTTGGCTAACCAAGCAAACTTGTTAAGGAAATCTGCACTACAATGAAGTCTCACTTCCCCCAGGTCAAAAGGGCCATCTGAGAAAAGTGTAAAATCCAGAAAGGCAGGACAGGCCATGGAGAACTGGGAGCCTTGTTATGCTGATGGGCGGGATGGAAATTGCCAACAGACACTCGGGAGAAGTGTATGGTGTTGCCTGAAACATCTAAAAAACAAAGCAACAGAGCCAAGGGCACTTCCACTTATGGTCCTATAGCTTAGGGAAATTAAAATAAAAAAGACACAGCCACCCCAAAGTTTGGGACGCCTCTCTTTATAAGAACCTCGTTTACCGTACAAGTTCAATATCACAGAAAGTGAAAAATGGATAAAGAACTTGTGGTACTTACGTACAATGCAGTATCACTCAGCAATGAAATCTATGTCATCAGGCCCTTAGCAGCACAATGAGTGGATTCAGGTATGATGATTCTAAGTGAAATAAGTCACACAAAAAAAGAAACATTATAAGATATCACTAATACACGGAATGTAAACTTGGCTACACAGGAACTGAATTACAGAACAGAACAGGGTCTCAAATTTAGAAAACCAACTTATGCTTGCTTAAGGGTAAAGGTGAGTTGGGGTGCTGCATAAAACCAGAGATTGAAATGAGCACAGATAAAGTTCCTTAAGCCAAATATGGAATAGACAAGAGCTACTCCTTGCTCAACGAAATGGACTCAACACCCCATATTAAACGCCTAAGAATGTACCTGACTAGTAAGTATCTTAAAACCTATGGATTGCTATGTCTCCAAAAGAGAATCAAGCGTGTGTACAGGGGCATAAACGCAGCAGTGATAGGATTGGAGAGGTTCGGTGAGCAAATGAAGACCCTTTGAAGTCATATTGCATGGTACCCATTACACGGGTCTCAACTCTCCAGGTTTAAGGTATTCTTCCTTCAGCTAAAACATGCATGTGGAACCCAGAGTATTATCAACCGTGTGAACGGGAGACGTGTTCAAATATGTCTCAGTTTTCCTCCCCTGGTACTCGGGTGCAACATTCCAGACGCTTTACTGACACTCTCCCGACTTGGAGAGTCAGTCCCTTTAACCTCCTGTTTGGCCCAGTTTGCAATTTCTGCCGAAGATGAACAGGAATAGCGAGAACCAATGAGAGACTAGCTGGACGTGTATGGACGGGAAAATTTACCTCTCATTTCCCACCAGGAAGAGGAATTAACCAAAGGCTCAGCGTGCCGTGCCGGAACCAGATTAGGCCCTGAAGCCATCCTGCGGTGTTGCGGCCAGGTCACAAGAAAGCGAGTTGAAGAAAGGAGCTCAGGGGCACTGTAATTCACAAACCTGCAGAGTTATAAATGACAGCTATCGTCCAGAAATATACTGAAGTAAGGCTGCCAAGAGGACTTGAAAGCGGGGCAGAATTGCAGGAAACCGATTTCAGGAGGTAGACTGGAATTGCATTGAAAACATAGGAAAAGAGGCAGAACGTCCACAATGATGCACTTGGCCAAAAAGGGCGTATGCGTTTTTTCCTGAATATATTCAGGAAAAAACGCATACACACTTTTTGGCCAACCAAGCAAACTTGCAAAGGAAATCTGAACTACAATGAAGTCTCACTTCCCCCTGGTCAAAAGGGCCATCTGAAAAAAGTGTAAAATCCAGAAAGGCAGGACAGGCCATGGAGAACTGGGAGCCTTCTTATGCTGATGGGCGGGATGTAAATTGCCAACAGACACTCGGGAGAAGTGTATGGTGTTTCCTGAAACATCTAAAAAACAAAGCAACAGAGCCTAGGGCACTTCCACTTATGGTCCTATAGCTTAGGGAAATTAAAATCAAAAAGACACAGCCACCCGAAAGTTTGGAACGGCTCTGTTTACAAGAACCTCGTTTACAGTACAAGTTCAACATCGCAGAAAGTGAAAAATGGATAAAGAAGCTGTGGTATTTACTTACAAAGCAATATCACTCAGCAATGAAATCTATGTCATCAGGCCCTTAGCAGCACAATGAGTGGATTCAGGTATGATGATTCTAACTGAAATAAGTCACACAGAAAAAGAAACATCATAAGATATCAGTAATACATGGAATGTAAACTTGACTACACAGGAACTGAATTACAGAACAGAACAGGGTCTCAAATTTAGAAAACCAACTTATGCTTGCTTAAGGGTAAAGGTGAGTTGGGGTGCTGCATAAAACCAGAGATTGAAATGAGCACAGATAAAGTTCCTTAAGCCAAATATGGAATAGACAAGAGCTACTCCTTGCTCAACGAAATGGACTCAACACCGCCTATTAAACGCCTAAGAATATACCTGACTAGTAAGTATCTTAAAACCTATGGATGGCTATGTCTCCGAAAGGGAATCAAGCATGTGTACAGGGGCATAAACGCAGCAGTGATAGGATTGGAGAGGTTCGGTGAGCAAACGAAGACCCTTTGAAGTCATATTGCATGGTATCCATTCCACGGGTTTCAACTACCCAGGTTTAAGGTATTCTTCCTTCAGCTAAAACATGCATGTGGAACCCAGAGTATGATCAACCGTGTGAACAGGAGACGTGTTCAAATATGTCTCAGTTTTCCTCCCCTGGTACTCGGGTGCAACATTCCAGACACTTTACTAACACTCTCCCCACTTGGAGAGTCAGCGCCTTTAACCTCCTGTTTGGCCCAGTTTGCAATTTCTGCAGAAGATGAACAGGAATAGCGAGAACCAATGAGAGACTAGCTGGAGGTGTCTGGACGGGCAAATTTAACTCTCATTTCCCACCAGGAAGAAGAAATACCCAAAGGCTCAGCGTGCCGTGCCGGAACCAGATTAGGGCCTGAAGCCATCCTGCAGTGTTGTGGCCAGCTCACAAGAAAGCGAGTTGAAGAAAGGAGCTCAGGGGCACTGTAATTCACAAACCTGCAGAGTTATAAATGACAGCTATCGTCCAAAAATATACTGAAGTAAGGCTGCCAAGAGGACTTGAAAGCGGGGCAGAATTGCAGGAAACCGATTTCAGGAGGTAGACTGGAATTGCATTGAAAGCATAGGAAAAGAGGCAGAACGTCCACAATGATGCACTTGGCCAAAAAGGGCGTATGCGTTTTTTCCTGAATATATTCAGGAAAAAACGCATACGCCCTTTTTGGCCAACCAAGCAAGCTTGCAAAGGAAATCTGCACAACAATGAAGTCTCACTTCCCCCCGGTCAAAAGGGCCATCTGAAAAAAGTGTAAAATCCAGAAAGGCAGGACAGGCCATGGAGAACTGGGAGCCTTGTTATGCTGATGGGCGGGATGTAAATTGCCAACAGACACTCGGGAGAAGTGTATGGTGTTTCCTGAAACATCTAAAAAACAAAGCAACAGAGCCTAGGGCACTTCCACTTATGGTCCTATAGCTTAGGGAAATTAAAATCAAAAAGACACAGCCACCCCAAAGTTTGGGACGCCTCTGTTTACAAGAACCTCGTTTACAGTACAAGTTCAACATCGCAGAAAGTGAAAAATGGATAAAGAAGTTGTGGTATTTACTTACAAAGCAATATCACTCAGCAATGAAATCTATGTCATCAGGCCCTTAGCAGCACAATGAGTGGATTCAGGTATGATGATTCTAACTAAAATAAGTCACACAGAAAAAGAAACATCATAAGATATCACTAATACACGGAATGTAAACTTGGCTACACAGGAACTGAATTCCAAAACAGAACAGGTCTCAAATTTAGAAAACCAACTTATGCTTGCTTAAGGGGAAAGGTGAGTTGGGGTGCTGCATAAAACCAGAGATTGAAATGAGCACAGATAAAGTTCCTTAAGCCAAATATGGAATAGACAAGAGCTACTCCTTGCTCAACGAAATGGACTCAACACCCCATATTAAACGCCTAAGAATGTACCTGACTAGTAAGTATCTTAAAACCTATGGATTGCTATGTCTCCGAAAGAGAATCAAGCGTGTGTACAGGGGCATAAACGCAGCAGTGATAGGATTGGAGAGGTTCGGTGAGCAAATGAAGACCCTTTGAAGTCATATTGCATGGTACCCATTCCACGGGCCTCAACTCTCCAGGTTTAAGGTATTCTTCCTTCAGCTAAAACATGCATGTGGAACCCAGAGTATGATCAACCGTGTGAACGGGAGACGTGTTCAAATATGTCTCACTTTTCCTCCCCTGGTACTCGGGTGCAACATTCCAGACGCTTTCCTAACACTCTCCCCACTTGGAGAGTCAGCGCCTTTAACCTCCTGTTTGGCCCAGTTTGCAATTTCTGCAGAAGATGAACAGGAATAGGAAGAACCAATGAGAGACTAGCTGGAGGTGTCTGGACGGGCAAATTTAACTCTCATTTCCCACCAGGAAGAGGAATTAACCAAAGGCTCAGCGTGCCGTGCTGGAACCAGATTAGGGCCTGAAGCCATCCTGTGGTGTTGCGGCCAGGTCACAAGAAAGCGAGTTGAAGAAAGGAGATCAGGGGCACTGTAATTCACAAACCTGCAGAGTTATAAATGACAGCTATCGTCCAAAAATATACTGAAGTAAGGCTGCCAAGAGGACTTGAAAGTGGGGCAGAATTGCAGGAAACCGATTTCAGGAGGTAGACTGGAATTGCATTGAAAGCATAGGAAAAGAGGCAGAACGTCCACAATGATGCACTTGGCCAAAAAGGGCGTATGCGTTTTTTCCTGAATATATTCAGGAAAAAACGCATACACACTTTTTGGCCAACCAAGCAAACTTGCAAAGGAAATCTGAACTACAATGAAGTCTCACTTCCCCCCGGTCAAAAGGGCCATCTGAAAAAAGTGTAAAATCCAGAAAGGCAGGACAGGCCATGGAGAACTGGGAGCCTTGTTATGCTGATGGGTGGGATGTAAATTGCCAACAGACACTCGGGAGAAGTGTATGGTGTTTCCTGAAACATCTAAAAAACAAAGCAACAGAGCCTAGGGCACTTCCACTTATGGTCCTATAGCTTAGGGAAATTAAAATCACAAAGACACAGCCACCCGAAAGTTTGGAACGGCTCTGTTTACAAGAACCTCGTTTACAGTACAAGTTCAACATCGCAGAAAGTGAAAAATGGATAAAGAAGCTGTGGTATTTACTTACAAAGCAATATCACTCAGCAATGAAATCTATGTCATCAGGCCCTTAGCAGCACAATGAGTGGATTCAGGTATGATGATTCTAACTGAAATAAGTCACACAGAAAAAGAAACATCATAAGATATCAGTAATACATGGAATGTAAACTTGGCTACACAGGAACTGAATTACAGAACAGAACAGGGTCTCAAATTTAGAAAACCAACTTATGCTTGCTTAAGGGTAAAGGTGAGTTGGGGTGCTGCATAAAACCAGAGATTGAAATGAGCACAGATAAAGTTCCTTAAGCCAAATATGGAATAGACAAGAGCTACTCCTTGCTCAACGAAATGGACTCAACACCGCCTATTAAACGCCTAAGAATATACCTGACTAGTAAGTATCTTAAAACCTATGGATGGCTATGTCTCCGAAAGGGAATCAAGCATGTGTACAGGGGCATAAACGCAGCAGTGATAGGATTGGAGAGGTTCGGTGAGCAAACGAAGACCCTTTGAAGTCATATTGCATGGTATCCATTCCACGGGTTTCAACTACCCAGGTTTAAGGTATTCTTCCTTCAGCTAAAACATGCATGTGGAACCCAGAGTATGATCAACCGTGTGAACAGGAGACGTGTTCAAATATGTCTCAGTTTTCCTCCCCTGGTACTCGGGTGCAACATTCCAGACACTTTACTAACACTCTCCCCACTTGGAGAGTCAGCGCCTTTAACCTCCTGTTTGGCCCAGTTTGCAATTTCTGCAGAAGATGAACAGGAATAGCGAGAACCAATGAGAGACTAGCTGGAGGTGTCTGGACGGGCAAATTTAACTCTCATTTCCCACCAGGAAGAAGAAATACCCAAAGGCTCAGTGTGCCGTGCCGGAACCAGATTAGGGCCTGAAGCCATCCTGCAGTGTTGTGGCCAGCTCACAAGAAAGCGAGTTGAAGAAAGGAGCTCAGGGGCACTGTAATTCACAAACCTGCAGAGTTATAAATGACAGCTATCGTCCAAAAATATACTGAAGTAAGGCTGCCAAGAGGACTTG
This sequence comes from Grampus griseus, assembly GCF_964374135.1. Classification (NCBI taxonomy): domain Eukaryota; kingdom Metazoa; phylum Chordata; class Mammalia; order Artiodactyla; family Delphinidae; genus Grampus; species Grampus griseus. The sequence continues at coordinate 43,874 of NW_028133196.1, read as the reverse complement.
AAAGCGGGGCAGAATTGCAGGAAACCGATTTCAGGAGGTAGACTGGAATTGCATTGAAAGCATAGGAAAAGAGGCAGAACGTCCACAATGATGCACTTGGCCAAAAAGGGCGTATGCGTTTTTTCCTGAATATATTCAGGAAAAAACGCATACGCCCTTTTTGGCCAACCAAGCAAGCTTGCAAAGGAAATCTGCACAACAATGAAGTCTCACTTCCCCCCGGCCAAAAGGGCCATCTGAAAAAAGTGTAAAATCCAGAAAGGCAGGACAGGCCATGGAGAACTGGGAGCCTTGTTATGCTGATGGGCGGGATGTAAATTGCCAACAGACACTCGGGAGAAGTGTATGGTGTTTCCTGAAACATCTAAAAAACAAAGCAACAGAGCCTAGGGCACTTCCACTTATGGTCCTATAGCTTAGGGAAATTAAAATCAAAAAGACACAGCCACCCCAAAGTTTGGGACGCCTCTGTTTACAAGAACCTCGTTTACAGTACAAGTTCAACATCGCAGAAAGTGAAAAATGGATAAAGAAGTTGTGGTATTTACTTACAAAGCAATATCACTCAGCAATGAAATCTATGTCATCAGGCCCTTAGCAGCACAATGAGTGGATTCAGGTATGATGATTCTAACTAAAATAAGTCACACAGAAAAAGAAACATCATAAGATATCACTAATACACGGAATGTAAACTTGGCTACACAGGAACTGAATTCCAAAACAGAACAGGTCTCAAATTTAGAAAACCAACTTATGCTTGCTTAAGGGGAAAGGTGAGTTGGGGTGCTGCATAAAACCAGAGATTGAAATGAGCACAGATAAAGTTCCTTAAGCCAAATATGGAATAGACAAGAGCTACTCTTTGCTCAACGAAATGGACTCAACACCCCATATTAAACGCCTAAGAATGTACCTGACTAGTAAGTATCTTAAAACCTATGGATTGCTATGTCTCCGAAAGAGAATCAAGCGTGTGTACAGGGGCATAAACGCAGCAGTGATAGGATTGGAGAGGTTCGGTGAGCAAATGAAGACCCTTTGAAGTCATATTGCATGGTACCCATTCCACGGGCCTCAACTCTCCAGGTTTAAGGTATTCTTCCTTCAGCTAAAACGTGCATGTGGAACCCAGAGTATGATCAACCGTGTGAACGGGAGACGTGTTCAAATATGTCTCACTTTTCCTCCCCTGGTACTCGGGTGCAACATTCCAGACGCTTTCCTAACACTCTCCCCACTTGGAGAGTCAGCGCCTTTAACCTCCTGTTTGGCCCAGTTTGCAATTTCTGCGGAAGATGAACAGGAATAGGAAGAACCAATGAGAGACTAGCTGGAGGTGTCTGGACGGGCAAATTTAACTCTCATTTCCCACCAGGAAGAGGAATTAACCAAAGGCTCAGCGTGCCGTGCTGGAACCAGATTAGGGCCTGAAGCCATCCTGCGGTGTTGCGGCCAGGTCACAAGAAAGCGAGTTGAAGAAAGGAGCTCAGGGGCACTGTAATTCACAAACCTGCAGAGTTATAAATGACAGCTATCGTCCAAAAATATACTGAAGTAAGGCTGCCAAGAGGACTTGAAAGTGGGGCAGAATTGCAGGAAACCGATTTCAGGAGGTAGACTGGAATTGCATTGAAAGCATAGGAAAAGAGGCAGAACGTCCACAATGATGCACTTGGCCAAAAAGGGCGTATGCGTTTTTTCCTGAATATATTCAGGAAAAAACGCATACACACTTTTTGGCCAACCAAGCAAACTTGCAAAGGAAATCTGAACTACAATGAAGTCTCACTTCCCCCCGGTCAAAAGGGCCATCTGAAAAAAGTGTAAAATCCAGAAAGGCAGGACAGGCCATGGAGAACTGGGAGCCTTGTTATGCTGATGGGTGGGATGTAAATTGCCAACAGACACTCGGGAGAAGTGTATGGTGTTTCCTGAAACATCTAAAAAACAAAGCAACAGAGCCTAGGGCACTTCCACTTATGGTCCTATAGCTTAGGGAAATTAAAATCAAAAAGACACAGCCACCCGAAAGTTTGGAACGGCTCTGTTTACAAGAACCTCGTTTACAGTACAAGTTCAACATCGCAGAAAGTGAAAAATGGATAAAGAAGCTGTGGTATTTACTTACAAAGCAATATCACTCAGCAATGAAATCTATGTCATCAGGCCCTTAGCAGCACAATGAGTGGATTCAGGTATGATGATTCTAACTGAAATAAGTCACACAGAAAAAGAAACATCATAAGATATCAGTAATACATGGAATGTAAACTTGGCTACACAGGAACTGAATTACAGAACAGAACAGGGTCTCAAATTTAGAAAACCAACTTATGCTTGCTTAAGGGTAAAGGTGAGTTGGGGTGCTGCATAAAACCAGAGATTGAAATGAGCACAGATAAAGTTCCTTAAGCCAAATATGGAATAGACAAGAGCTACTCCTTGCTCAACGAAATGGACTCAACACCGCCTATTAAACGCCTAAGAATATACCTGACTAGTAAGTATCTTAAAACCTATGGATGGCTATGTCTCCGAAAGGGAATCAAGCATGTGTACAGGGGCATAAACGCAGCAGTGATAGGATTGGAGAGGTTCGGTGAGCAAACGAAGACCCTTTGAAGTCATATTGCATGGTATCCATTCCACGGGTTTCAACTACCCAGGTTTAAGGTATTCTTCCTTCAGCTAAAACATGCATGTGGAACCCAGAGTATGATCAACCGTGTGAACAGGAGACGTGTTCAAATATGTCTCAGTTTTCCTCCCCTGGTACTCGGGTGCAACATTCCAGACACTTTACTAACACTCTCCCCACTTGGAGAGTCAGCGCCTTTAACCTCCTGTTTGGCCCAGTTTGCAATTTCTGCAGAAGATGAACAGGAATAGCGAGAACCAATGAGAGACTAGCTGGAGGTGTCTGGACGGGCAAATTTAACTCTCATTTCCCACCAGGAAGAAGAAATACCCAAAGGCTCAGCGTGCCGTGCCGGAACCAGATTAGGGCCTGAAGCCATCCTGCAGTGTTGTGGCCAGCTCACAAGAAAGCGAGTTGAAGAAAGGAGCTCAGGGGCACTGTAATTCACAAACCTGCAGAGTTATAAATGACAGCTATCGTCCAAAAATATACTGAAGTAAGGCTGCCAAGAGGACTTGAAAGCGGGGCAGAATTGCAGGAAACCGATTTCAGGAGGTAGACTGGAATTGCATTGAAAGCATAGGAAAAGAGGCAGAACGTCCACAATGATGCACTTGGCCAAAAAGGGCGTATGCGTTTTTTCCTGAATATATTCAGGAAAAAACGCATACGCCCTTTTTGGCCAACCAAGCAAGCTTGCAAAGGAAATCTGCACAACAATGAAGTCTCACTTCCCCCCGGCCAAAAGGGCCATCTGAAAAAAGTGTAAAATCCAGAAAGGCAGGACAGGCCATGGAGAACTGGGAGCCTTGTTATGCTGATGGGCGGGATGTAAATTGCCAACAGACACTCGGGAGAAGTGTATGGTGTTTCCTGAAACATCTAAAAAACAAAGCAACAGAGCCTAGGGCACTTCCACTTATGGTCCTATAGCTTAGGGAAATTAAAATCAAAAAGACACAGCCACCCCAAAGTTTGGGACGCCTCTGTTTACAAGAACCTCGTTTACAGTACAAGTTCAACATCGCAGAAAGTGAAAAATGGATAAAGAAGTTGTGGTATTTACTTACAAAGCAATATCACTCAGCAATGAAATCTATGTCATCAGGCCCTTAGCAGCACAATGAGTGGATTCAGGTATGATGATTCTAACTAAAATAAGTCACACAGAAAAAGAAACATCATAAGATATCACTAATACACGGAATGTAAACTTGGCTACACAGGAACTGAATTCCAAAACAGAACAGGTCTCAAATTTAGAAAACCAACTTATGCTTGCTTAAGGGGAAAGGTGAGTTGGGGTGCTGCATAAAACCAGAGATTGAAATGAGCACAGATAAAGTTCCTTAAGCCAAATATGGAATAGACAAGAGCTACTCTTTGCTCAACGAAATGGACTCAACACCCCATATTAAACGCCTAAGAATGTACCTGACTAGTAAGTATCTTAAAACCTATGGATTGCTATGTCTCCGAAAGAGAATCAAGCGTGTGTACAGGGGCATAAACGCAGCAGTGATAGGATTGGAGAGGTTCGGTGAGCAAATGAAGACCCTTTGAAGTCATATTGCATGGTACCCATTCCACGGGCCTCAACTCTCCAGGTTTAAGGTATTCTTCCTTCAGCTAAAACGTGCATGTGGAACCCAGAGTATGATCAACCGTGTGAACGGGAGACGTGTTCAAATATGTCTCAGTTTTCCTCCCCTGGTACTCGGGTGCAACATTCCAGACGCTTTCCTAACACTCTCCCCACTTGGAGAGTCAGCGCCTTTAACCTCCTGTTTGGCCCAGTTTGCAATTTCTGCGGAAGATGAACAGGAATAGGAAGAACAAATGAGAGACTAGCTGGAGGTGTCTGGACGGGCAAATTTAACTCTCATTTCCCACCAGGAAGAGGAATTAACCAAAGGCTCAGCGTGCCGTGCTGGAACCAGATTAGGGCCTGAAGCCATCCTGCGGTGTTGCGGCCAGGTCACAAGAAAGCGAGTTGAAGAAAGGAGCTCAGGGGCACTGTAATTCACAAACCTGCAGAGTTATAAATGACAGCTATCGTCCAAAAATATACTGAAGTAAGGCTGCCAAGAGGACTTGAAAGTGGGGCAGAATTGCAGGAAACCGATTTCAGGAGGTAGACTGGAATTGCATTGAAAGCATAGGAAAAGAGGCAGAACGTCCACAATGATGCACTTGGCCAAAAAGGGCGTATGCGTTTTTTCCTGAATATATTCAGGAAAAAACGCATACACACTTTTTGGCCAACCAAGCAAACTTGCAAAGGAAATCTGAACTACAATGAAGTCTCACTTCCCCCCGGTCAAAAGGGCCATCTGAAAAAAGTGTAAAATCCAGAAAGGCAGGACAGGCCATGGAGAACTGGGAGCCTTGTTATGCTGATGGGTGGGATGTAAATTGCCAACAGACACTCGGGAGAAGTGTATGGTGTTTCCTGAAACATCTAAAAAACAAAGCAACAGAGCCTAGGGCACTTCCACTTATGGTCCTATAGCTTAGGGAAATTAAAATCAAAAAGACACAGCCACCGGAAAGTTTGGAACGGCTCTGTTTACAACAACCTCGTTTACAGTACAAGTTCAACATCGCAGAAAGTGATAAATGGATAAAGAAGCTGTGGTATTTACTTACAAAGCAATATCACTCAGCAATGAAATCTATGTCATCAGGCCCTTAGCAGCACAATGAGTGGATTCAGGTATGATGATTCTAACTGAAATAAGTCACACAGAAAAAGAAACATCATAAGATATCACTAATACACGGAATGTAAACTTGGCTACACAGGAACTGAATTCCAAAACAGAACAGGGTCTCTAATTTAGAAAACCAACTTATGCTTGCTTAAGGGGAAAGGTGAGTTGGGGTGCTGCATAAAACCAGAGATTGAAATGAGCACAGATAAAGTTCCTTAAGCCAAATATGGAATAGACAAGAGCTACTCCTTGCTCAACGAAATGGACTCAACACCCCATATTAAATGCCTAAGAATGTACCTGACTAGTAAGTATCTTAAAACCTATGGATTGCTATGTCTCCAAAAGAGAATCAAGTGTGTGTACAGGGGCATAAACGCAGCAGTGATAGGATTGGAGAGGTTCGGTGAGCAAATGAAGACCCTTTGAAGTCATATTGCATGGTACCCATTACACGGGTCTCAACTCTCCAGGTTTAAGGTATTCTTCCTTCAGCTAAAACATGCATGTGGAACCCAGAGTATGATCAACCGTGTGAACGGGAGACGTGTTCAAATATGTCTCAGTTTTCCTCCCCTGGTACTCAGGTGCAACATTCCAGACGCTTTACTAACACTCTCCCCACTTGGAGAGTCAGCGCCTTTAACCTCCTGTTTGGCCCAGTTTGCAAATTCTGCGGAAGATGAACAGGAATAGGAAGAACCAATGAGAGACTATCTGGAGGTGTCTGGACGGGCAAATTTAACTCTCATTTCCCACCAGGAAGAGGAAATAACCAAAGGCTCAGCGTGCCGTGCCGGAACCAGATTAGGGCCTGAAGCCATCCTGCGGTGTTGCGGCCAGCTCAAAAGAAAGCGAGCTGAAGAAAGGAGCTCAGGGGCACTGTAATTCACAAACCTGCAGAGTTATAAATGACAGCTATCGTCCAAAAATATACTGAAGTAAGGCTGCCAAGAGGACTTGAAAGCGGGGCAGAATTGCAGGAAACCGATTTCAGGAGGTAGACTGGAATTGCATTGAAAGCATAGGAAAAGAGGCAGAACGTCCACAATGATGCACTTGGCCTAAAAGGGCGTATGTGTTTTTTCCTGAATATATTCAGGAAAAAACGCATACGCCCTGTTTGGCCAACCAAGCAAACTTGTTAAGGAAATCTGCACTACAATGAAGTCTCACTTCCCCCCGGTCAAAAGGGCCATCTGAAAAAAGTGTAAAATCCAGAAAGGCAGGACAGGCCATGGAGAACTGGGAGCCTTGTTATGCTGATGGGCGGGATGGAAATTGCCAACAGACACTCGGGAGAAGTGTATGGTGTTGCCTGAAACATCTAAAAAACAAAGCAACAGAGCCAAGGGCACTTCCACTTATGGTCCTATAGCTTAGGGAAATTAAAATAAAAAAGACACAGCCACCCCAAAGTTTGGGACGCCTCTCTTTATAAGAACCTCGTTTACCGTACAAGTTCAATATCACAGAAAGTGAAAAATGGATAAAGAACTTGTGGTACTTACGTACAATGCAGTATCACTCAGCAATGAAATCTATGTCATCAGGCCCGTAGCAGCATAAAGAGTGGATTCAGGTATGATGATTCTAACTGAAATAAGTCACACAGAAAAAGAAACATCATAAGATATCAGTAATACACGGAATGTAAACTTGGCTACACAGGAACTGAATTACAGAACAGAACAGGGTCTCAAATTTAGAAAACCAACTTATGCTTACTTAAGGGGAAAGGTGAGTTGGGGTGCTGCATAAAACCAGAGATTGAAATGAGCACAGATAAAGTTCCTTAAGCCAAATATGGAATAGACAAGAGCTACTCCTTGCTCAACGAAATGGACTCAACACCCCATATTAAACGCCTAAGAATGTACCTGACTAGTAAGTATCTTAAAACCTATGGATTGCTATGTCTCCAAAAGAGAATCAAGCGTGTGTACAGGGGCATAAACGCAACAGTGATAGGATTGGAGAGGTTCGGTGAGCAAATGAAGACCCTTTGAAGTCATATTGCATGGTACCCATTACACGGGTCTCAACTCTCCAGGTTTAAGGTATTCTTCCTTCAGCTAAAACATGCATGTGGAACCCAGAGTATGATCAACCGTGTGAACGGGAGACGTGTTCAAATATGTCTCAGTTTTCCTCCCCTGGTACTCGGGTGCAACATTCCAGACGCTTTACTAACACTCTCCCCACTTGGAGAGTCAGCGCCTTTAACCTCCTGTTTGGCCCAGTTTGCAATTTCTGTGGAAGATGAACAGGAATAGGGAGAACCAATGAGAGACTAGCTGGAGGTGTCTGGACGGGCAAATTTAACTCTCATTTCCCACCAGGAAGAGGAAATAAACAAAGGCTCAGCTGCCGTGCCTGAACCAGATTAGGGCCTGAAGCCATCCTGCGGTGTTGCGGCCAGCTCAAAAGAAAGCGAGTTGAAGAAAGGAGCTCAGGGGCACTGTAATTCACAAACCTGCAGAGTTATAAATGACAGCTATCGTCCAAAAATATACTGAAGTAAGGCTGCCAAGAGGACTTGAAAGCGGGGCAGAATTGCAGGAAACCGATTTCAGGAGGTAGACTGGAATTGCATTGAAAGCATAGGAAAAGAGGCAGAACGTCCACAATGATGCACTTGGCCAAAAAGGGCGTATGCGTTTTTTCCTGAATATATTCAGGAAAAAACGCATATGCCCATTTTGGCCAACCAAGCAAGCTTGCAAAGGAAATCTGCACTACAATGAAGTGTCACTTCCCCCCGGTAAAAAGGGCCATCTGAAAAAAGTGTAAAATCCAGAAAGGCAGGACAGGCCACGGAGAACTGGGAGCCTTGTTATGCTGATGGGCGGGATGTAAATTGCCAACAGACACTCGGGAGAAGTGTATGGTGTTTCCTGAAACATCTAAACAACAAAGCAACAGAGCCTAGGGCACTTCCACTTATGGTCCTATAGCTTAGGGAAATTAAAATCAAAAAGACACAGCCACCCCAAAGTTTGGAAAGGCTCTGTTTACAAGAACCTCGTTTACAGTAAAAGTTCAACATCGCAGAAAGTGAAAAATGGATAAAGAAGTTGTGGTATTTACTTACAAAGCAATATCACTCAGCAATGAAATCTATGTCATCAGGCCCTTAGCAGCACAATGAGTGGATTCAGGTATGATGATTCTAACTGAAATAAGTCACACAGAAAAAGAAACATCATAAGATATCAGTAATACACGGAATGTAAACTTGGCTACACAGGAACTGAATTACAGAACAGAACAGGGTCTCAAATTTAGAAAACCAACTTATGCTTACTTAAGGGGAAAGGTGAGTTGGGGTGCTGCATAAAACCAGAGATTGAAATGAGCACAGATAAAGTTCCTTAAGCCAAATATGGAATAGAGAAGAGCTACTCCTTGCTCAACGAAATGGACTCAACACCGCATATTAAACGCCTAAGAATGTACCTGACTAGTAAGTATCTTAAAACCTATGGATTGCTATGTCTCCGAAAGAGAATCAAGCATGTGTACAGGGGCATAAACGCAGCAGTGATAGGATTGGAGAGGTTCGGTGAGCAAATGAAGACCCTTTGAAGTCATATTGCATGGTACCCATTCCACGGGTCTCAACTCTCCAGGTTTAAGGTATTCTTCCTTCAGCTAAAACATGCATGTGGAACCCAGAGTATGATCAACCGTGTGAACGGGAGACGTGTTCAAATATGTCTCACTTTTTCTCCCCTGGTACTTGGGTGCAACATTCCAGACGCTTTCCTAACAGTCTCCCCACTTGGAGAGTCAGCGCCTTTAACCTCCTGTTTGGCCCAGTTTGCAATTTCTGCGGAAGATGAACAGGAATAGCGAGAACCAATGAGAGACTAGCTGGAGGTGTCTTGGCGGGCAAATTTAACTCTCATTTCCCACCAGGAAGAGGAAATAACCAAAGGCTCAGCTGCCGTGCCGGAACCAGATTAGGGCCTGAAGCCATCTTGCGGTGTTGCGGCCAGCTCAAAAGAAAGCGAGTTGAAGAAAGGAGCTCAGGGGCACTGTAATTCACAAACCTGCAGAGTTATAAATGACAGCTATCGTCCAAAAATATACTGAAGTAAGGCTGCCAAGAGGACTTGAAAGCGGGGCAGAATTGCAGGAAACCGATTTCAGGAGGTAGACTGGAATTGCAGTGAAAGCATAGGAAAAGAGGCAGAACGTCCAGAATGATGCACTTGGCCAAAAAGGGCGTATGAGTTTTATCCTGAATATATTCAGGAAAAAACGCATACGCCCTTTTTGGCCAACCAAGCAAGCTTGCAAAGGAAATCTGCACTACAATGAAGTCTCACTTCCCCCCGGTCAAAAGGGCCATCTGAAAAAAGTGTAAAATCCAGAAAGGCAGGACAGGCCATGGAGAACTGGGAGCCTTGTTATGCTGATGGGCGGGATGGAAATTGCCAAGAGACACTCGGGAGAAGTGCATGGTGTTTCCTGAAACATCTAAAAAACAAAGCAACAGAGCCTAGGGCACTTCCACTTATGGTCCTATAGCTTAGGGAAATTAAAATCAAAAAGACACAGCCACCCCAAAGTTTGGGACGCCTCTGTTTACAAGAACCTCGTTTACAGTACAAGTTCAATATCACAGAAAGTGAAAAATGGATAAAGAACTTGTGGTACTTACGTACAGTGCAGTATCACTCAGCAATGAAATCTATGTCATCAGGCCCGTAGCAGCATAATGAGTGGATTCAGGTACGATGATTCTAACTGAAATAAGTCACACAGCAAAAGAAACATCATAAGATATCAGTAATACACGGAATGTAAACTTGGCTACACAGGAACTGAATTCCAAAACAGAACAGGGTCTCAAATTTAGAAAACCAACTTATGCTTGCTTAAGGGGAAAGGTGAGTTGGGGTGCTGCATAAAACCAGAGATTGAAATGAGCACAGATAAAGTTCCTTAAGCCAAATATGGAATAGAGAAGAGCTACTCCTTGCTCAACGAAATGGACTCAACACCGCATATTAAACGCCTAAGAATGTACCTGACTAGTAAGTATCTTAAAACCTATGGATTGCTAAGTCTCCAAAAGAGAATCAAGCGTGTGTACAGGGGCATAAACGCAGCAGTGATAGGATTGGAGAGGTTCGGTGAGCAAATGAAGACCCTTTGAAGTCATATTGCATGGTACCCATTACACGGGTCTCAACTCTCCAGGTTTAAGGTATTCTTCCTTCAGCTAAAACATGCATGTGGAACCCAGAGTATGATGAACCGTGTGAACGGGAGAAGTGTTCAAATATGTCTCAGTTTTTGTCCCCTGGTACTTGGGTGCCACATTCCAGACGCTTTACTAACACTCTCCCCACTTGGAGAGTCAGCGCCTTTAACCTCCTATTTGGCCCAGTTTGCAATTTCTGCGGAAGATGAACAGGAATAGCGAGAACCAATGAGAGACTAGCTGGAGGTGTCTTGGCGGGCAAATTTAACTCTCATTTCCCACCAGGAAGAGGAAATAACCAAAGGCTCAGCTGCCGTGCCGGAACCAGATTAGGGCCTGAAGCCATCCTGCGGTGTTGCGGCCAGCTGAAAAGAAAGCGAGTTGAAGAAAGGAGCTCAGGGGCACTGTAATTCACAAACCTGCAGAGTTATAAATGACAGCTATCGTCCAAAAATATACTGAAGTAAGGCTGCCAAGAGGACTTGAAAGCGGGGCAGAATTGCAGGAAACCGATTTCAGGAGGTAGACTGGAATTGCATTGAAAGCATAGGAAAAGAGGCAGAACGTCCACAATGATGCACTTGGCCTAAATGTGCGTATGCGTTTTTTCCTGAATATATTCAGGAAAAAACTCATACGCCCTTTTTGGCTAACCAAGCAAACTTGTTAAGGAAATCTGCACTACAATGAAGTCTCACTTCCCCCCGGTCAAAAGGGCCATCTGAAAAAAGTGTAAAATCCAGAAAGGCAGGACAGGCCATGGAGAACTTGGAGCCTTGTTATGCTGATGGGCGGGATGTAAATTGCCAACAGACACTCCGGAGAAGTGTATGTTGTTTCCTGAAACATCTAAAAAACAAAGCAACAGAGCCAAGGGCACTTCCAGTTATGATCCTATAGCTTAGGGAAATTAAAATCAAAAAGACACAGCCACCCCAAAGTTTGGAACAGCTTTGTTTACAAGAACCTCGTTTACAGTACAAGTTCAACATCGCAGAATGTGAAAAATGGATAAAGAAGTTGTGGTATTTACTTACAAAGCAATATCACTCAGCAATGAAATCTATGTCATCAGGCCCTTAGCAGCACAATGAGTGGATTCAGGTATGATGATTCTAACTGAAATAAGTCACACAGAAAAAGAAACATCATAAGATATCAGTAATACACGGAATGTAAACTTGGCTACACAGGAACTGAATTACAGAACAGAACAGGGTCTCAAATTTAGAAAACCAACTTATGCTTACTTAAGGGGAAAGGTGAGTTGGGGTGCTGCATAAAACCAGAGATTGAAATGAGCACAGATAAAGTTCCTTAAGCCAAATATGGAATAGAGAAGAGCTACTCCTTGCTCAACGAAATGGACTCAACACCGCATATTAAACGCCTAAGAAAGTACCTGACTAGTAAGTATCTTAAAACCTATGGATTGCTATGTCTCCGAAAGAGAATCAAGCATGTGTAGTGGGGCATAAACGCAGCAGTGATAGGATTGGAGAGGTTCGGTGAGCAAATGAAGACCCTTTGAAGTCATATTGCATGGTACCCATTCCACGGGTCTCAACTCTCCAGGTTTAAGGTATTCTTCCTTCAGCTAAAACATGCATGTGGAACCCAGAGTATGATCAACCGTGTGAACGGGAGACGTGTTCAAATATGTCTCAGTTTTTCTCCCCTGGTACTTGGGTGCAACATTCCAGACGCTTTACTAACAGTCTCCCCACTTGGAGAGTCAGCGCCTTTAACCTCCTTTTTGGTCCAGTTTGCAATTTCTGCGGAAGATGAACAGGAATAGCGAGAACCAATGAGAGACTAGCTGGAGGTGTCTGGACGGGCAAATTTAACTCTCATTTCCCACCAGGAAGAGGAAATAACCAAAGGCTCAGCTGCCGTGCCGGAACCAGATTAGGGCCTGAAGCCATCCTGCGGTGTTGCGGCCAGCTCAAAAGAAAGCGAGTTGAAGAAAGGAGCTCAGGGGCACTGTAATTCACAAACCTGCAGAGTTATAAATGACAGCTATCGTCCAAAAATATACTGAAGTAAGGCTGCCAAGAGGACTTGAAAGCGGGGCAGAATTGCAGGAAACCGATTTCAGGAGGTAGACTGGAATTGCATTGAAAGCATAGGAAAAGAGGCAGAACGTCCACAATGATGCACTTGGCCAAAAAGGGCGTATGCGTTTTTTCCTGAATATATTCAGGAAAAAACGCATACGCACTTTTTGGCCAACCAAGCAAGCTTGCAAAGGAAATCTGCACTACAATGAAGTCTCACTTCCCCCCGGTCAAAAGGGCCATCTGAAAAAAGTGTAAAATCCAGAAAGGCAGGACAGGCCATGGAGAACTGGGAGCCTTGTTATGCTGATGGGCGGGATGTAAATTGCCAACAGACACTCGGGAGAAGTGTATGGTGTTTCCTGAAACATCTAAACAACAAAGCAACAGAGCCTAGGGCACTTCCACTTATGGTCCTATAGCTTAGGGAAATTAAAATCAAAAAGACACAGCCACCCCAAAGTTTGGGACGCCTCTGTTTACAAGAACCTCGTTTACCGTACAAGTTCAATATCACAGAAAGTGAAAAATGGATAAAGAACTTGTGGTACTTACGTACAATGCAGTATCACTCAGCAATGAAATCTATGTCATCAGGCCCGTAGCAGCATAATGAGTGGATTCAGGTACGATGATTCTAACTGAAATAAGTCACACAGCAAAAGAAACATCATAAGATATCAGTAATACATGGAATGTAAACTTGGCTAAAAAGGAACTGAATTCCAAAACAGAACAGGGTCTCAAATTTAGAAAACCAACTTATGCTTGCTTAAGGGGAAAGGTGAGTTGGGGTGCTGCATAAAACCAGAGATTCAAATGAGCACAGATAAAGTTCCTTAAGCCAAATATGGAATAGACAAGATCTACTCCTTGCTCAACGAAATGGACTCAACACCCCATATTAAACGCCTAAGAATGTACCTGACTAGTAAGTATCTTAAAACCTATGGATTGCTATGTCTCCAAAAGAGAATCAAGCGTGTGTACAGGGGCATAAACACAGCAGTGATAGGATTGGAGAGGTTCGGTGAGCAAATGAAGACCCTTTGAAGTCATATTGCATGGTACCCATTCCACGGGTTTCAACTACCCAGGTTTAAGGTATTCTTCCTTCAGCTAAAACATGCATGTGGAACCCAGAGTATGATCAACCGTGTGAACGGGAGACGTTTTCAATTATGTCTCAGTTTTCCTCCCCTGGTACTCGGGTCCAACATTCCAGACGCTTTACTAACACTCTCCCCACTTGGAGAGTCAGCGCCTTTAACCTCCTGTTTGGCCCAGTTTGCAATTTCTGTGGAAGATGAACAGGAATAGCGAGAACCAATGAGAGACTAGCTGGAGGTGTCTGGACGGGCAAATTTAACTCTCATTTCCCACCAGGAAGAGGAAATAACCAAAGGCTCAGCGTGCCGTGCCGGAACCAGATTAGGGCCTGAAGCCATCCTGCGGTGTTGAGGCCAGCTCACAAGAAAGCGAGTTGAAGAAAGGAGCTCAGGGGCACTGTAATTAACAAACATGCAGAGTTATAAATGACAGCTATAGTCCAAAAATATACTGAAGTAAGGCTGCCAAGAGGACTTGAAAGCGGGGCAGAATTGCAGGAAACCGATTTCAGGAGGTAGACTGGAATTGCATTGAAAGCATAGGAAAAGAGGCAGAACGTCCACAATGATGCACTTGGCCAAAAAGGGCGTATGCGTTTTTTCCTGAATATGTTCAGGAAAAAACGCATACGCCCTTTTTGGCCAACCAAGCAAGCTTGCAAAGGAAATCTGCACTACAATGAAGTCTCACTTCCCCCCGGTCAAAAGGGCCATCTGAAAAAAGTGTAAAATCCAGAAAGGCAGGACAGGCCATGGAGAACTGGGAGCCTTGTTATGCTGATGGGCGGGATGTAAATTGCCAACAGACACTCGGGAGAAGTGTATGGTGTTTCCTGAAACATCTAAAAAACAAAGCAACAGAGCCTAGGGCACTTCCACTTATGGTCCTATAGCTCAGGGAAATTAAAATCAAAAAGACACAGCCACCCCAAAGTTTGGGACGCCTCTGTTTACAAGAACCTCGTTTACAGTACAAGTTCAACATCGCAGAAAGTGAAAAATGGATAAAGAAGTTGTGGTATTTACTTACAAAGCAATATCACTCAGCAATGAAATCTATGTCATCAGGCCCTTAGCAGCACAATGAGTGGATTCAGGTATGATGATTCTAACTGAAATAAGTCACACAGAATAAGAAACATCATAAGATATCAGTAACACACGGAATGTAAACTTGGCTACACAGGAAATGAATTACAGAACAGAACAGGGTCTCAAATTTAGAAAACCAACTTATGCTTGCTTAAGGGGAAAGGTGAGTTGGGGTGCTGCTTAAAACCAGAGATTGAAATGAGCACAGATAAAGTTCCTTAAGCCAAATATGGAATAGACAAGAGCTACTCCTTGCTCAACGAAATGGACTCAACACCGCATATTAAACGCCTAAGAATGTACCTGACTAGTAAGTATCTTAAAACCTATGGATTGCTATGTCTCCGAAAGAGAATCAAGCATGTGTACAGGGGCATAAACGCAGCAGTGATAGGATTGGAGAGGTTCTTTGAGCAAATGAAGACCCTTTGAAGTCATATTGCATGGTACCCATTCCACGGGTTTCAACTACCCAGGTTTAAGGTATTCTTCCTTCAGCTAAAACATGCATGTGGAACCTAGAGTATGATCAACCGTGTGATCGGGAGACGTGTTCAAATATGTCTCAGTTTTCGTACCCTGGTACTCGGGTGCAACATTCCAGATGCTTTACTAACACTCTCCCCACTTGGAGAGTCAGCGCCTTTAACCTCCTGTTTGGCCCAGTTTGCAATTTCTGCGGAAGATGAACAGGAATAGGGAGAACCAATGAGAGACTAGCTGGAGGTGTCTGGACGGGCAAATTTAACTCTCATTTCCCACTAGGAAGAGGAAATAACCAAAGGCTCAGCGTGCCGTGCCGGAACCAGATTAGGGCCTGAAGCCATCCTGCGGTGTTGCGGCCAGCTCAAAAGAAAGCGAGTTGAAGAAAGGAGCTCAGGGGCACTGTAATTCACAAACCTGCAGAGTTATAAATGACAGCTATCGTCCAAAAATATACTGAAGTAAGGCTGGCAAGAGGACTTGAAAGCGGGGCAGAATTGCAGGAAACCGATTTCAGGAGGTAGACTGGAATTGCATTGAAAGCATAGGAAAAGAGGCAGAACGTCCACAATGATGCACTTGGCCAAAAAGGGCGTATGCGTTTTTTCCTGAATATATTCAGGAGAAAACGCATACGCCCTTTTTGGCCAACCAAGCAAGCTTGCAAAGGAAATCTGCACTACAATGAAGTCTCACTTCCCCCCGGTCAAAAGGGCCATCTGAAAAAAGTGTAAAATCCAGAAAGGCAGGACAGGCCATGGAGAACTGGGAGCCTTGTTATGCTGATGGGCGGGATGTAAATTGCCAACAGACACTCGGGAGAAGTGTATGGTGTTTCCTGAAACATCTAAAAAACAAAGCAACAGAGCCTAGGGCACTTCCACTTATGGTCCTATAGCTTAGGGAAATTAAAATCAAAAAGACACAGCCACCCCAAAGTTTGGGACACCTCTGTTTACAAGAACCTCGTTTACTGTACAAGTTCAATATCACAGAAAGTGAAAAATGGATAAAGAACTTGTGGTACTTACGTACAATGCAGTATCACTCAGCAATGAAATCTATGTCATCAGGCCCGTAGCAGCATAATGAGTGGATTCAGGTACGATGATTTTAACTGAAATAAGTCACACAGAAAAAGAAACATCATAAGATATCACTAATACACGGAATGTAAACTTGGCTACACAGGAACTGAATTCCAAAACAGAACAGGGTCTCAAATTTAGAAAACCAACTTATGCTTGCTTAAGGGGAAAGGTGAGTTGGGGTGCTGCATAAAACCAGAGATTGAAATGAGCACAGATAAAGTTCCTTAAGCCAAATATGGAATAGACAAGAGCTACTCCTTGCTCAACGAAATAGACTCAACACCCCATATTAAACGCCTAAGAATGTACCTGACTAGTAAGTATCTTAAAACCTATGGATTGCTATGTCTCCAAAAGAGAATCAAGCATGTGTACAGGGGCATAAACGCAGCAGTGATAGGATTGGAGAGGTTCGGTGAGCAAATGAAGGCCCTTTGAAGTCATATTGCATGGTACCCATTCCACGGGTCTCAACTCTCCAGGTTTAAGGTATTCTTCCTTCAGCTAAAACATGCATGTAGAACCCAGAGTATGATCAACCATGTGAACGGGACACGTGTTCAAATATGTCTCAGTTTTCCTCCCCTGGTACTCGGGTGCAACATTCCAGACGCTTTACTAACACTCTCCCCACTTGGAGAGTCAGCGCCTTTAACCTCCTGTTTGGCCCAGTTTGCAATTTCTGCGGAAGATGAACAGGAATAGGGAGAACCAATGAGAGACTAGCTGGAGGTGTCTGGACGGGCAAATTTAACTCTCATTTCCCACCAGGAAGAGGAATTAACCAAAGGCTCAGCGTGCCGTGCCGGAACAAGATTAGGGCCTGAAGCCATCCTGCGGTGTTGCGGCCAGCTCAAAAGAAAGTGAGTTGAAGAAAGGAGCTCAGGGGCACTGTAATTCACAAACCTGCAGAGTTATAAATGACAGCTATCGTCCAAAAATATACTGAAGTAAGGCTGCCAAGAGGACTTGAAAGCGGGGCAGAATTGCAGGAAACCGATTTCAGGAGGTAGACTGGAATTGCATTGAAAGCATAGGAAAAGAGGCAGAACGTCCACAATGATGCACTTGGCCAAAAAGGGCGTATGCGTTTTTTCCTGAATATATTCAGGAAAAAACGCATACGCCCTTTTTGGCCAACCAAGCAAGCTTGCAAAGGAAATCTGCACTACAATGAAGTCTCACTTCCCCCCGGTCAAAAGGGCCATCTGAAAAAAGTGTAAAATCCAGAAACGCAGGACAGGCCATGGTGACCTGGGAGCCTTGTTATGCTGATGGGCGGGATGTAAATTGCCAACAGACACTCGGGAGAAGTGTATGGTGTTTCCTGAAACATCTAAGAAACAAAGCAACAGAGCCTAGGGCACTTCCACTTATGGTCCTATAGCTTAGGGAAATTAAAATCAAAAAGACACAGCCACCCCAAAGTTTGGAACGGCTCTGTTTACAAGAACCTCGTTTACAGTACAAGTTCAACATCGCAGAAAGTGAAAAATGGATAAAGAAGCTGTGGTATTTACTTACAAAGCAATATCACTCAGCAATGAAATCTATGTCATCAGGTCCTTAGCAGCACAATGAGTGGATTCAGGTATGATGATTCTAACTGAAATAAGTCACACAGAAAAAGAAACATCATAAGATATCACTAATACACGGAATGTAAACTTGGCTACACAGGAACTGAATTACAGAACAGAACAGGGTCTCAAATTTAGAAAACCAACTTATGCTTGCTTAAGGGGAAAGGTGAGTTGGGGTGCTGCATAAAACCGGAGATTGAAATGAGCACAGATAAAGTTCCTTAAGCCAAATATGGAATAGACAAGAGCTACTCCTTGCTCAAAGAAATGGACTCAACACCCCATATTAAACGCCTAAGAATGTACCTGACTAGTAAGTATCTTAAAACCTATGGATTGTTACGTCTCCAAAAGAGAATCAAGCGTGTGTTCAGGTGTATAAACGCAGCAGTGATAGGATTGGAGAGGTTCGGTGTGCAAAGAAGACCCTTTGAAGTCATATTGCATGGTACCCATTCCACGGGTCTCAACTCTCCAGGTTTAAGGTATTCTTCCTTCAGCTAAAACATGCATGTGGAACCCAGAGTATGATCAACCATGTGAGCGGGAGACGTGTTCAAATATGTCTCAGTTTTCGTACCCTAGTACTCGGGTGCAACATTCCAGACGCTTTACTAACACTCTCCCGACTTGGAGAGTCAGTCCCTTTAACCTCCTGTTTGGCCCAGTTTGCAATTTCTGTGGAAGATGAACAGGAATAGCGAGAACCAATGAGAGACTAGCTGGAGGTGTCTGGACGGGCAAATTTAACTCTCATTTCCCACGAGGAAGAGGAATTAACCAAAGGTTCAGCGTGCCGTGCCGGAACCAGATTAGGGCCTGAAGCCATCCTGCGGTGTTGCGGCCAGCTCAAAAGAAAGCGAGTTGAAGAAAGGAGCTCAGGGGCACTGTAATTCACAAACCTGCAGAGTTATAAATGACAGCTATCGTCCAAAAATATACTGAAGTAAGGCTGCCAAGAGGACTTGAAAGCGGGGCAGAATTGCAGGAAACCGATTTCAGGAGGTAGACTGGAATTGCACTGAAAGCATAGGAAAAGAGGCAGAACGTCCACAATGATGCACTTGGCCAAAAAGGGCGTATGCGTTTTTTCCTGAATATATTCAGGAAAAAACGCATACGCCCTTTTTGGCCAACCAAGCAAGCTTGCAAAGGAAATCTGCACTACAATGAAGTCTCACTTCCCCCCGGTCAAAAGGGCCATCTGAACAAAGTATAAAATCCAGAAAGGCAGGACAGGCCATGGAGAACTGGGAGCCTTGTTATGCTGATGGGCGGGATGAAAATTGCCAACAGACACTCCGGAGAAGTGTATGGTGTTTCCTGAAACATCTAAAAAACAAAGCAACAGAGCCTAGGGCACTTCCACTTATGGTCCTATAGCTTAGGGAAGTTAAAATCAAAAAGACACAGCCACCCCAAAGTTTGGGACGCCTCTGTTTACAAGAACCTCGTTTACCGTACAAGTTCAATATCACAGAAAGTGAAAAATGTATAAAGAACTTGTGGTACTTACGTACAATGCAGTATCACTCAGCAATGAAATCTATGTCATCAGGCCCGTAGCAGCATAATGAGTGGATTCAGGTACGATGATTCTAACTGAAATAAGTCACACAGAAAAAGAAACATCATAAGATATCACTAATACACGGAATGTAAACTTGGCTACACAGGAACTGAATTACAGAACAGAACAGGGTCCCAAATTTAGAAAACCAACTTATGCTTGCTTAAGGGGAAAGGTGAGTTGGGGTGCTTCATAAAACCAGAGATTGAAATGAGCACAGATAAAGTTCCTTAAGCCAAATATGGAATAGACAAGAGCTACTCCTTGCTCAACGAAATGGACTCAACACCCCATATTAAAAGCCTAAGAATGTACCTGACTAGTAAGTATCTTAAAACCTATGGATTGCTATGTCTCCGAAAGAGAATCAAGCATGTGTACACGGGAATAAACACAGCAGTGATAGGATTGGAGAGGTTCGGTGAGCAAATGAAGACCCTTTGAAGTCATATTGCATGGTACCCATTACACGGGTCTCAACTCTCCAGGTTTAAGGTATTCTTCCTTCAGCTAAAACATGCATGTGGAACCCAGAGTATGAACAACCGTGTGAACGGGAGACGTGTTCAAATATGTCTCAGTTTTCGTCCCCTGGTACTTGGGTGCAACATTCCAGACGCTTTACTAACAGTCTCCCCACTTGGAGAGTCAGCGCCTTTAACCTCCTGTTTGGCCCAGTTTGCAATTTCTGCGGAAGATGAACAGGAATAGCGAGAACCAATGAGAGACTAGCTGGAGGTGTCTGGACGGGCAAATTTAACTCTCATTTCCCACTAGGAAGAGGAAATAACCAAAGGCTCAGCTGCCGTGCCGGAACCAGATTAGGGCCTGAAGCCATCCTGCGGTGTTGCGGCCAGCTCAAAAGAAAGCGAGTTGAAGAAAGGAGCTCAGGGGCACTGTAATTCACAAACCTGCAGAGTTATAAATGACAGCTATCGTCCAAAAATATACTGAAGTAAGGCTGCCAAGAGGACTTGAAAGCGGGGCAGAATTGCAGGAAACCGATTTCAGGAGGTAGACTGGAATTGCATTGAAAGCATAGGAAAAGAGGCAGAACGTCCACAATGATGCACTTGGCCAAAAAGGACGTATGCGTTTTTTCCTGAATATATTCAGGAAAAAACGCATACGCCCTTTTTGGCCAACCAAGCAAACTTGCAAAGGAAATCTGCACTACAATTAAGTCTCACTTCCGCCCGGTCAAAAGGGCCATCTGAAAAAAGTGTAAAATCCAGAAAGGCAGGACAGGCCATGGAGAACTGGGAGCATTGTTATGCAGATGGGCGGGATGGAAATTGCCAACAGACACTCGGGAGAAGTGTATGGTGTTTCCTGAAACATCTAAAAAACAAAGCAACAGAGCCAAGGGCACTTCCACTTATGGTCCTATAGCTTAGGGAAATTAAAATCAAAAAGACACAGCCACCCCAAAGTTTGGGACGCCTCTGTTTACAAGAACCTCGTTTAGAGTACAAGTTCAATATCACAGAAAGTGAAAAATGGATAAAGAACTTGTGGTACTTACGTAAAATGCAGTATCACTCAGCAATGAAATCTATGTCATCAGGCCCGTAGCAGCATAATGAGTGGATTCAGGTACGATGATTATAACTGAAATAAGTCACACAGAAAAAGAAACATCATAAGATATCACTAATACACGGAATGTAAACTTGGCTACACAGGAACTGAATTCCAAAACAGAACAGGGTCTCAAATTTAGAAAACCAACTTATGCTTGCTTAAGGGGAAAGGTGAGTTGGGGTGCTGCATAAAACCAGAGATTGAAATGAGCACAGATAAAGTTCCTTAAGCAAATATGGAATAGACAAGAGCTACTCCTTGCTCAACGAAATGGACTCAACACCCCATATTAAACGCCTAAGAATGTACCTGACTAGTAAGTATCTTAAAACCTATGGATTGCTATGTCTCCAAAAGAGAATCAACCGTGTGTACAGGGGCATAAACGCAGCAGTGATAGGATTGGAGAGGTTCGGTGAGCAAATGAAGACCCTTTGAAGTCATATTGCATGGTACCCATTCCACGGGTTTCAACTCTCCAGGTTTAAGGTATTCTTCCTTCAGCTAAAACATGCATGTGGAACCCATAGTATGATCAACCATGTGAACGGGAGACGTGTTGAAATATGTCTCAGTTTTCCTCCCCTGGTACTCGGGTGCAACATTCCAGACGCTTTACTAACACTCTCCCGACTTGGAGAGTCAGTCCCTTTAACCTCCTGTTTGGCCCAGTTTGCAATTTCTGCGGAAGATGAACAGGAATAGTGAGAACCAATGAGAGACTAGCTGGAGATGTCTGGACGGGCAAATTTAACTCTCATTTCCCACCAGGAAGAGGAATTAACCAAAGGCACAGCGTGGCATGCCAGGACCAGATTAGGGCCTGAAGCCATCCTGCGGTGTTGCGGCCAGGTCACAAGAAAGCGAGTTGAAGAAAGGAGCTCAGGGGCACTGTAATTCACAAACCTGCAGAGTTATAAATGACAGCTATCGTCCAAAAATATACTGAAGTAAGGCTGCCAAGAGGACTTGAAAGCGGGGCAGAATTGCAGGAAACCGATTTCAGGAGGTAGACTGGAATTGCATTGAAAGCATAGGAAAAGAGGCAGAACGTCCACAATGATGCACTTGGCCAAAAAGGGCGTATGCGTTTTTTCCTGAATATATTCAGGAAAAAACGCATACGCCCTTTTTGGCCAACCAAGCAAGCTTGCAAAGGAAATCTGCACTACAATGAAGTCTCACTTCCCCCCGGTCAAAAGGGCCATCTGAAAAAAGTGTAAAATCCAGAAAGGCAGGACAGGCCATGGAGAACTGGGAGCCTTGTTATGCTGATGGGCGGGATGGAAATTGCCAACAGACACTCGGGAGAAGTGTATGGTGTTTCCTGAAACATCTAAAAAACAAAGCAACAGAGCCAAGGGCACTTCCACTTATGGTCCTATAGCTTAGGGAAATTAAAATCAAAAAGACACAGCCACCCCAAAGTTTGGGACGCCTCTGTTTACAACAACCTCGTTTACCGTACAAGTTCAACATCGCAGAAAGTGAAAAATGGATAAAGAAGTTGTGGTATTTACTTACAAAGCAATATCACTCAGCAATGAAATCTATGTCATCAGGCCCTTAGCAGCACAATGAGTGGATTCAGGTACGATGATTCTAACTGAAATAAGTCACACAGAAAAAGAAACATCATAAGATATCAGTAATACACGGAATGTAAACTTGGCTACACAGGAACTGAATTACAGAACAGAACAGGGTCTCAAATTTAGAAAACCAACTTTTGCTTGCTTAAGGGGAAAGGTGAGTTGGGGTGCTTCATAAAACCAGAGATTGAAATGAGCACAGATAAACTTCCTTAAGCCAAATATGGAATAGACAAGAGCTACTCCTTGCTCAACGAAATGGACTCAACACCGCATATTAAACGCCTAAGAATGTACCTGACTAGTAAGTATCTTAAAACCTATGGATTGCTTTGCCTCCAAAACAGAATCAAGCGTGTGTACAGGGGCATAAACGCAGCAGTGATAGGATTGGAGAGGTTCGGTGAGCAAATGAAGACCCTTTGAAGTCATATTGCATGGTACCCATTCCACGGGTCTCAACTCTCCAGGTTTAAGGTATTCTTCCTTCAGCTAAAACATGCATGTGGAACCCAGAGTATGATCAACGTGTGAACGGGAGACGTATTTAAATATGTCTCAGTTTTCCTCCCCTGGTACTCGGGTGCAACATTCCAGACGCTTTACTAACACTCTCCCCACTTGGAGAGTCATTCCCTATAAACTCTTGTTTGGCCCAGTTTGCAATTTCTGCGGAAGATGAACAGGAATAGGGAGAACCAATGAGAGACTAGCTGGAGGTGTCTGGACGGGCAAATTTAACTCTCATTTCCCACCAGGAAGAGGAAATAACCAAAGGCACAGCGTGCCGTGCCGGAACCAGATTAGGGCCTGAAGCCATCCTGCGGTGTTGCGACCAGCTCACAAGAAAGCGAGTTGAAGAAAGGAGCTGAGGGGCACTGTAATTCACAAACCTGCAGAGTTATAAATGACAGCTATCGTCCAAAAATATACTGAAGTAAGGCTGCCAAGAGGACTTGAAAGCGGGGCAGAATTGCAGGAAACCGATTTCAGGAGGTAGACTGGAATTGCATTGAAAGCATAGGAAAAGAGGCAGAACGTCCACAATGATGCACTTGGCCAAAAAGGACGTATGCATTTTTTCCTGAATATATTCAGGAAAAAACGCATACGCCCTTTTTGGACAACCAAGCAAGCTTGCAAAGGAAATCTGCACTACAATGAAGTCTCACTTCCCCCCGGTCAAAAGGGCCATCTGAAAAAAGTGTAAAATCCAGAAAGGCAGGACAGGCCATGGAGAACTGGGAGCCTTGTTATGCTGATGGGCGGGATGTAAATTGCCAACAGACACTAGGGAGAAGTGTATGGTGTTTCCTGAAACATGTAAAAAACAAAGCAACAGAGCCTAGGGCACTTCCACTTATGGTCCTAGAGCTTAGGGAAATTAAAATCAAAAAGACACAGCCACCCCGAAGTTTGGGACGTCTCTGTTTACAAGAACCTCATTTACCATACAAGTTCAATATCACAGAAAGTGAAAAATGGATAAAGAACATGTGGTACTTACGTACAATGCAATATCACTCAGCAATGAAACCTACGTCACCAGGCCCGTAGCAGCACAATGAGTGGATTCAGGTATGATGATTCTAACTGAAATAAGTCACACAGAAAAAGAAACATCATAAGATATCAGTAATACACGGAATGTAAACTTGGCTACAGAGGAACTGAATTACAAAACAGAACAGGGTCTCAAATTTAGAAAACCAACTTATGCTTGCTTAAGGGTAAAGGTGAGTTGGGGTGCTGCATAAAACCAGAGATTGAAATGAGCACAGATAAAGTTCCTTAAGCCAAATATGGAATAGACAAGAGCTACTCCTTGCTCAACGAAATGGACTCAACACCCCATATTAAACGCCTAAGAATGTACCTGACTAGTAAGTATCTTAAAACCTATGGATTGCTATGTCTCCAAAAGAGAATCAAGCGTGTGTACAGGGGCATAAACGCAGCAGTGATAGGATTGGAGAGGTTCGGTGAGCAAATGAAGACCCTTTGAAGTCATATTGCATGGTACCCATTCCACGGGTCTCAACTCTCCAGGTTTAAGGTATTCTTCCTTCAGCTAAAACATGCATGTGGAACCCAGAGTATGATCAACCGTGTGAACGGGAGACGTGTTCAAATATGTCTCAGTTTTTCTCCCCTGGTACTTGGGTGTAACATTCCAGATGCTTTACTAACAGTCTCCCCACTTGGAGAGTCAGCGCCTTTAACCTCCTGTTTGGTCCAGTTTGCAATTTCTGCGGAAGATGAACAGGAATAACGAGAACCAATGAGAGACTAGCTGGAGGTGTCTGGAAGGGCAAATTTAACTCTCATTTCCCACCAGGAAGAGGAAATAACCAAAGGCTCAGCTGCCGTGCCGGAACCAGATTAGGGCCTGAAGCCATCCTGCGGTGTTGCGGCCAGCTCAAAAGAAAGCGAGTTGAAGAAAGGAGCTCAGGGGCACTGTAATTCACAAACCTGCAGAGTTATAAATGACAGCTATCGTCCAAAAATATACTGAAGTAAGGCTGCCAAGAGGACTAGAAAGCGGGGCAGAATTGCAGGAAACCGATTTCAGGAGGTAGACTGGAATTGCATTGAAAGCATAGGAAAAGAGGCAGAACGTCCACAATGATGCACTTGGCCAAAAAGGGCGTATGCGTTTTTTCCTGAATATATTCAGGAAAAAACGCATACGCCCTTTTTGGCCAACCAAGCAAGCTTGCAAAGGAAATCTGCACTACAATGAAGTCTCACTTCCCCCCGGTCAAAAGGGCCATCTGAAAAAAGTGTAAAACCCAGAAAGGCAGGACAGGCCATGGAGAACTGGGAGCCTTGTTATGCTGATGGGCGGGATGTAAATTGCCAACAGACACTCGGGAGAAGTGTATGGTGTTTCCAGAAACATCTAAAAAACAAAGCAACAGAGCCTAGGGCACTTCCACTTATGGTCCTATAGCTTAGGGAAATTAAAATCAAAAAGACACAGCCACCCCAAAGTTTGGGACGCCTCTGTTTACAAGAACCTCGTTTACAGTACAAGTTCAACATCGCAGAAAGTGAAAAATGGATAAAGAAGTTGTGGTATTTACTTACAAAGCAATATCACTCAGCAATGAAATCTATGTCATCAGGCCCTTAGCAGCACAATGAGTGGATTCAGGTATGATGATTCTAACTGAAATAAGTCACACAGAAAAAGAAACATCATAAGATATCAGTAATACACGGAATGTAAACTTGGCTACACAGGAACTGAATTACAGAACAGAACAGGGTCTCAAATTTAGAAAACCAACATATGCTTACTTAAGGGGAAAGGTGAGTTGGGGTGCTGCATAAAAGAAGAGATTGAAATGAGCACAGATAAAGTTCCTTAAGCCAAATATGGAATAGAGAAGAGCTACTCCTTGCTCAACGAAATGGACTCAACACCGCATATTAAACGCCTAAGAATGTACCTGACTAGTAAGTATCTTAAAACCTATGGATTGCTATGTCTCCGAAAGAGAATCAAGCATGTGTACAGGGGCATAAACGCAGCAGTGATAGGATTGGAGAGGTTCGGTGAGCAAATGAAGACCCTTTGAAGTCATATTGCATGGTACCCATTCCACGGGTCTCAACTCTCCAGGTTTAAGGTATTCTTCCTTCAGCTAAAACATGCATGTGGAACCCAGAGTATGATCAACCGTGTGAACGGGAGACGTGTTCAAATATGTCTCAGTTTTCGTACCCTTGTACTCGGGTGAAACATTCCAGACGCTTTACTAACACTCTCCCGACTTGGAGAGTCAGTCCCTTTAACCTCCTGTTTGGCCCAGTTTGCAATTTCTGTGGAAGGTGAACAGGAATAGCGAGAACCAATGAGAGACTAGCTGGAGGTGTCTGGACGGGCAAATTTAACTCTGATTTCCCACCAGGAAGAGGAATTAACCAAAGGCTCAGCATGCCGTGCCGGAACCAGATTAGGGCCTGAAGCCATCCTGCGGTGTTGCCGCCAGGTCACAAGAAAGCGAGTTGAAGAAAGGAGCTCAGGGGCACTGTAATTCACAAACCTGCAGAGTTATAAATGACAGCTATCGTCCAAAAATATACTGAAGTAAGGCTGCCAAGAGGACTTGAAAGCGGGGCAGAATTGCAGGAAACCGATTTCAGGAGGTAGACTGGAATTGCATTGAAAGCATAGGAAAAGAGGCAGAACGTCCACAATGATGCACTTGGCCAAAAAGGACGTATGCGTTTTTTTCTGAATATATTCAGGAAAAAATGCATACGCACTTTTTGGCCAACCAAGCAAGCTTGCAAAGGAAATCTGCACTACAATGAAGTCTCACTTCCCCCCGGTCAAAAGGGCCATCTGAAAAAAGTGTAAAATCCAGAAAGGCAGGACAGGCCATGGAGAACTGGGAGCCTTGTTATGCTGATGGGCGGGATGTAAATTGCCAACAGACACTCGGGAGAAGTGTATGGTGTTTCCTGAAACATCTAAAAAACAAAGCAACAGAGCCTAGGGCACTTCCACTTATGGTCCTATAGCTTAGGGAAATTAAAATCAAAAAGACACAGCCACCCCAAAGTTTGGGACGCCTCTGTTTACAAGAACCTCGTTTACCGTACAAGTTCAATATCATAGAAAGTGAAAAATGGATAAAGAACTTGTGGTACTTATGTACAATGCAGTATCACTCAGCAATGAAATCTATGTCATCAGGCCCGTAGCAGCATAATGAGTGGATTCAGGTACGATGATTCTAACTGAAATAAGTCACACAGAAAAAGAAACATCATAAGATATCACTAATGCACGGAATGTAAACTTGGCTACACAGGAACAGAATTCCAAAACAGAACAGGGTCTCAAATTTAGAAAACCAACTTATGCTTGCTTAAGGGGAAAGGTGAGTTGGGGTGCTGCATAAAACCAGAGATTGAAATGAGCACAGATAAAGTTCCTTAAGCCAAATATGGAATAGACAAGAGCTAATCCTTGCTCAACGAAATGGACTCAACACCCCATATTAAACGCCTAAGAATGTACCTGACTAGTAAGTATCTTAAAACCTATGGATTGCTATGTCTCCAAAAGAGAATCAAGCGTGTGTACAGGGGCATAAACGCAGCAGTGATAGGATTGGAGAGGTTCGGTGAGCAAATGAAGACCCTTTGAAGTCATATTGCATGGTACCCATTCCACGGGTTTAAACTACCAAGGTTTAAGGTATTCTTCCTTCAGCTAAAACATGCATGTGGAACATAGAGTATGATCAACCATGTGATCGGGAGACGTGTTCAAATATGTCTCAGTTTTCGTACCCTGGTACTCGGGTGCAACATTCCAGACGCTTTACTAACACTCTCCCGACTTGGAGAGTCAGTCTCTTTAACCTCCTGTTTGGCCCAGTTTGCAATTTCTGCGGAAGATGAACAGGAATAGCGAGAACCAATGAGAGACTAGCTGGAGGTGTCTGGACGGGCAAATTTAACTCTCATTTCCCACCAGGAAGAGGAAATAACCAAAGGCTCAGCGTGCTGGGCCGGAACCAGATTAGGGCCTGAAGCCATCCTGCGGTGTTGCGGCCAGCTCACAAGAAAGCGAGTTGAAGAAAGGAGCTCAGGGGCACTGTAATTCACAAACCTGCAGAGTTATAAATGACAGCTATCGTCCAAAAATATACTGAAGTAAGGCTGCCAAGAGGACTTGAAAGCGGGGCAGAATTGCAGGAAACCGATTTCAGGAGGTAGACTGGAATTGCATTGAAAGCATAGGGAAAGAGGCAGAACGTCCACAATGATGCACTTGGCCAAAAAGGGCGTATGCGTTTTTTCCTGAATATATTCAGGAAAAAACGCATACGCCCTTTTTGGCCAACCAAGCAAGCTTGCAAAGGAAATCTGCACAACAATGAAGTCTCACTTCCCCCCGGTCAAAAGGGCCATCTGAAAAAAGTGTAAAATCCAGAAAGGCAGGACAGGCCATGGAGAACTGGGAGCCTTCTTATGCTGATGGGCGAGATGTAAATTGCCAACAGACACTCAGGAGAAGTGTATGGTGTTTCCTGAAACATCTAAAATACAAAGCAACAGAGCCTAGGGCACTTCCACTTATGGTCCTATAGCTTAGGGAAATTAAAATCAAAAAGACACAGCCACCCCGAAGTTTGGAACGGCTCTGTTTAGAAGAACCTCCTTTACAGTACAAGTTCAACATCGCAGAAAGTGAAAAATGGATAAAGAAGTTGTGGTATTTACTTACAAAGCAATATCACTCAGCAATGAAATCTATGTCATCAGGCCCTTAGCAGCACAGTGAGTGGATTCAGGTATGATGATTCTAACTGAAATAAGTCACACAGAAAAAGAAACATCATAAGATATCACTAATACACGGAATGTAAACTTGGCTACACAGGAACTGAATTACAGAACAGAACAGGGTCTCAAATTTAGAAAACCAACTTATGCTTGCTTAAGGGGAAAGGTGAGTTGGGGTGCTGCATAAAACCAGAGATTGAAATGAGCACAGATAAAGTTCCTTAAGCCAAATATGGAATAGACAAGAGCTACTCCTTGCTCAACGAAATGGACTCAACACCGCATATTAAACGCCTAAGAATGTACCTGACTAGTAAGTATCTTAAAACCTATGGATTGGTATGTCTCCGAAAGAGAATCAAGCATGTGTACAGGGGCATAAACGCAGCAGTGATAGGATTTGAGAGGTTCGGTGAGCAAATGAAGACCCTTTGAAGTCATATTGCATGGTACCCATTCTACGGGTTTCAACTACCCAGGTTTAAGGTATTCTTCCTTCAGCTAAAACATGCATGTGGAACCCAGAGTATGATCAACCGTGTGAACGGGAGACGTGTTCAAATATGTCTCAGTTTTCCTCACCTGGTACTCGGGTGCAACGTTCCAGACGCTTTACTAACACTCTCCCCACTTGGAGAGTCAGCGCCTTTAACCTCCTGTTTGGCCCAGTTTGCAATTTCTGCGGAAGATGAACAGGAATAGCGAGAACCAATGAGAGACTAGCTGGAGGTGTCTGGACGGGCAAATTTAACTCTCATTTCCCACCAGGAAGAGGAAATAACCAAAGGCTCAGCGTGCCGTGCCGGAACCAGATTAGGGCCTGAAGCCATCCTGCGGTGTTGCGGCCAGCTCACAAGAAAGCGAGTTGAAGAAAGGAGCTCAGGGGCACTGTAATTCACAAACCTGCAGAGTTATAAATGACAGCTATCGTCCAAAAATATACTGAAGTAAGGCTGCCAAGAGGACTTGAAAGCGGGGCAGAATTGCAGGAAACCGATTTCAGGAGGTAGACTGGAATTGTATTGAAAGCATAGAAAAAGAGGCAGAACGTCCACAATGATGCACTTGGCCAAAAAGGGCGTATGCGTTTTTTCCTGAATATATTCAGGAAAAAACGCATACGCCCTTTTTGGCCAACCAAGCAAGCTTGCAAAGGAAATCTGCACAACAATGAAGTCTCACTTCCCCCCGGTCAAAAGGGCCATCTGAAAAAAGTGTAAAATCCAGAAAGGCAGGACAGGCCATGGAGAACTGGGAGCCTTGTTATGTTGATGGGCGGGATGTAAATTGCCAACAGACACTCGGGAGAAGTGTATGGTGTTTCCTGAAACATCTAAAAAACAAAGCAACAGAGCCTAGGGCACTTCCACTTATGGTCCTATAGCTTAGGGAAATTAAAATCAAAAAGACACAGCCACCCCGAAGTTTGGGACGCCTCTGTTTACAAGAACCTCGTTTACAGTACAAGTTCAACATCGCAGAAAGTGAAAAATGGATAAAGAAATTGTGGTATTTACTTACAAAGCAATATCACTCAGCAATGAAATCTATGTCATCAGGCCCTTAGCAGCACAATGAGTGGATTCAGGTATGATGATTCTAACTGAAATAAGTCACACAGAAATAGAAACATCATAAGATATCACTAATACACGGAATGTAAACTTGGCTACACAGGAACTGAATTCCAAAACAGAACAGGGTCTCAAATTTAGAAAACCAACTTATGCTTGCTTAAGGGGAATGGTGGGTTGGGGTGCTGCATAAAACCAGAGATTGAAATGAGCACAGATAAAGTTCCTTAAGCCAAATATGGAATAGACAAGAGCTACTCCTTGCTCAACGAAATGGACTCAACACCGCATATTAAACGCCTAAGAATGTACCTGACTAGTAAGTATCTTAAAACCTATGGATTGGTATGTCTCCGAAAGAGAATCAAGCATGTGTACAGGGGCATAAACGCAGCAGTGATAGGATTGGAGAGGTTCGGTGAGCAAATGAAGACCCTTTGAAGTCATATTGCATGGTACCCATTCCACGGGTCTCAACTCTCCAGGTTTAAGGTATTCTTCCTTCAGCTAAAACATGCATGTGGAACCCAGAGTATGATCAACCGTGTGAACGGGAGACGTGTTCAAATATGTCTCAGTTTTCCTCCCCTGGTACTCGGGTGCAACATTCCAGACGCTTTCCTAACACTCTCCCCACTTGGAGAGTCAGCGCCTTTAACCTCCTGTTTGGCCCAGTTTGCAATTTCTGCGGAAGATGAACAGGAATAGGAAGAACAAATGAGAGACTATCTGGAGGTGTCTGGACGGGCAAATTTAACTCTCATTTCCCACCAGGAAGCGGAAATAACCAAAGGCTCAGCGTGCCGTGCCGGAACCAGATTAGGGCCTGAAGCCATCCTGCGGTGTTGCGGCCAGCTCAAAAGAAAGCGAGTTGAAGAAAGGAGCTCAGGGGCACTGTAATTCACAAACCTGCAGAGTTATAAATGACAGCTATCGTCCAAAAATATACTGAAGTAAGGCTGCCAAGAGGACTTGAAAGCGGGGCAGAATTGCAGGAAACCGATTTCAGGAGGTAGACTGGAATTGCATTGAAAGCATAGGAAAAGAGGCAGAACGTCCACAATGATGCACTTGGCCAAAAAGGGCGTATGCGTTTTTTCCTGAATATATTCAGGAAAAAACGCATACGCCCTTTTTGGCCAACCAAGCAAGCTTGCAAAGGAAATCTGCACAACAATGAAGTCTCACTTCCCCCCGGTCAAAAGGGCCATCTGAAAAAAGTGTAAAATCCAGAATGGCAGGACAGGCCATGGAGAACTGGGAGCCTTGTTATGTTGATGGGCGGGATGTAAATTGCCAACAGACACTCGGGAGAAGTGTATGGTGTTTCCTGAAACATCTAAAAAACAAAGCAACAGAGCCTAGGGCACTTCCACTTATGGTCCTATAGCTTAGGGAAATTAAAATCAAAAAGACACAGCCACCCCGAAGTTTGGGACGCCTCTGTTTACAAGAACCTCGTTTACAGTACAAGTTCAACATCGCAGAAAGTGAAAAATGGATAAAGAAATTGTGGTATTTACTTACAAAGCAATATCACTCAGCAATGAAATCTATGTCATCAGGCCCTTAGCAGCACAATGAGTGGATTCAGGTATGATGATTCTAACTGAAATAAGTCACACAGAAATAGAAACATCATAAGATATCACTAATACACGGAATGTAAACTTGGCTACACAGGAACTGAATTCCAAAACAGAACAGGGTCTCAAATTTAGAAAACCAACTTATGCTTGCTTAAGGGGAATGGTGGGTTGGGGTGCTGCATAAAACCAGAGATTGAAATGAGCACAGATAAAGTTCCTTAAGCCAAATATGGAATAGACAAGAGCTACTCCTTGCTCAACGAAATGGACTCAACACCGCATATTAAACGCCTAAGAATGTACCTGACTAGTAAGTATCTTAAAACCTATGGATTGGTATGTCTCCGAAAGAGAATCAAGCATGTGTACAGGGGCATAAACGCAGCAGTGATAGGATTGGAGAGGTTCGGTGAGCAAATGAAGACCCTTTGAAGTCATATTGCATGGTACCCATTCCACGGGTTTCAACTACCCAGGTTTAAGGTATTCTTCCTTCAGCTAAAACATGCATGTGGAACCCAGAGTATGATCAACCGTGTGAACGGGAGACGTGTTCAAATATGTCTCAGTTTTCCTCCCCTGGTACTCGGGTGCAACATTCCAGACGCTTTACTAACACTCTCCCCACTTGGAGAGTCAGCGTCTTTATCCTCCTGTTTGGCCCAGTTTGCAATATCTGCGGAAGATGAACAGGAATAGCGAGAACCAATGAGAGACTAGCTGGAGGTGTCTGGACGGGCAAATTTAACTCTCATTTCCCACCAGGAAGAGGAAATAACCAAAGGCTCAGCGTGCCGGGCCGGAACCAGATTAGGGCCTGAAGCCATCCTGCGGTGTTGCGGCCAGCTCACAAGAAAGCGAGTTGAAGAAAGGAGCTCAGGGGCACTGTAATTCACAAACCTGCAGAGTTATAAATGACAGCTATCGTCCAAAAATATACTGAAGTAAGGCTGCCAAGAGGACTTGAAAGCGGGGCAGAATTGCAGGAAACCGATTTCAGGAGGTAGACTGGAATTGCATTGAAAGCATAGGAAAAGAGGCAGAACGTCCACAATGATACACTTGGCCAAAAAGGGCGTATGCGTTTTTTCCTGAATATATTCAGGAAAAAACGCATACGCCCTTTTTGGCCAACCAAGCAAGCTTGCAAAGGAAATCTGCACAACAATGAAGTCTCACTTCCCCCCGGTCAAAAGGGCCATCTGAAAAAAGTGTAAAATCCAGAAAGGCAGGACAGGCCATGGAGAACTGGGAGCCTTGTTATGCTGATGGGCGGGATGTAAATTGCCAACAGACACTCGGGAGAAGTGTATGGTGTTTCCTGAAACATCTAAAATACAAAGCAACAGAGCCTAGGGCACTTCCACTTATGGTCCTATAGCTTAGGGAAATTAAAATCAAAAAGACACAGCCACCCCAAAGTTTGGGACGCCTCTGTTTACAAGAACCTCGTTTACCGTACAGGTTCAATATCACAGAAAGTGAAA
This sequence comes from Grampus griseus, assembly GCF_964374135.1. Classification (NCBI taxonomy): domain Eukaryota; kingdom Metazoa; phylum Chordata; class Mammalia; order Artiodactyla; family Delphinidae; genus Grampus; species Grampus griseus. The sequence continues at coordinate 10,184 of NW_028133196.1, read as the reverse complement.
AATGGAAAAAGAACTTGTGGTACTTACGTACAATGCAGTATCACTCAGCAATGAAATCTATGTCATCAGGCCCTTAGCAGCACAATGAGTGGATTCAGGTATGATGATTCTAACTGAAATAAGTCACACAGAAAAAGAAACATCATAAGATATCACTAATACACGGAATGTAAACTTGGCTACACAGGAACTGAATTCCAAAACAGAACAGGGTCTCAAATTTAGAAAACCAACTTATGCTTGCTTAAGGGGAAAGGTGAGTTGGGGTGCTGCATAAAACCAGAGATTGAAATGAGCACAGATAAAGTTCCTTAAGCCAAATATGGAATAGACAAGAGCTACTCCTTGCTCAACGAAATGGACTCAACACCCCATATTAAACGCCTAAGAATGTACCTGACTAGTAAGTATCTTAAAACCTATGGATTGCTATGTCTCCAAAAGAGAATCAAGCGTGTGTACAGGGGCATAAACGCAGCAGTGATAGGATTGGAGAGGTTCGGTGAGCAAATGAAGACCCTTTGAAGTCATATTGCATGGTACCCATTCCACGGGTCTCAACTCTCCAGGTTTAAGGTATTCTTCCTTCAGCTAAAACATGCATGTGGAACCCAGAGTATGATCAACCGTGTGAACGGGAGACGTGTTCAAATATGTCTCAGTTTTCCTCCCCTGGTACTCGGGTGCAACATTCCAGACGCTTTCCTAACACTCTCCCCACTTGGAGAGTCAGCGCCTTTAACCTCCTGTTTGGCCCAGTTTGCAATTTCTGCGGAAGATGAACAGGAATAGGAAGAACAAATGAGAGACTATCTGGAGGTGTCTGGACGGGCAAATTTAACTCTCATTTCCCACCAGGAAGCGGAAATAACCAAAGGCTCAGCGTGCCGTGCCGGAACCAGATTAGGGCCTGAAGCCATCCTGCGGTGTTGCGGCCAGCTCAAAAGAAAGCGAGTTGAAGAAAGGAGCTCAGGGGCACTGTAATTCACAAACCTGCAGAGTTATAAATGACAGCTATCGTCCAAAAATATACTGAAGTAAGGCTGCCAAGAGGACTTGAAAGCGGGGCAGAATTGCAGGAAACCGATTTCAGGAGGTAGACTGGAATTGCATTGAAAGCATAGGAAAAGAGGCAGAACGTCCACAATGATGCACTTGGCCAAAAAGGGCGTATGCGTTTTTTCCTGAATATATTCAGGAAAAAACGCATACGCCCTTTTTGGCCAACCAAGCAAGCTTGCAAAGGAAATCTGCACTACAATGAAGTCTCACTTCCCCCGGTCAAAAGGGCCATCTGAAATAAGTGTAAAATCCAGAAAGGCAGTACAGGCCATGGAGAACTTGGAGCCTTGTTATGCTGATGGGCGGGATGTAAATTGCCAACAGACACTCGGGAGAAGTGTATGGTGTTTCCTGAAACATCTAAAAAACAAAGCAACAGAGCCTAGGGCACTTCCACTTATGGTCCTATAGCTTAGGGAAATTAAAATCAAAAAGACACAGCCACCCCAAAGTTTGGAATGGCTCTGTTTACAAGAACCTCGTTTACAGTACAAGTTCAACATCGCAGAAATTGAAAAATGGATAAAGAAGCTGTGGTATTTACTTACAAAGCAATATCACTCAGCAATGAAATCTATGTCATCAGGCCCTTAGCAGCACAATGAGTGGATTCAGGTATGATGATTCTAACTGAAATAAATCACACAGAAAAAGAAACATCATAAGATATCACTAATACACGGAATGTAAACTTGGCTACACAGGAACTGAATTCCAAAACAGAACAGGGTCTCAAATTTAGAAAACCAACTTATGCTTGCTTAAGGGGAAAGGTGAGTTGGGGTGCTGCATAAAACCAGAGATTGAAATGAGCACAGATAAAGTTCCTTAAGCCAAATATGGAATAGACAAGAGCTACTCCTTGCTCAACGAAATGGACTCAACACCGCATATTAAACGCCTAAGAATGTACCTGACTAGTAAGTATCTTAAAACCTATGGATTGCTATGTCTCCGAAAGAGAATCAAGCATGTGTACAGGGGCATAAACGCAGCAGTGATAGGATTGGAGAGGTTCGGTGAGCAAATGAAGACCCTTTGAAGTCATATTGCATGGTACCCATTCCACGGGTTTCAACTACCCAGGTTTAAGGTATTCTTCCTTCAGCTAAAACATGCATGTGGAACCCAGAGTATGATCAACCGTGTGAACGGGAGACGTGTTCAAATATGTCTCAGTTTTCCTCCCCTGGTACTCGGGTGCAACGTTCCAGACGCTTTACTAACACTCTCCCCACTTGGAGAGTCAGCGCCTTTAACCTCCTGTTTGGCCCAGTTTGCAATTTCTGCGGAAGATGAACAGGAATAGCGAGAACCAATGAGAGACTAGCTGGAGGTGTCTGGACGGGCAAATTTAACTCTCATTTCCCACCAGGAAGAGGAAATAACCAAAGGCTCAGCGTGCCGTGCCGGAACCAGATTAGGGCCTGAAGCCATCCTGCGGTGTTGCGGCCAGGTCACAAGAAAGCGAGTTGAAGAAAGGAGCTCAGGGGCACTGTAATTCACAAACCTGCAGAGTTATAAATGACAGCTATCGTCCAAAAATATACTGAAGTAAGGCTGCCAAGAGGACTTGAAAGCGGGGCAGAATTGCAGGAAACCGATTTCAGGAGGTAGACTGGAATTGCATTGAAAGCATAGAAAAAGAGGCAGAACGTCCACAATGATGCACTTGGCCAAAAAGGGCGTATGCGTTTTTTCCTGAATATATTCAGGAAAAAAGGCATACGCCCTTTTTGGCCAACCAAGCAAGCTTGCAAAGGAAATCTGCACTACAATGAAGTCTCACTTCCCCCCGGTCAAAAGGGCCATCTGAAAAAAGTGTAAAATCCAGAAAGGCAGTACAGGACATGGAGAACTGGGAGCCTTGTTATGCTGATGGGCGGGATGTAAATTGCCAACAGACACTGGGGAGAAGTGTATGGTGTTTCCTGAAACATCTAAAAAACAAAGCAACAGAGCCTAGGGCACTTCCACTTATGGTCCTATAGCTTAGGGAAATTAAAATCAAAAAGACACAGCCACCCCGAAGTTTGGGACGCCTCTGTTTACAAGAACCTCGTTTACCGTACAGGTTCAATATCACAGAAAGTGAAAAATGGAAAAAGAACTTGTGGTACTTACGTACAATGCAGTATCACTCAGCAATGAAATCTATGTCATCAGGCCCTTAGCAGCATAATGAGTGGATTCAGGTATGATGATTCTAACTGAAATAAGTCACACAGAAAAAGAAACATCATAAGATATCACTAATACACGGAATGTAAACTTGGCTACACAGGAACTGAATTCCAAAACAGAACAGGGTCTCAAATTTAGAAAACCAACTTATGCTTGCTTAAGGGGAAAGGTGAGTTGGGGTGCTGCATAAAACCAGAGATTGAAATGAGCACAGATAAAGTTCCTTAAGCCAAATATGGAATAGACAAGAGCTACTCCTTGCTCAACGAAATGGACTCAACACCCCATATTAAACGCCTAAGAATGTACCTGACTAGTAAGTATCTTAAAACCTATGGATTGCTATGTCTCCAAAAGAGAATCAAGCGTGTGTACAGGGGCATAAACGCAGCAGTGATAGGATTGGAGAGGTTCGGTGAGCAAATGAAGACCCTTTGAAGTCATATTGCATGGTACCCATTCCACGGGTCTCAACTCTCCAGGTTTAAGGTATTCTTCCTTCAGCTAAAACATGCATGTGGAACCCAGAGTATGATCAACCGTGTGAACGGGAGACGTGTTCAAATATGTCTCAGTTTTCCTCCCCTGGTACTCGGGTGCAACATTCCAGATGCTTTCCTAACACTCTCCCCACTTGGAGAGTCAGCGCCTTTAACCTCCTGTTTGGCCCAGTTTGCAATTTCTGCGGAAGATGAACAGGAATAGGAAGAACCAATGAGAGACTATCTGGAGGTGTCTGGACGGGCAAATTTAACTCTCATTTCCCACCAGGAAGAGGAAATAACCAAAGGCTCAGCGTGCCGTGCCGGAACCAGATTAGGGCCTGAAGCCATCCTGCGGTGTTGCGGCCAGGTCACAAGAAAGCGAGTTGAAGAAAGGAGCTCAGGGGCACTGTAATTCACAAACCTGCAGAGTTATAAATGACAGCTATCGTCCAAAAATATACTGAAGTAAGGCTGCCAAGAGGACTTGAAAGCGGGGCAGAATTGCAGGAAACCGATTTCAGGAGGTAGACTGGAATTGCATTGAAAGCATAGGAAAAGAGGCAGAACGTCCACAATGATGCACTTGGCCAAAAAGGGCGTATGCGTTTTTTCCTGAATATATTCAGGAAAAAACGCATACGCCCTTTTTGGCCAACCAAGCAAGCTTGCAAAGGAAATCTGCACTACAATGAAGTCTCACTTCCCCCGGTCAAAAGGGCCATCTGAAATAAGTGTAAAATCCAGAAAGGCAGTACAGGCCATGGAGAACTGGGAGCCTTGTTATGCTGATGGGCGGGATGTAAATTGCCAACAGACACTCGGGAGAAGTGTATGGTGTTTCCTGAAACATCTAAAAAACAAAGCAACAGAGCCTAGGGCACTTCCACTTATGGTCCTATAGCTTAGGGAAATTAAAATCAAAAAGACACAGCCACCCCAAAGTTTGGAATGGCTCTGTTTACAAGAACCTCGTTTACAGTAGAAGTTCAACATCGCAGAAATTGAAAATTGGATAAAGAAGCTGTGGTATTTACTTACAAAGCAATATCACTCAGCAATGAAATCTATGTCATCAGGCCCTTAGCAGCACAATGAGTGGATTCAGGTATGATGATTCTAACAGAAATAAGTCACACAGAAAAAGAAACATTATAAGATATCACTAATACACGGAATGTAAACTCGGCTACACAGGAACTGAATTACAGAACAGAACAGGGACTCAAATTTAGAAAACCAACTTATGCTTGCTTAAGGGTAAAGGTGAGTTGGGGTGCTGCATAAAACCAGAGATTGAAATGAGCACAGATAAAGTTCCTTAAGCCAAATATGGAATAGACAAGAGCTACTCCTTGCTCAACGAAATGGACTCAACACCTCATATTAAACGCCTAAGAATGTACCTGACTAGTAAGTATCTTAAAACCTATGGATTGCTATGTCTCCAAAAGAGAATCAAGCGTGTGTACAGGGGCATAAACGCAGCAGTGATAGGATTGGAGAGGTTCGGTGAGCAAATGAAGACCCTTTGAAGTCATATTGCATGGTACCCATTACACGGGTCTCAACTCTCCAGGTTTAAGGTATTCTTCCTTCAGCTAAAACATGCATGTGGAACCCAGAGTATTATCAACCGTGTGAACGGGAGACGTGTTCAAATATGTCTCAGTTTTCCTCCCCTGGTACTCGGGTGCAACATTCCAGACGCTTTACTAACACTCTCCCGACTTGGAGAGTCAGTCCCTTTAACCTCCTGTTTGGCCCAGTTTGCAATTTCTGCCGAAGATGAACAAGAATAGCGAGAACCAATGAGAGACTAGCTGGACGTGTATGGACGGGAAAATTTACCTCTCATTTCCCACCAGGAAGAGGAATTAACCAAAGGCTCAGCGTGCCGTGCCGGAACCAGATTAGGCCCTGAAGCCATCCTGCGGGGTTGCGGCCAGGTCACAAGAAAGCGAGTTGAAGAAAGGAGCTCAGGGGCACTGTAATTCACAAACCTGCAGAGTTATAAATGACAGCTATCGTCCAAAAATATACTGAAGTAAGGCTGCCAAGAGGACTTGAAAGCGGGGCAGAATTGCAGGAAACCGATTTCAGGAGGTAGACTGGAATTGCATTGAAAGCATAGGAAAAGAGGCAGAACGTCCACAATGATGCACTTGGCCAAAAAGGGCGTATGCGTTTTTTCCTGAATATATTCAGGAAAAAACGCATACGCCCTTTTTGGCCAACCAAGCAAGCTTGCAAAGGAAATCTGCACAACAATGAAGTCTCACTTCCCCCCGGTCAAAAGGGCCATCTGAAAAAAGTGTAAAATCCAGAAAGGCAGGACAGGCCATGGAGAACTGGGAGCCTTGTTATGCTGATGGGCGGGATGTAAATTGCCAACAGACACTGGGGAGAAGTGTATGGTGTTTCCTGAAACATCTAAAAAACAAAGCAACAGAGCCTAGGGCACTTCCACTTATGGTCCTATAGCTTAGGGAAATTAAAATCAAAAAGACACAGCCACCCCAAAGTTTGGGACGCCTCTGTTTACAAGAACCTCGTTTACAGTACAAGTTCAACATTGCAGAAAGTGAAAAATGGATAAAGAAGTTGTGGTATTTACTTACAAAGCAATATCCCTCAGCAATGAAATCTATGTCATCAGGCCCTTAACAGCACAATGAGTGGATTCAGGTATGATGATTCTAACTAAAATAAGTCACACAGAAAAAGAAACATCATAAGATATCACTAATACACGGAATGTAAACTTGGCTACACAGGAACTGAATTCCAAAACAGAACAGGTCTCAAATTTAGAAAACCAACTTATGCTTGCTTAAGGGTAAAGGTGAGTTGGGGTGCTGCATAAAACCAGAGATTGAAATGAGCACAGATAAAGTTCCTTAAGCCAAATATGGAATAGACAAGAGCTACTCCTTGCTCAACGAAATGGACTCAACACCCCATATTACATGCCTAAGAATGTACCTGACTAGTAAGTATCTTAAAACCTATGGATTGCTATGTCTCCAAAAGAGAATCAAGCGTGTGTACAGGGGCATAAACGCAGCAGTGATAGGATTGGAGAGGTTCGGTGAGCAAATGAAGACCCTTTGAAGTCATATTGCATGGTACCCATTCCACGGGCCTCAACTCTCCAGGTTTAAGGTATTCTTCCTTCAGCTAAAACATGCATGTGGAACCCAGAGTATGATCAACCGTGTGAACGGGAGACGTGTTCAAATATGTCTCAGTTTTCCTCCCCTGGTACTCGGGTGCAACATTCCAGACGCTTTCCTAACACTCTCCCCACTTGGAGAGTCAGCGCCTTTAACCTCCTGTTTGGCCCAGTTTGCAATTTCTGCGGAAGATGAACAGGAATAGGAAGAACCAATGAGAGACTATCTGGAGGTGTCTGGACGGGCAAATTTAACTCTCATTTCCCACCAGGAAGAGGAAATAACCAAAGGCTCAGCGTGCCGTGCCGGAACGAGATTAGGGCCTGAAGCCATCCTGCGGTGTTGCGGCCAGCTCAAAAGAAAGCGAGCTGAAGAAAGGAGCTCAGGGGCACTGTAATTCACAAACCTGCAGAGTTATAAATGACAGCTATCGTCCAAAAATATACTGAAGTAAGGCTGCCAAGAGGACTTGAAAGCGGGGCAGAATTGCAGGAAACCGATTTCAGGAGGTAGACTGGAATTGCATTGAAAACATAGGAAAAGAGGCAGAACGTCCACAATGATGCACTTGGCCAAAAAGGGCGTATGCGTTTTTTCCTGAATATATTCAGGAAAAAACGCATACACACTTTTTGGCCAACCAAGCAAACTTGCAAAGGAAATCTGAACTACAATGAAGTCTCACTTCCCCCTGGTCAAAAGGGCCATCTGAAAAAAGTGTAAAATCCAGAAAGGCAGGACAGGCCATGGAGAACTGGGAGCCTTCTTATGCTGATGGGCGGGATGTAAATTGCCAACAGACACTCGGGAGAAGTGTATGGTGTTTCCTGAAACATCTAAAAAACAAAGCAACAGAGCCTAGGGCACTTCCACTTATGGTCCTATAGCTTAGGGAAATTAAAATCAAAAAGACACAGCCACCCGAAAGTTTGGAACGGCTCTGTTTACAAGAACCTCGTTTACAGTACAAGTTCAACATCGCAGAAAGTGAAAAATGGATAAAGAAGCTGTGGTATTTACTTACAAAGCAATATCACTCAGCAATGAAATCTATGTCATCAGGCACTTAGCAGCACAATGAGTGGATTCAGGTATGATGATTCTAACTGAAATAAGTCACACAGAAAAAGAAACATCATAAGATATCAGTAATACATGGAATGTAAACTTGGCTACACAGGAACTGAATTACAAAACAGAACAGGGTCTCAAATTTAGAAAACCAACTTATGCTTGCTTAAGGGTAAAGGTGAGTTGGGGTGCTGCATAAAACCAGAGATTGAAATGAGCACAGATAAAGTTCCTTAAGCCAAATATGGAATAGACAAGAGCTACTCCTTGCTCAACGAAATGGACTCAACACCGCCTATTAAACGCCTAAGAATATACCTGACTAGTAAGTATCTTAAAACCTATGGATGGCTATGTCTCCGAAAGAGAATCAAGCATGTGTACAGGGGCATAAACGCAGCAGTGATAGGATTGGAGTGGTTCGGTGAGCAAACGAAGACCCTTTGAAGTCATATTGCATGGTATCCATTCCACGGGTTTCAACTACCCAGGTTTAAGGTATTCTTCCTTCAGCTAAAACATGCATGTGGAACCCAGAGTATGATCAACCGTGTGAACAGGAGACGTGTTCAAATATGTCTCAGTTTTCCTCCCCTGGTACTCGGGTGCAACATTCCAGACACTTTACTAACACTCTCCCCACTTGGAGAGTCAGCGCCTTTAACCTCCTGTTTGGCCCAGTTTGCAATTTCTGCGGAAGATGAACAGGAATAGCGAGAACCAATGAGAGACTAGCTGGAGGTGTCTGGACGGGCAAATTTAACTCTCATTTCCCACCAGGAAGAAGAAATACCCAAAGGCTCAGCGTGCCGTGCCGGAACTAGATTAGGGCCTGAAGCCATCCTGCAGTGTTGTGGCCAGCTCACAAGAAAGCGAGTTGAAGAAAGGAGCTCAGGGGCACTGTAATTCACAAGCCTGCAGAGTTATAAATGACAGCTATCGTCCAAAAATATACTGAAGTAAGGCTGCCAAGAGGACTTGAATGCGGGGCAGAATTGCAGGAAACCGATTTCAGGAGGTAGACTGGAATTGCATTGAAAGCATAGGAAAAGAGGCAGAACGTCCACAATGATGCACTTGGCCAAAAAGGGCGTATGCGTTTTTTCCTGAATATATTCAGGAAAAAACGCATACGCCCTTTTTGGCCAACCAAGCAAGCTTGCAAAGGAAATCTGCACAACAATGAAGTCTCACTTCCCCCCGGTCAAAAGGGCCATCTGAAAAAAGTGTAAAATCCAGAAAGGCAGGACAGGCCATGGAGAACTGGGAGCCTTGTTATGCTGATGGGCGGGATGTAAATTGCCAACAGACACTCGGGAGAAGTGTATGGTGTTTCCTGAAACATCTAAAAAACAGAGCAACAGAGCCTAGGGCACTTCCACTTATGGTCCTATAGCTTAGGGAAATTAAAATCAAAAAGACACAGCCACCCCAAAGTTTGGGATGCCTCTGTTTACAAGAACCTCGTTTACAGTACAAGTTCAACATCGCAGAAAGTGAAAAATGGATAAAGAAGTTGTGGTATTTACTTACAAAGCAATATCACTCAGCAATGAAATCTATGTCATCAGGCCCTTAGCAGCACAATGAGTGGATTCAGGTATGATGATTCTAACTAAAATAAGTCACACAGAAAAAGAAACATCATAAGATATCACTAATACACGGAATGTAAACTTGGCTACACAGGAACTGAATTCCAAAACAGAACAGGTCTCAAATTTAGAAAACCAACTTATGCTTGCTTAAGGGGAAAGGTGAGTTGGGGTGCTGCATAAAACCAGAGATTGAAATGAGCACAGATAAAGTTCCTTAAGCCAAATATGGAATAGACAAGAGCTACTCCTTGCTCAACGAAATGGACTCAACACCCCATATTAAACGCCTAAGAATGTACCTGACTAGTAAGTATCTTAAAACCTATGGATTGCTATGTCTCCGAAAGTGAATCAAGCGTGTGTACAGGGGCATAAACGCAGCAGTGATAGGATTGGAGAGGTTCGGTGAGCAAATGAAGACCCTTTGAAGTCATATTGCATGGTACCCATTCCACGGGCCTCAACTCTCCAGGTTTAAGGTATTCTTCCTTCAGCTAAAACATGCATGTGGAACCCAGAGTATGATCAACCATGTGAACGGGAGACGTGTTCAAATATGTCTCAGTTTTCCTCCCCTGGTACTCGGGTGCAACATTCCAGACGCTTTCCTA